>NC_056740.1:358107487-358407487 GCF_019279795.1 Protopterus annectens
GGTTTTACTTTCACTGACTGTTAAATGTTTCTCTCCATATTTGGGATACAAAACAATCATTTTGGTTAGTAACCATTCAGTGATGTTACTCATCTGTAAATCTACAATGCTTGTACCTGATGTTATTCGTGTTTCACTGTTGCAGGCATCGCATTAGGGTTATCTGCCTGCAGGTAGCTCTCAGCTGGCCTGAATACTAGCGTCTTAGATTCCTGTGTCAGATGCTGTCTCTTCTTCCATGACGTCAGGGGTATAAAACATGCAGCCGACGCCATTACTCCAATCTTTCATGCCGTGCAGTGCCCGAAGCAGAAGCAGATCGCATGTGCTGGTCAGCCAACTCCTGAAATTTTCATTTTCGAGTTTCAGAACTGAAGTCTTCAAAAAAGATAAGTACCCCTTTGGGGATCTTTTTTCTTGCTCCAACTGATGTCAGTAAAAGTTAACAGTTATCTTACCTGTGGAAAGCAAATACCTCATAAAGATTTTCATTCGTACTGCATCCCTTACTTAGGTCCAGACCACAAAGTTTCTCGCTGTTGGTTTTGTGCCTTGTTCAACCCCCAAACTATTCGTTGTCGGGCTATCTTTGCAGCAAATTATTTTGGTACTCTGTATCAGTACTCTGAAATGGCTTCATTAAACCATCTGACTACCAATCTTCTGAAAAAATGTAAAGATAAAGACAGAGACAGACCGCATAGGTCCAAAACTGCCGATGACGCCTCCGTTAAGCTAGTTGCCAGTCCACCAGTACTCAGTAAGGCGCTTTTGCAGCCCCTGATACCTGCTCTCTCAGATGCACAGGCCTCTACTGAGACTCATTCGGAGTCCGGTATGCCGTGAGATGCTTCTTTGACTATGGAACCTGCGGATGTCTATTCCTTGGATGGGTCCGGAGCCGCTGTGCAGGCACCAGCTTCTGAGGGTGTATTCAGGCCTACAGACTTGCATTTTAAACTGACATCATCTTCTTCATCCAGGCCTAAAACTTGATCCACGCTTAGAAAACTGACGTCCAAACCGCATGCTCAGGCCCATATGCCTAAAAAACAAATGCTTAGAATGGCCGCAGACCCTATTACATTAATTAGGAGAAGCCAGCCTTCCCCCTCTAAGAGACCTAGAACTGAATTTCCTTCTGATTCTTCTGATCAGGAATCTGATATTTCTGTTCCTTCTGATGACCAGGATTTGCCCTTATTTACCTTTGAGGATTCTGATGCAGAGGATTCCATTCCCTCTGCTTCCCTTCCAGAAGATTTTTCTTTTAGTAAAACCTTGCACACTCTTAGGGAGCATTTCCACTGGGAAAGCTAAGATTACTCTGACTTCAAAAAGAGGCTACGGGAATTCTTACTCCTTCCTCAACACAGGGCTTTAGCTATCCCTCCTGTTCTGGACATTGTAGATTATGCTTTCTTGGAATGTAGCCTTTCCCCAGACACTTTGCCTCCAGCTCTCCGAAAACCTGACAGGTATTACAGAGTACCTGACTCTCACAAGTTCCTGTTCAAGAATCCTACTGCGGATCCAGAGACCATTTCCCAAGGACCAAAGGGCATTAAGGCTACTGCTGCCAAAAATCCTACCCCTTCTGATGGAGATTCTAGAGCCTTGGACAGATGGGGTAAGAAGGTATACACATCTGCTACTTTGGCCATTAGGGCTTTAAATTGCCAGTTTCATATGTTAAAGTACCAGCAGCATATTATGGGACTACTTAAACAGAAAATGATGTTGATGCCTGACTGTGCTGATCACAAAGAATTACAGGATTTAATGCATTCTGCAGAACAAGTTGGCAAACATACTTTGCAATGTGATTTTGACTCTTTAGAAGCATCTTGCAGGGCTGCTGTCACTGGGTATGTACTTAGAAGGCATGCTTGGATTAAGGAGCAAAACTTGCCAGATCATATTAAAGCTAAATTACTGGATGCTCCCTTAAACCAAGACTGCCTCTTTGGCAACAAAGCAGAAGACGTCCTAAAAAGGATGGAGGGAAAAGCTAAATCTATGCAAACTGTTGATTTCCTACAAGTACAACCTCCCAGATTTAGTAGGCATTGGCCTTCAAAGAATCGGTCCTTTCCAGTCTCTTCCAGGCCTTCTCAGTCCAAACCTAGGAACAGCAGACCACCCAGGTTACAGTCTCAGGCTGCGCACAGGCCTAAGCAGTGGGGGTCTCCCACTTCCAAAGCAGGGAGTAGTAAGCCACCTCCCTACGGAAAAATGGCACAATGACTTACCCTTAGTCTTTCCAAGCCCTGCTCAACTGCCTTCTCTCTTAGGAGGAAAACTCGCCCTGCATGCAAAAACCTGGGAACTCATTACCCAGGACAAATGGGTTTTAAATATAGTTTCCCAAGGATACAGATTTCACTTCCACATCCTACCAACCCCAAATGGTTGGCCAGACCTACCCCCAAATCAGTGGGCGGAGGCCCAAAAGCAGGTTCTCTCTCTTCTAAGTATCAGGGCTATTCAACCTGTGCCAGCAGAAGAAAGGGGACAAGGGTTTTATTCAAGACTTTTCCTGGTACCCAGAAAAGACAGCTCCTGCCGTCCTATCCTGGACCTCTCTATTCTAAACACCTTCCTGGTAATCTCAAAATTCAAAATGCTAACACTTCAACATCTGCTTCCTATGTTAGGCAAAGATGCCTGGTTGGCAACCTTAGGCTTAAAGGAAGCTTACCTACACATTCCAATAAGAGAATCTTGCAGGAAATACCTACACTTCAGGGCAGGCTCCATGCACTATCAGTTCTCTGCACTTCCCTTTGGCTTTTCTACTGCGCCCAGGGAATTCACAAAGTGTCTAGCTCCAGCCATTGCATTTTGCAGGCAGAGAAATATTCAAATACACCCATACTTGGACTATTGTCTGATTCAGGCAGAAAGCCAGGACTTGCTATTAAAACATCTGGCATTCATAAAGAAACTTCTAACCTCACTGGGGTACACCATAAATGAAAAGAAATCTCACCTAATACCCTGCCAACAGATTGTATTCCTGGGAGCAAGCTTGAATACAACTTCACAGATGGCTTTCCTCACTCCAGAGAAACAAGTTTATTTGACAACGTACTTCAATCTTTTGGCCACAAAGCCCCAGCTATCTGCAAGGAAAATTTTGCAAGCCCTGGGGTTCATGGCCTCTTGCATTCTGCTAATTCCATATGCAAGACTGCATATGAGGAAACTACAGTGGTATCTAAAAAGCCTATGGAGTCAACATTGTCAGGACCTGGAATCAATGATTCCTATCATTCCTTGTATAAAGACAGAGTTCCTTTGGTGGGCAGGGGCCTGCTACCACAACAAGGGGCTCCTTTTCACTCTACCCCCTGCCGCCCAAACCCTAACAACAGACGTATCAGACTATTTATGGGGGGCTCACTTGGCAGGGCAGTGCATTCAGGGCAAATGGAACCCGAGACAAATGCACCTGCATATCAGCCAAAAAGAAATGTTAGCTGTACAGAATTCCCTGACAGCCTTCAAAGACCGCATCTTTCCAGGGCAATTATTGGTAAAGATAGACTACACCACAGTTATGTGGTACATAAACAAGCAGGGGGGAACCCACTTGTACCCTCTCTGCAGACTAGCCATGGCTCTGTGGAACACAGCCTTGAGCTACCAAGTGCACCTACAAGCTCAATTGCAGGTAGTCTAAATTCAGTGGCAGACTACTTAAGCAGAAATCTCATGGACCCACACGAATGGAAACTGGAACCAAAAATATTCAACCGCTTGAGGAACAAATGGGGGACTCAAGGGCTAGACCTGTTTGCCTCCCCTCAGAACTACCAATTGGACAAATTCTGCACAAGGACTTCCCACAGTCAAGCTTGGAAAGTGGATGCCCTGTCCTTTACTTTGGAAAGCCTCTCTGTTTATGCCTTTCTCCCTCTGCCTCTCCACTTGAAGGTTCTGCCAAAGATCAAACAGGACAAGCCAGGACAATACTGATTGCACCAGACTGGCCACACCAGCGCTGGTACCCCCTCTTGTGCAGTATGACAGTGCTGGAACCATGGCAGCTGCCTCAGACCCCTTCCCTGCTGTCCCAGCAGGAGGGCCAGATTCTGTACCCTCAGTTTCAAACCCTGAACCTTGCAGCCTGGCTAATTCCTTGAGCTCTCCAATAGCATCCCCCAGTAAGCAGGTGCTAGATGTCATTCTGGAGGCAAGGAGGCCTAGTACTGGAAAATCCTATGCTGAAAAGTGGAAAAGATACTGTTCCTGAAGCCAGACTCTGGGGATGGGCACCGTGGTGCCCAGCTTACCTCATATTCTTCAGTACTTAACAGAAATGCTCCACAAGGGCCTATCCTTCTCATCAATTAAAATTCTTGCCTCTGCCATTTCAGCACATTATAATACTGAGCCCACCCTTCTTCTCTCACCCCCTGCTAAAGCAATTCCTTAGAGGGGCCAAAAACTTAAGACCCCCCCCCCCCAGGAGAGCACCTACTCCAGCCTGGGACCTTAACTTTGTATTGGAAAAGCTCACTCTCCCTCCCTTTGAGCCAGCTGCAACTGTAGAGTTGAAATTCCTTTCTTGGAAAACAGCCTTCCTTCTAGCCATCACTTCAGCAAGAAGAGTGTCTGAATTACAGGCCCTCATGGCAGTGGAACCTTTCATCATCTTCCATGCAGACAGGGTGTCCCTCAGGACCAATCCTTTCTTTATGCCCAAGGTGGTGTTTAGTGTGGCCCTAAATCAGTTCATTCATTTGCCTACCTGTTTCCCTAATCCACAAAACAAAGGAGAACGAATATTGCACTCTTTGGACGTGTACAGACAATTTAGATTTTATTTGGACAGGACTAAGCCTCTCAGAAAATCTGAAGAGCTGCTAGTTGGCTTTGCTGCAGGAGCAGAAGGGAAGGCCATTTCAAAGCAAACCATTTCTAAATGGATAGCCCATTGCATTCATTTCTGCTATAAGCACCATGGAAAACATACTCCACAGGAGATAAGATCACATTCCACCAGGGCTGCATCTACCTCTGCAGCCTTTCTCAGAGGAGTCCCTACCAGGGGCATCCTAGAAGCTGCTACCTGGAGCTCTGTACATACCTTCACCAAGCATTACCACATGCCTATTTTTTCTAAATCCAGAGCTGGTTTTGCCACTGCACTCTTGCAGGGCTTAATAGCTGGCCTAATGCTCTCAAAATTCCTCCTCCCTTCCTTATCTTTGGGAATCAACCCAAATGTGATGACTGCAACAGTGAAACACGAAGAACATAGTACAGTTGTGTACACTTACCATAAATGTAGATGTTCGAGTGTATTCAATGTTGCAGTTCTGGTTACCCTCCCTCCAGCCCCCTGACTTCTCTTGGCTCTACCTTTCCTTCTTGTTTAGTGTATATAAGTTTTCTGGTGTATTTGCTTTTTGATGTAGGTGTACCATAATATATAACTGCTTCCCATTGAGGGGGCACTGACATCTGGGGCAAGAAAAACTGATGTAATGGCATCGGCTGTATGTTTTATACCCCTGACGACCTGACGTCATGGAAGAAGAGACGGCATCCGATGCAGGAATCCAAGACTCTGGTATTCAGGCCGGCTGAGAGCTACCTGCAGGCAGATAACCCTAATGTGATGACTGCAACAGTGAATACACTCGAACATCTACATTTATGGTAAGTGTACACAACTGTACTTTTTGTATCTGAGTGACCTTACACTAAGGAAATTGTATTTAAAAGAACATTTTATAGTTGGCTTCTGGTATGATATCTGTTATTCCAAATATGAAAAAAAAATCACCAGGGTCAGTTCATTACTGATGCTCCATAGCAACAAGCAGATTTTGATTATAACTTGCTAAGCAGCAGAACTTTAATGTTGTTTGCACATCTTTGCCTGTTTGTCTTCTGAATTGTATGTGTACAGAACAAATAAGAGAGGCATTTGCAATCCAAACAAATTATAAGTTCCTTATCTTTCAGAGTGTACATCACCATGAGCATATCTGAGTCTAGTAGGTCATGTTGGCAAGTGTATTGCTGTGAATAATCAGCACCGATATGTTGTTAACATATTCAGGTTATTAGGTATGTTTTTCTATTTCTTCCTCACTTAAACGGCATCTGTTCATCAAAGCATGCACGTTGCAACAGCTGTACTCTTTCCTTTGTGACATATCCATCTTTTGTACTAATGATCTTTTGTGCCTAGCCACCTCTGTAGCTTGAAAAGAACATGATTTTATTTTCCTGACATTCACAGATAAACAGTAAAGCAAATCCATGTAAAAAAAAAAAAAAGAAGCAAAAGCTCAAGTAAATCGACCTGTCATCTGTCTTTATTGAACTTAAAATAATCAGAATGGGGAACTCTTGTCTTGGACTTCATCAGACCATATTGTGCACTAAAGTGAAACCATAGTGTAAATCCTTCCTCTGATTGACATGGTAGGATTCGCATAATATATAAAATGCGTTAAACCTGTCTTCTTGTCCATTAGGTTGGTGCCTTTCCCCTAGGCTACCTAATGAGTGGAAATGCCTCACGGATAAATAAGTAGTAGGCTGCTGCATCAGACAGTAGAGTATGGCAGATGGTGCATCAGTCCCCTAAACAAGGAAGAGGTCATGATCAGTTAGGTACTGGGATGTGGAAACCCTGGGTGAAGAATGTGCTGACCTTTTCTCTCTCTTGATTATTGATGTTTTTCCACTATTTTCTTCTTTTTTTAGAAAGCTCTCTGCCTGGCTCTTTCATTTTACAGTCTGCATAATCATACACACACACACACACATTATATATATATGTATATATATCTATAGGATCTATATTAGGACACCGAACATTCAAAATGTTGAGTGTTCTAATATCGAACCCTAGCAATCAAAAATTAGAAACATTGAACATTCAGAACAGCGAATTTAACATACACACAACACAAGCACACCAAACAAGCAGCAATCCACACACATACACCTAAACTCTTACATCTAACCCTACACTAAACTATACATACAGCACTAACTATCCACTTACCTTAACCCAAACCCTAACCCTAAGGTCCGTCACTATCGCACAGTCACCTGACGTGCACCCTAACTCACCTACCCTGCCCTAACCCTCACGTCCACACAATCGCACACTTACCTGACCCATGCCGTAACCCTAACTCACCTAACCCCCCCTAACCCTCACATCCACACAATCGCACACTTACCTGAACCCGACCCGTAACTTTCCACCAGAGCGCTGAAAATACCGTAAGCAACAGAAACTGACAACCAAATTCTTTCCCTAGGAAAAAAATCTGGTTTTCTGTTTCTTCGAAATTTTCAGCGTTCGCTGAAAATGGGTCAATATTAGAACACTCGACATTTTAAATTTTCAGTGTTCTTATATATATATATATATATATATATATATATATATATATATATATATGGGTCTACTACTGTAGATCGAAATTACGCTATTTCAAAATATGATAGTAGTGTCCCACTAACGCGAAAGTGCACTTTCGTGAAAGTCACTAAGTTGAACGGGACATTTACTGCACTGTGGTGCGGTGGTGACTGACCTTAGGGTTAGGGCTTGGGTTAAGGATAGGGATAGCTAGTAGGGCTATCCACTGTCCTTAACCCAAGCCCTAATCCTAAGGTCCATGAGTACCGCACCACAGTACAGGAAATAGGTCCGTAACTACTGCTCATTAGAGGAAAAACAGTTTCCTGCACTGTGGTGCGCTAGTAACGGACCTTAGGGTTAGGGCGTGGGTTAAGGATAGTGAATAGCTAGTAGGGCTATCCACTATTCTTAACCCAAGCCCTAACGCTAAGGTCCGTGACTTTCGCACCAAAGTACTGGAAATAGGTCCATAACTACTGCTCAGTTGAGGAAATAGAATTTCCTGCACTGTGGTGTGGTAGTCACGGACCTTAGGGTTAGGGCTTGGGTTAAAGATAGTGGATAGTCCTACTAGCTATCCACTATCCATAACCCAAACCCTAACCCTTCGTTTGCTCTAGTGACATTCGCGAAAGTGCACTTTCACTGAAGTGCACTTTCGCGTTAGTGGGATACTACTATCGTATTTCGAAATAGTGTAATTTCAATCTATGGTAGTAGACCCATGTGTGCATATATATATATGAAGACTGAAAAGCCAAAAGACTGAAAATTAAAATACTGAACACATTTTTAATGCAGGGGGCAAGCCCCCCTGCACCCCTCATGTGGGGGGCTGCTCCCCATACCCCTTGCTAACTATAAATGCCAACTCCAAGATCGCACAACAGTGGAAAAGAGGCAAATTCCATCATTCATTATTTTGAATTTTCAGTCTTTTGGTTTTTCAGTCGTCTGAAGTATACCCATATATAATTTATAGACTGCAGTTGATTACCTTGAATCCTGAAAAACCCTGCCTTACTTTACAGTATTCTTTTGTCTCCTATCAGCCCATGTATCTAGTTTTCTTAACCTGTAGTTCTTGTTTACCATCACACTTGTCACAGCACCCCATAATGCTGGGAGGTAGTAAAACCTTAATATCTACAGCTTTCTTTCTTGGCAGTGAGTTGTTAGAACTACTTCTTATCTGGCTGTCATGTAAAGCTGTTGAATTGTTTTTCTGGGCATTTAGCATCCCATGTGCATGATGATATTTCTTTTGTAAGCATTTAATGTGCACTGTTACTGCACATTTTAGACTAGATCATGTGGTCCCTGCTGTACAGGTTTATGCATGCACCACACGTGTGTTCTTCAGTTTTGTCACTTCTCAACTGCAGTGCCTCTTTCTGTATACCTTATGTTGTTTTTGTTGCTGATGACTTTTCTGCAGCTCCACTAACTGTGTCCTGGCCTTGGCTATCCATCCACCTTGAGGCACACATTACCTTACACTGCTCCATCATTTCTGAACATTGGCATTCCTCACATGTTCTTTGTGTTTCACTGTTGTAGTCATCACCTGTGGGTTATCCCTGTTGTTTTAGCCCTCGGCAGCCCCGAATAGTTTCATAGTATAGTACTAGGCTATCTGCCCTGGGGCATTTGTAAGCCTAGCCATAGTGATGTGGCTTTTGCCACCCCATGAAAAGGTACAAAAATGTACAGAATAAATCTAGAATACTGTGCCTCTGTCTAGTAGTCACACAATGAAGGTCCCCTTATATAAAATAGAATTAGTTTACTGTGCCCCTGTCTAGCAGTGACACAGATGTGACCCCTGGGGTAAACTTACGATCTCCCATCCACTCATCAAGATTTCTCTTGAAGAGAGTCAGTGAGGGGCTCTGCCTAATACGAACTGGGATCCTGTTCCAAGGCATGGGAAGCCTCTGGGTTATGAATCTATCCCTCCAGCATGTCCTATTCATACTTGTGCCGAGGTTTAAGTCTTTAGCTCTCGTGGTCCTGATGGATTTGGATTTTTTGAGGTGGAGCATGTCCATCAGATCCTGATTGGACATGGCCTTGTACGTCAGGCAGAGATCACCTCTGAGCAGGCGGTATGCTACTGAATAGAGCTGAAGTTTCTTTAGTCTGGCAGAATAAGACATATGTTGGAGACCCTTGATCCTTTTGGTGAGGTACTTTTGTGGTCTCTCCAGCTGTTTCAAATGCCAGGTGAGGTACATACCAAATGGGACATTGTACTCAATCATGGGTCTGATGAGGGAGGAATATAGGGGTACAATGACATCCTTGGATCTGGATGTGAATCTCTTCATGATGAGGTGTGCAAGGTAGAATGTTTTTCTAACCACTTTGGCAACGTGGGTGTCAAATGAGAGGTCGCTGTCTACTTGGGTCCCTAGGTCTCTGATTACTTTTTCCGTACTCAGTGGGTTGCTGTCTATGTGATAATTTGTGGGTACTTTGTTTTTCCAAAGGGATGACTATACATTTTTGGCATTTAGTTTAAGGCCGTGACTACGGCACCAGTTGTCCGCTTCAGTGAGGCCTTTTTGTAGGATGTGTGTGTCTGCTGGTGTATCGACTATGGCCTAGTTTCCAGTCATCTGCGAGCTTTGTCAGCCACAGCCCTCCCATGTTTGCTTTAACATCTGAGAAATAAATGCCGAACAAGAGGGGTCCCAGGACAGATCCCTGTGGGACACCACTTGTGACTGGCTTTGAGTCTGACATTGCTCCAGCGATTTTAACTTTATGGGTTCTGTCCTTTAGCCAGTTTGCAACCCATCTAGTGACATAAGGGTTTACTTTTAAGCTGTTTAGCTTATCTATGATGCCTGAGTGGGGTATTGTGTCAAGGCCTTAGCCAAGTCCAGGTATGCTGTATGGACTGCTTTGCCCTCATCAGTGGCTCTAGTGACTGTTTCAAAAAGTCAACCAGGTTTAAAAGGTAGGATCTGCCCTTTACAAAGCCGAACTGGGTGGGGTCAAGTGTCTGTAGGTCCCCTATGTCTCTGTTTATGAGTTCCATAATGATTCTTTCCATAGCTTTGCAGACTAGGCTAGTTAAGCTTATGGGCGGTAGTTTCAGGGTCTGTAGAGGCCACCCCTTGTGGAGTGGGACCACTGTTGCTGTACGCCAGTGTTCAGGTACATATCCAGTAAGGCTAAGGTTAAATAGCATTTTTATGTGTGGGTTTAGCTCCTCTTGAGTTCACGTAACACGCACCCGGGATACTGTCAGGTCCCATTGATGCTGTGTTTTTGCTTTGTTTAGGCGGTTCTCACTTGGACATCTGAGATGACAGGGAGATTACATTCAGCTGGGATAAGTATTTCTACTTTGGGGTGAAGGAGGGAGAAATTTGCACTGAACCTGTCAGCCAGAATGTTAGCAATATCTGTGGGTTCAGTGTATTTTTGTTGTTGTGAACCAACTCTGAGCATATCTGAGGGTTTCCGCCCAGGTTTCTGACATAGCTGAAGAAGGCTTTGTGGTTATCTTTAGTGTCCTTTGCGATTTTTCTCTCAAAGTTTGCCTTGGATGTTTTTATGAGAGAACGTAGTTTTCTGCTAATGTTGATCAGAGATGTCTTCCCTTCATGGGATTTTGCTCTGACGTGCAGTAGCTTCCTTCTTTTGTTATACAATTTGTTTATGGCTGATGTCCACCAGACAGGACGCTTACATTTGGTGGAGAGGGACTTGGATTTGTTTGGGATTGCATGATCCATGCATTCTTGGAGATGTCCATAGAAAGCATTTGTGAAGGATTCGGCATTGTGGGATGTGGTATCCACTTGCACAGTGGGCTTAAAGGATACCATCTCAGTCTTAAGAAGAGTGAAGTCTGCTTTTGAGAAGTTTTTCACTGTGGTCTTTTGTGCTGGGGGTGGAGGTGGGATATGTATATCCAGGGTGATTAGTTTGTGGTCAGATCTCACTAGTGAGGGGTATACTTCCGGTGTGGAGCATTTTGTCCCCATGTTTATGATGATCAGGTCTAGTATATTATCTCCCCTAGTGGGAGACGTGACTAGTTCCAGTGCATTTGAATTTATGAATTCCAGGAACCTTTGGGCTAGGGTATTAGGGCTAGAATAATGTACCCAATCTATGTTTGGGTAGTTGAAGTCTCCCAGTATGATGGTATTTTGTGATACATTCATATCCTCCAATGTCTTCAGGAAGGCTGAGTGGGGTTCTTGAGATTGGGAGGGTGGTCTGTAACATACTACCAGTTGTATAGCAGTTATGCCTATGGTTAGTTGCACCTGTATGGTCTCTGATGCTTCAGGTGTTGCTACTAACCTGGAGGTGTGGGTGTCCTTTATGAATATGGACACTCCCCCTCCCTTTGTGGTTCGGCCCGGGTTTTGGGGCCGAAAAGCATGATACGAGGTATAGCCTGGAAGCGCTGGGGTGCTCTCAGGAGCTTTGACCCAGGTTTCAGTTACTGCACAGACGTTGATGTTCTCCATGCTGAGGAGTGCATCAAGTGCCTGCATCTTGAGATTTAGGCTTCTGGCGTTGAGCAGCATTACCCTCAGTTTTTTTCCGTTTTTGTTTTCTAAGGAGGTGGGTTTGTCTTTTGAGCCTTGCCTAAAAAAGGCACTATGGGGGTGGCAAGAGCCTTAGCCAATATCCGGAAGCCCAGTGGTGACAGGTGTAAGCCATCCCTTGCGAAGCAGCGTGGCTTGTCCAACATATCATCCCAGGCTGACAGACATTGGATCCCCTTAGAATGACACCAGTACTTGAGCCAATTGTTAAAGCTGATCATCTTGTCTTTGTATTGTTGTATCATTCTTGGTGAGGACAAGATGCTGCTCAGGGTCAGGGTCATACCAGCCTGGGCTACATAATCGGAGAGCTCCTCTATGTCTCTTTTCATGTAGTCCAGGGAGGTACGTCTCAGGTCATTCACACCAGCATGGACAATGACGGAGACATAGAGGAGCTCTCAGATTATGTAGCCCAGGCTGGTATGACCCTGACTCTGAGCAGCATCTTGCCCTCACCAAGAATGATATTTCATCTGCTTTTACTGTACTTGTGTTTCTACCTACTTTTTTTTTACTTTTGCATCATCTTAAAAGTACTCAATTGTATTTATTACTGCTTGGTGTAACTCATTCTAAGCCTTTTGGTTTAAACACTTGGGCTTCGGACCAGTTGTTTTGCACTGAGAGGGTTTGTGCTTTGCACTGTAGTGGCAGAACAGGTAGCTTACATCCTTCTAGGTTGGGAACTGCTGATTGAGGGCTCAGTGTCTGTTATTCTAAAAGTGTATTAATTCTGGTTTAAGCACTTGGGCTTTCAGGCCAGTTATTTTACATTAAGAGAGTTCGTGGTCTGCACTCTTGTGGGAGGAGAGGCTGGGCTCTGCCCTTCTGAGTTGGGAATTTCTGGTTAAAGGCTTATAGTGCATGCATATCTGAACTGCTTCTTACTGAAGTTGGTGCGCCTTGTTTGCTGTGGCATAGACTGGATTCGGGCCTGCTGGATCTAGCTTTGTTTGTGTAACTTGAGCACTAATCCAGGCATTCTCTAAAGTATTCAATTGTATTTATTACTGCTTGGTAGTAACTTGATTAAAGTGTAGCTATCATTCTAAGTCTTTTGGATTAAGCACTTGGGCTTCAGACCAGTTGTTTTACATTAGGAAGGTTTGTGGCATGCACTGTGGTGGCAGGACAGGTAGCTTTCATCCTTCTAAGTTGGAAACTGCTGATTGAGAGCCCAGTGTCTGTTATTCTTAAAGTGTATTAGTTCTGGTTTAAGCACTTGGGCTTCAGGCCAGTTATTTTATGTTAAGAAGGTTCGTGGTCTGCACTCTTGTGGGAGAAGAGGCTGGACTCTGCCCTTCTGAGCTGGGAATTTCTGGTTAAAGGTTTATAGTGCCTGAATATTTGAACTGTATCTTACTGAAATTGGTACACCTTGTTTGCTGTAGCATAGACTAGATCCAGGCCTGCTGAATCTAGCTTTGTTTATATGCTTGTTGTTTGTTTGCTTGTTATTTCCTGGACGCTAATTCCACCTAATACGCTTCTTAGCTTCTGTGGATCACTAGTGATATCTGCATTGCTTACTGTACTTATTTCCTTGTTTCACTTGAAAGAAAGTTACTGTTTGTCGTTTTTGCATTTAAGTTACCTGTAACACATTGCATTTAAGTAACCTGGCACTTGCTCACTAAAGCAATTATATAAGTCAGCACTAAAAAATTAAAAGCACTACACCCTCACAAACTCCCCTTGAGTACCTTGTTCCCCATTGGCCCTTTTTTCAATTATAAAAGAATTCCCAGTACTATTCTAGCATGTCCAAAGGTCAGTTGTCAATCTCCTCTCCGGTCCAGCTGGTGAATCTGGAAATCTTGAGGCAATGTTACAACTGCCTCATGTACACAGACAACCCTCTCCTCCTCCCAACAAATTCCAACACATGTGAGAGATGCAACTGTATAGTCAAACTGGAGGCTAAGCTCTCTCAACTCAGTACTGGCGTAACCACTCAGGAGAAGGAAACCACACTCACTACAATTCCAGTCTCACATAGACCTACCACGACAGCAAACCAAACACATAAACACACAAAAACATACTCGGAGGCTCTAAATAAAAATCTGCCTAAGCAGCAGAGACCTCCAAAGCAGACAACCAAGCAACCGCTACCCCAAAACAAAACACGTGCAACACATAGCTCACAACGCCAGTGTGCCGAATGGTCACAGCCCTTAAGGCTAAACAACACACCTGATACACTTGTAATAGGTGACTCTATCATCAGGCACACTGACGTCCTGCTCACCAGGCTGAACAAGGAGAAGGTCACGGTGAGCTGCCTGTCGGGCGCTAGGATCCGCCACATAACACAAGCACTCAGGTCACTCCAAGGCAAGTACAAATATGACTCAGTCATTGTCCATGCTGGTGTGAATGACCTGAGACGTACCTCCCTGGACTACATGAAAAGAGACATAGAGGAGCTCTCTGAGCATATAGCCCAGGCCGGTATGACCCTGACCTTGAGTAGCATCTTACCGTCACCAAGAATGATGCCACAATATGAAGACAAGATGATCAATTTCAACAATTGGCTTAAGTATTGGTGTCATTCAAAGGGGATCCAATGCCTGTCAGCCTGGGATGACATGCTGGACAAGCCACAATGCTTCTCTAGAGACAGCTTGCACCTGTCACCCCTGGGCTTTCGGATATTGGCAAAGGCTCTTGCTACCCCTATAGTGCCTTTTTTAGGCAAGGTTCAAAAGACAAACCCACCTCCATAGGTATCACAAGGGATAAGAAACTAAGAGTAATGCTACTCAACGCCAAAAGTCTAAACCTCAAGATGCACGCACTTGAAACTCTCCTTAGCATGGAGAACATCGATATCTGTGCAGTAACAGAAACCTGGTTCAAGGCTCCCGAGAGCACCCTAGCACTACCAGGATGTCCTTCATGGATGCATCTGCAGTCATAACAACTGGGTTGTCCTGTCGTCAGGCAGCCCTTCAGTCGGCCGGATTCCAGAGTCCGGGTCCGGCTTCGGCTGATGTCGCACTTCACCCGACGTCATCTCTGTTGGTCTTCGGGTATAAAAGCATCAGCCGACGCCATTTTCCTCAGTCTTTCTTGCCGTGGCTCAAGCAGAAGCTGTTCGCAAATGCCGGTCAGTCGGATCCAGAGATTACTTCTACCGAATACTACTTGAAGACTTCTAAAGCTAAGTACCCGTTGGGGACTCTTTCTTGCCTCAGCCGATGTCAGAAAAAGTTAATAATTGTTTAACCTGTGGGAAACAAATACCTCATAAAGATTTCCACTCTTATTGTCTGCCTTGTTTAGGCCCAGCCCACGGCGTAGCAGCCTGTTCGCCTGTGCTTCTTTCAACCGACGAACGCTTAGGCGTCGGTCGGAGTTTGCAGAACAGTTTTTCGGTTCTGATTTTGCGTACATTATGCCGTCGGATCCTCCGACTACCCAATCTGCCAAAAACGCAAAGATAAAGACCGACACTCGCGGTCCGCGGTTTCGGCCGAAACCATGGTTAAGCAAACATGAGTGTCTCGGTTTCGCCGAAACCGAAAACTGATCACAGTACAGCTGAACCTATCTCTACAACTGAGGCCCCTGCTACCACTATTGAATCGGCCTCAGAAATTTTATCCACTACGGTGGTTGCCACTGACTTATCAGACACCATTCCCTTGGATGTCTCTACCCCAGCACGTGGTGCTGCTAGGCCTCCAGCAGCCATGTCCATTAAGGCCTTCGCCAGGGCTAAAGCAGCCAAGACTACTAAGACAGTGCCTGTTAAACCCCCCACAACCAGGCCCTCTGCTAGTTCTCAAATGCTTACTTTGGCAGAAGATTTAATTTCTTTAATTAGAGGATCTCAATCTCACCCAGACAGGGCCTCGCAGCCCTCAGAGAAGAGACCTAGGGCAGAGCCCCCTGAGCCAGTGTCCTCTGATGATTCTGCTGACGAATCAGACATAACTGACCAGCCAGAGGCTCCTTTCTCCAACTTTGAAGATTCTGATGCTGAAGAATCCATTCCAGCTGCTTCCCCACCAGAAGAATTCTCCTTTGGGGAAACCTTACATGCCATGCGAGAGCAGTTCCAATGGCAGCAACAGGATTTTTCAGACTCCAGAAAAAGACTTAGGACCTTTCTGCACCTCCCACAGCACAGGCCCTTAGCTATACCTCCTGTTCTCTCTGTGGTGGATGATGCTTTCAATGATGTCTGCTCCGCTCCAGATTCTTTACCCCAGCCCCTGCCAAACCAGACAGATTTTACAGGGTGCCAGATACTCATCACCACCTTTACAAGGCCCCACTTGCAGACCCAAACTATATCCCAGGGTCCCAAGGCAGTAGCCGACCATAGCTAAAACCCTATTCCTTCTGAAAGGGAAGCAAGGTCATTAGACAGATGGGGTAAAAGGTCTACACTTCAGCTACTCTCTCAGCTAGAGCTTTAAACTGTCAGTTTCACATGATACAATACCAAGAGTTTATGCTTGATCAGTTAACTAAAAACTAACCACTGATGAATCTCTTGATAAGAAATATGTATTAGAAATGGTAAATAACATACAACAGGTTAGCAACCATTCATTAAAATGTGGCTATGATGCACTGGAGGCTTCATTTAGATCAGCCATGACTGGCACAGTGATAAGAAGGCATGCATGGCTAAAGGAGCAAGCTTTACCGGATCATGTTAAAGCTAAGTTGCTAGATGCTCCTATGGATAAGACAAGTTTGTTTGGTACACCTGCCCAGCAGGTTATGAAGAAAATGGAAGAAAAGGCAAAATCTGTTCAAACGGTTAAAGATTTCTTGCAGGTTCAACCCCAAGGTTTAGCAGGAACTGGCCTGCCAAAATTGGTCCTTTCCTGACTCCACAAAATTTCAAAGGGGCAGGAATAGACGCTCCAGAGGCAGAAACCAATCCAGAGGAGGTGCCTACAGAGGACGACAGTGGCAAGGTAACAACAGAGGCACAGACACAACCACTGCCACTACATCAGCACAACCACAGTGACTTAACCTAAATCCGCCTACCAGGGAACAAATAGCAGCTCCTCTAGGCGGAAAGTTAACCTTATTTTCAAAGAACTGGCACTACATAACAAAAGACAAGTGGATTTTACAAACCATAGATCAAGGTTACCGGTTTCACTTCCACACTTTACCAGTCAAAAGAGGAATGCCAAATCTACCTCCAAATCAAAAACAGAGGCACTACAACAGATAATGGAGTTAGCAAACATGAGAGCTGTGGAAAGAGTGCCAACAGCAGAGCAAGGAAAGGGGTTCTACTCCAGACTATTCCTAGTTCCAAGAAAGGAAAAAGTTGGAGACCAATTCTCGACCTGTCCACCTTAAATACATACATCATTGTCCCAAAATTCAAAATGCTGACCCTACAGCAACTTCTTCCCATGCTGGGCAAGGAGTCTTGGCTGGTAACTCTAGATCTCAAGGAGGCATACCTGCACGTCCCCATTCGACCAATCTGCAGAAGATACCTCAGATTTCTTGCAGGATCAGAGCACTATCAATTCTCAGCATTGCCCTTTGGCTTATCTACTGCCCAGAGTATTCACAAAATGCCTGGCATCAGTAATCGCCCATTGCAGACTACAGGAATTCAAATTTACCCATACCTGGACGACTGCCTGCTACAAGGGGACAACAAAAGCAAGCTGACAACAGATTTACAAAGGGTCATTTACTTGCTACAAGCACTGGGATACACAGTCAATTTACAAAAGTCAAGGCTGATACCATCCCAAACAAGGACATTCTTGGGCGCGGAATTGGACACAGTAAAACAAATGGCATTCCTGACTACAGAAAAACAAAAAGAACTCCCTCTTTACTTCTTGGCACTAACAAAACTGAACAAGTTAACAGCAAGAAAAGTCCTGCAGGCCTTGGGCTTCATGGCATCATGCATAATCTTGGTCCCATTTGCCAGACTACATATGAGAAAACTACAGTGGTACATAAAGAATTTATGGTCCCAACACAGACACAGCCTAGAAACAGAAATCCCACTAATTCCATGTTTAAAGCAGGAGTTCCTATGGTGGGCTCAGGCATGTCAGTCAAACCCAGGCCTACCCTTTCGCAGATGTCAAGCAAGCCAGTCCATCACAACAGACGCTTCAGACCTAGGATGGGGGGCCCACATGCTGGACAAATGCGTGCAAGGATTGTGGACACAGGATCAACTTCACCTGCACATCAACCTAAAAGAAATGCTGGCAGTAAAACTGGCAATCCAAAAGTTCAAACCATTTCTCCAAGAGGGCCAGTTGATGATAAGGACAGACAACACCACAGTCATGTGGTACATCAACAAACAGGGAGGCACTCATTCATACCCCTATGCAGAATGACTTTGGAGCTGTGGACCCTGGCACTCAGCTACAACATCCAGTTACAGGCAATATTTGTACCGGAAAAGAAAATACTCTAGCAGACATATTAAGCAGAACCACATTGGATGCCCACGAATGGAAGCTGCACCGGACATCTTCAAGACCATCTCAAAGAAATGGGGAATGCCTCAGATAGATCTATTCGCATCACCTCTCAATCACCAGCTCAAAAGTTCTGCACAAGGACATTCCACCCACTAGCATGGAAAGTGGATTCGCTCTCCTTCAGCTGGAAAGGCCTAACAGCATATGCATTCCCACCTCTTCCCTTGATACACAAAGTACTACTAAAAATCAAGGAAGAACGTCCAAGGATAATCCTGATAGCTCCAAACTGGCCAAGACAACACTGGTACCCACTGCTGAGGAGCATGTCTCGAACAATATGTGGCCAATACCCTTGATGCCTTTGATGTTAACTCAGAACAACTACAGCATCATACATCCAAACCTAAAAACGTTACAACTGACTGCATGGAACATCACATAGCAGCAGCTAAACCAGAACTTTCCCAAAGAGTTAAAGACATTATTCTTGAAGCACGCAGACCTTCAACAAGAAGGAACTATGCTGGAAAATGGAAAAGGTTTGTCATTTGGAGTACGGAAAGAGGAAAAGATGTGTCAAACATAGATATGCCTAACATTCTGGAGTATCTGGCCGAACTTCTTCATTCAGGCCTGCCCTACTCCTCCATCAAGATGCATGCATCAGCTATTTCAGCAGAATACAGCTTTGATCCACCTGTTTTTTCGCACCCTTTGCTCAGGCAGTTCCTCAGAGGAATCAAGAATGTAAAACCTCCAAGGAAACCACCATTACCAGCTTGGGACTTAAACTTTGTGCTAGAAAAGTTGACACTATCACCCTTTGAACCAGCAGCAACAGCAGACCTACAACACCTGTCATGGAAAACTGCTTTCCTACTGGCAATTACTTCAGCAAGGAGGGTTTCAGAACTACAGGCCTTAATGGCAGTGCAACCCTTCCTAATCTTCCACCAAGATAGAGTGTCCATGAGGACTAATCCTACATTTATGCCTAAGGTGGTATCCAGAGTGTCTTTAAACCAGGCAATCCACCTACCTACCTTCTTTCCCAACCCACAAAACAGAGGGAAAGAATACTGCATACCTTGGATGTACATAGACAGCTACGCTACTACTTGGACAGAACAAAAATAGCAGAAAGACTGACCAACTTTTGTAGCCTATGCAACAGGAAGGGAAGGAAAAGCTATTTCCAAACAGACAATCTCCAAATGGATAGGAAATTGCATATGATTCTGTTACTCCTTCCATGGAAAACCAATTCCACAGAACATAAGACCTCATTCTACAAGGGCAACAGCCACTACCACAGCCTTCTTACGAGGAGTGGCAACCAAAGACATTATTGAGGCGGCTACTTGGACCTCCGTGCATACATTTGCCAAGCATTATAATTTGCCTGTATATTCCAGATCCCGAGCAGGGTTTGCCACTGCTGTACTGCAAGGGATCCTAAACACACCATAATATACTTTTATCCTCCTCCCCTAGTTGGCTATGGTATTCTACCCAGTTGTTATGACTGCAGATGCATCCATGAAGGACATAGTACAGTTTTGTACCTACCATAAATGTAGATGTCCGAACTGGATAGCATCTGCAGTCAGGATTACCCTCCTCCTTCCCTCTGTGGTACTCCTAGGGTGGTTGCCCTCCTAATAGCTAGCTGGTGGGGAGTCTTTATGGTGTATTTGTTTGTATATATGTACATACATGCTTATTTTTGTGTTTACCTCTATCTTTTGAAAACATTGGCATCTATCCAAATTTTAGCCTTCAAGAGGGCTACTGGCATCTGGGGCAAGAAACACTGAGGAAAATGGCGTCGGCTGATGCTTTTATACCCGAAGACCAACAGAGATGACGTCGGGTGAAGTGCGACATCAGCCGAAGCCGGACCCGGACTTTGGAATCCGGCCGACTGAAGGGCTGCCTGACGACAGGACAACCCAGTTGTTATGACTGCAGATGCTATCCAGTTCGGACATCTACATTTATGGTAGGTACAAAACTGTACTTTATACCTCAAACCATGCTTTTCGGCCCCAAAACTTGGACCGAACCACAAAAGGAAGGGGGGGTGTCAATATTCGTCAAAGATACCCACACCTCCAGGTTGGTGGCACAGCACAAAGCATCAGAGACTATCCATGTGAAACTAACAGTGGGTAAAACTGCCTTCCAGTTTATAGCCTGCTACAGACCACCCTCCCAAACCCAGGAACCCCACTCGGCCTTCCTGAGAACACTGGAAAATATGAAGGTGTCTCCAAACACCATTATATTGGGCGACTTCAACTACCCAAACATAGACTGGGAGCATTACTCTAGCTCCAACACCCTAGCCCAAAGGTTCCTAGAATTTATAAACTCAAATGCTATGGAACAACTTGTTACCACTCCCACAAGGGGGGAAAACATACTGGACCTGATCATCACCAACATGGGGACTCTATGCTCCAGACCAGAAGTGTATCCCTCACTGGTAAGATCAGAGCATAAACTAATCTCACTGGATATTCACATCCCGACACCACCCCCTGCCCAGAAAACCACAGTGAAAAACTTCTGTAAAGCAAATTTCACACTCCTCAAAACCGAGGTGGAATCCTTCAAAGCCCCTGGGCCTGTGGGAACTACGGCCCAGACCGCAGAATCCTTTATAAATGTATTCTATGAACACCTTCAGGAATGCATGGATCATGCAATCCCAAATAAAACCAAGACCCAATCCTCCAAAGGCAGACGTCCTGTCTGTGGACCCCAGCCATAAACAAACTATACAATAGAAGGAGGAAGCTACTACATGATAGAGTAAAATCCCAAAAAGGGAAGGCCTCTCTGATTAGTATTAGCAAAAAACTACGGGCACTCATAAAGTCGTCTAAGGCCAGCTTAGAGAGAAAAATTGCACAGGACACTAAGGATAATCACAAGGCTTTCTGTAGTTATGTTAGGAACCTGGGTAGGAATTCCCAGTTATGCTCAGAATTAGTCCAAAATGACAAAAAATACACCAAACCCACAGACATTGACAGCATCCTATCTGACAGGTTCAGCGCAAATTTCTCTCCCCCCCCCCCCCCCACCAAAAGGGCAAATATCTATCCTAGCAGAGTGCTGCCCCCCTGACATCTCAGATGCACAGGTAAGAGCCCCCTCTCCAAAGCAAAAAACACAGCGTCAATGGGACCAGACGGTGTCCCGGGCTGCATCCTACATGAACTCCAAGAAGAGCTAAACCCAAACATAAAAGTACTGTTCAGTCTCAGCCTTACTACAGGATATGTACCCAAAGAGTGGCGTACAGCAACAGTGGTCCCTCTCCACAAAGGTGGTGCCTCAACGGATCCTGGAAACTATCGCCCATAAGCCTGACTAGCTTGGTCTGCAAAGCTTTAGAAAGGATCATCATGGACCTCATAAATAAAGATATTGGGGACCTACAGACACTGGATCCTACCCAGTTCGGCTTTGTTAGGGGCAGATCCTGCCTCTTAAACCTGGTTGATTTCTTTGAAACAGTCACCAAAGCCATTGACGAGGGGAAGGTGGCCCACACAGCCTACCTGGACCTCGCAAAAGCCTTCGATACAATACCCCACTCGGGCATTATAGATAGGCTCAGCAGCTTAAATATAAACCCCTATGTCACTAGATGGGTTGCAAACTGGCTCAAGGACAGAACCCACATGGTTAGAATTGCTGGAGCCATGTCAGACTCCAAACCAGTTACAAGTGGCGTTCCACAAGGCTCAGTCCTGGGACCTCTCTTGTTCGGTATATATTTCTCGGAGGTACATGCCAACACGGAAGGACTGTGGCTGATCAAGTTTGCAGATGACTGCAAACTGGGTGCCATAATCGACTCTCCAACCGACACAAGCATCCTGCAAAAGGGCCTCATAGAAACAGACAACTGGTGCCAGAGCCATGGCCTCAAGCTAAACGCCAAAAAGTGTATCGTCATCCCCTTTGGCAAAATCAAAGTGCCCACAAATTACCACATAGGTGGTAATCCATTAAGTACAGAAGAAGTTATTATGGACCTGGGGACCCAAGTTGATAGCAATCTCTCATTTGACAACCACGTGGCCAAAGTGGTTAGAAAAACATTTTATATAGCCCACCTAATCATGAAGGGATTCACATCTAGATTAGGGGAGGTCATCGTGCCTCTTTACTCATCCCTCATCAGGCCCATAATTGAGTACAATGCCCTTTTTGGGATGTACCTTACCAGGCACCTGCAGCAACTGGAAAGACCCCAAAAGTACCTCACCAAGAGGATCAAAGGGCTCAAACAGATGCCATATGCTGCACGGTTAAAGAAACTCCAGCTCTACTCAGTGGCATACCGCCTGCTCAGAGGCGATCTGTGCCTGACGTATAAAGCCATGTCCAACCCAGAGTTAATGGACATGCTGCTCCTCAGAAAATCCAAATGCCATCGAGCTACGCGCTCGAGAGAATTGAACCTCAGCACTGAAATAAATAGGACATGTTGGAGGGACATATTCATAACCCAGAGGCTCCCTTCACTCTGGAATAAAATCCCAGTCCAGGTTAGGCAGAGTCCCTCACTGACTCTCTTCAAGAGGAATCTTGATGAGTGGATGGGAGATCGTAGGTTTACCCAGGGTATCACTTCTGTGTCACTGTTAGACAGAGGCACAGTATACTAACCTCGAAAAAGGGCATAGCAAAATTAATTTAAAATGGGTGGCGAAAGCCAAACACACTCTGGCTAGGCTTATAAATGCCGTAGGGCAGATCGCCTAGTATGAACCTATGAACCTATGGAGGCCAGGAGGCCCAGCACCAGAAAATCTTATGCAGAAAAATGGAAGAGATTCTGTGCTTGGAACCAGGCACAAGGAATTGACACGCTAGTATCAAATATTCCTCAGATTTTACAATACCTAACTGAGATGCTGGACAAAGGCCTGTCCTTCTCATCAATTAAGATCCATGCCTCTGCCCCTTCAGCTCATTACAATACGGACCCACCTATTTTTTCACATCCACTACTAAGACAGTACCTCAGAGGGGCTAAAAACATGAAACCTCCAAGGAGAGCACCAATACCTACATGGGACCTCAATTTTGTCTTGGAAAAGCTCACACTGCCTCCTTTTGAGCCAGCCAATACAGCCGAGATAAAATTCTTATCATGGAAAACAGCTCTGCTCCTAGCAATAACTTCAGCAAGAAGAGTTTCAGAGTTACAGGCATTAATGGCTGTGGAACCTTTTATTATTTCCATCTGGACAGGGTTTCTGTAAGGACAAACACAACATTTATGCCTAAGGTAGTGTCCAGTGTGGCCCTTAACCAAACCATTAATTTGCCTACCTTTTATCCAAACCCACAGAGTAAAGGGGAGAGACTTCTGCATTCTTTGGACATGCACAAGCAGCTACGCTTCTACTTGGACACAACTAAAGCTTTCAGAAACACTGAGCAACTTTTAGTGGCATATGCTGCAGGATTACAAGGAAAGACTATTTCAAAATGGATAGGCCACTGCATTCGTTTCTGCTATTCACAACATGGCAAATCAGTGCCTAAGGGCATTAGGCCACATTCCACCAGAGCAGCAGCCACTTCAGCATCCTTCCTCAGAGGTGTACCAACCAAGGATATTTTGGAGGCTGCAACTTGGACTTCAGTGCACACTTTTACAAAGCACTACCACTTTCCTCTTTACTCTAAATCCAGAGTGGGCTTTGCCACTGCAGTTCTGCAGGGCCTCATAGCCACTCCAAATTCTATTTAGGCCCAGCCACCCAACCTCAGCTTTGGGATTCAACCCAAGTGTAATGACTGCAACAGTGAAACACGATGAACATAGTACAGTTGTGTACCTACCATAAATGTAGATGTTCGAGTGTATTCACTGTTTCAGTCCAGGTTACCCTCCCACCATCCCCCTATCATTGTTTGCCTTATCTGTACTTCTCTATTCTATACAACCTATGTGGTGTGTTTGCTTGTAGATGAATGTAATGTTTATGTTAGTGCATGCTTTGTTATAAGCTGAATTTTTAGCTTACCCTTTTGGGGACACCTGACATCTGGGGCAAGAAAAACTGAAGAAAATGGTGTTGGCTGCATCTTTTATACCCCTGGCACACTGATGTCAGGGAAGAGGCGACAGCAACCGACGCTGGACCAGGACTTTGGAATTCAGGCCGACTGCGGGTAGCCTGCCAGCAGGATAACCCAAGTGTAATGACTACAACAGTGAATACACTCGAACATCTACATTTATGGTAGGCACACAACTGTACTTTTTTCCTATGTAATAAGCGGGGCATTGGTTACACCTACATAAACAACTGCTCTTGAATTACAGTTCAGCTTGTAGTCTATTGCACACTTTCTGACATTAATTTCGACTACCTGTCCTTGATACATAAATTTACATAAATTGCACATACCGCACTTTTTCATTCCTTGTCCTTGTATTAAAGGTCTACCACCACTTTCTAGTAGTGCCTTTAAATGTCTACCTCTTCTTGCCACCATTTTAACCCTTCATGCAAAATTGTCTCTCAAGGATACTTTCTCCTTAATTATTTTCCAATTTTTTACAAGAATAGCTTGTATCTCATAAAATTGTGTATTAAATGTGGTAGTAAAAGTGGCTGTATAATCAATACTCTTGTTATCACAAGTTCTTAAATGCAGCCCTATAGGGCCTTCCTGATGCAAGATAGGTTTAAAATGACCATTCTTTCTCTTATGTTCAACCTCAGTAAAAAGCTCTTGCAGCATCCATTTTGGGTAGCCCCTACTTCTAAACATTCCCATTAAATTCCAACACTCTTCAGCAAAGTCAACATCCTTGCTCACCATCCTAGTGGCTCGGACAAATTGCCCTTTAACAACTGCTTTTTTGTTGGACATAGGGTGGGAGCTTGTGAAGTGTAAAAAGGAATTAGAGTAGGTAGGTTTCCTGTGTATTTTAGCAATAAATTTGCCATTCTCCCTGTCCTTACTGAGGTTGACATCTAGGTAATTGATTTCTTGCTCCCCAGTCATTTGGGTAAATTGCAAAAAATCTGCAGTATTATTAATATAAGACAGGAGTTCTTCTGCCCTTTGCTGGCTACCATTCCACAATATAAGTAAGTCATCCAAATAACGCAGATATAACACAATACTATTAGCATATACACTATCTAAAATATGCAGCTTTTCCCAACCTACGATTACTAAGTTGGCAAATATAGTGCCACAGGGTGAACTCATTGACAAGCCCATGTTTTGAAGGTAGTAGGCACCATTAAACATCAAAAAATTGTTTTTAAGAACTATATCAAACAGGTTGATATATAAGTTGATCTCTCCTTAAGGCACCCCCTGCTCAAACAAGAACTGCTCAATACCTTCCTCTTGAGGAATAACTGAGAAGAGGTCCTTGGCATCATCTGTCAAGAATAAGAACTCATCCTGATATTGTATCATGTTAATCAAGCTAAGAAAGTACCAAGAGTCCTTGCATATATGTGCCTGTCCCTCCAAAACCTTCTTAAGGCTACTATCGAAAAAGTTTGCACAAGCATACGTTATCAAGTTACGATCATCAACTATGAGTCCTAAGGGTGGATTACTTGCATCTTTATGTATTTTGAGAACACCAAACATAGTTGGAATGGTAGGTGAGATGATATTTAAGTAGTTGTATATATCTGTGCTTATTCTTCCTTCCAAAAATAGGTCATTAAGCATCACATTGATCCTCCTGTATGCCATGTACAGCTCATTCCTGCTGACCTCCTGTTATGTATTAGTATTAAGGATTTGCAACATTCTATTATAGTCATAAATGTCCATTATGACCAACTCACCCCCTTTATCTGGTTTCATCACCCGAATCTGCTGCTGCATTAAATTAATTAAATACGTAGCTGTAACTACTAGATATCATGAGTAGTTCCTACACTGACAGTTTGGAGTGCATTTTCTTAGAAAATGCTGAAAGCATGGCTGGTTTAGTTACCAAACCATCAATTGTTACAAACATTGATAAGGATTTCAAGATCTATTATTTTTCTGACACGTGTTGATGAGGAAACAGTTAACTTATTAAGTAAAGGTTTCACATTTATTCCTGCAAGTCCACCAAGGTTAGCTACAGTACTATTGGATCTAAAATTATTCTTGAAAAGGGTCAATTTCAAGATTATGTTTGGTGAAACACAGTTGCATGAAGCTGATGAATTACGTATTTACAGCACATACATCCCCCCCTGCATCCGACGCTAGCTTTCTTTGAAAGGATATGTGAATTAGACCTAAGACATTTGTTAGCTAGGAAAAAAGGAACTCAAGACAATTTGTCTAAGGATGAAAAGAACATACTTGCACATTTAAGTAGGTCCGCGCTGTTTAAGTGAATCTGTCTAAAGTTGAATTCAGATGTGTCCCCAGGATTAAATGATGCTATTAATATTAAATGTTTTTAAAAGGAACGCAGGTTTTTTTGCCAAGACTGTTAAATAAGCAAGAGAATTCCTGCTCCTGTTTTATTTTTCATAGTCTTTTTAAACAAATTGATGTAACAATTGTTGTCTTAACAAGATGTAATTAAACAATTGATGTATTTAGTGTTTATATGGCTTGAATTTTACAAAGTTTTGTATTTCTGATGAAGTCTGGTTGGACGAAAGCAGTGATTAAACAGTTTTTACATTAAAGTGCCAGTTTGTCATTTGAGTTTTCAACCTTTAAGCAGTTTTTTATTTCTATTAGTTTTTCGTATTTTATTTGGTTACTATTTAATTATATTTGTTTCCATTTTTATTATCATTGTTATTTTTAAGGTGTTTCTGTAGGCAGACTCGATTTTTAATGTACATTAATTTGTAGTAGTATTACGTCAATTTTTAACAATGTGTAGCAGTGACAATCCAAAAAGAAGCTTTGGAACTTTAAAAAGTAACATGAAGTTTTGAACTCCTAATTAATAACATCACTTCCCTTGGAGTGGTTACTTAAGGGATTTTTAACACTGAGTGGTTGGTCTGATAAAGTTTGTCAATGCACAAACGAAAAGCATTTAACCATTGTAATAAATAAAAATTTGGTTTGATTCCTGGTAATTTTTATTGCTATTCCTACAGTTGGTCGTTTTTTTTTTTGTGCGTTTTAGCTATTACAGAGTACCGGATTCTCACAATTACCTGTATAGAAATTCTGCTACAGACCTGTAGATCATTACACAGGGACCAAAAGGAGCTAAGGCTAGTTCTAAAAAGAACCCTATTCCTTCTGACAAGGATTCCAGAGCTCTGGACAGATGGGTTGAAAAAGTATACACCTCTGCAACCTTAGCTATCAGAGCACTCAACTGTCAGTTCCACATGTTAAAATTTCAACAACACACTATGGAACTATTAAAACAAAAGATTTCTACCTTTTCTGACTGTGCAAATTGTAAAGAGTTTGCAGATTTACTGCACTCTACTTGTCAAGTGGCTAAACACTGTTTACACTATGGATATGACGCCCTAGAAGCCGCAAGCAGGGCAGCAATGTCAGGATCTGTCATTAGGAGACATGCATGGTTGAAGGAACAACCTTTTCCTGATCATGTCAAATCTAAATTACTTTGCACCTTTGGATAAGGACTGCTTGTTTGGAGTAAAAGCAGAAGAGGTGCTTAAAAAGATGGAAGACAAAGCAAAATCTATGCAGACAGTAAAAGATTTCCTTCGGATACAACCTCCTAGGTCCAACAAGAATTTTCCCTCAAAACACTGGTCCTTTCCTGCACCTGGCAGACAGGGACTAGATAAGCCCCGCAGGGACAGGCCACCCAGACTCCTATCCCAGGGTCAGCAGAGAACCAAACGGTGGACCACTTCCACTCCAAAGGCAGGGAGTTCTAAGCCGTACCTCTAGGGTAAAA
Organism: Protopterus annectens; assembly: GCF_019279795.1. NCBI lineage: Eukaryota > Metazoa > Chordata > Ceratodontiformes > Protopteridae > Protopterus > Protopterus annectens. The sequence continues at coordinate 358,135,844 of NC_056740.1, forward strand.
AATCCCTCAGTGACTCCCTCTCCCCCTTCTGTGCTCACCAACTACTAGGAGGAAGGCTGTCCTGCTGCATAAATAATTGGCTTTCCACAACCAAGAACCATTGGATCTTAAAGATTGTTTTTCAGGGATACAAATACTCCTTCTACTAACTCCCAGTTCCAAGAGGGTACCCTTACCTTAATATCACTGGTCAGAGGCACTGAAACATGTCCAAGCTCACTTATCCTTAGGGGTAGTAGAACCGGTCCCCATCAGATCAGTCGGGCAAAGGCTCTTATTCCACACTATTGCTTGCTACTAGGATAGAGGTCACTTGGCGCCCCTCCCTGGATCTACCCATTCTGAACACCTTCCCGGCAGCCACCAAATTCAAAATGCTAACTTTGCAGCAGCTGCTGCCTAAGCTGACCAAAACGTGCATGGTTAGTTACCATACATTTGCAAGATGCCTTAGTCCCGGCCGTAGTCTTTGGGGGACAGAAAAACATGCAAATTTACCCTTATCTGGACGACTGCCTCATTCAGGCAGATGGCAAAGAATAGCTCCTCAAGGGCCCCCTCTTTGTCCTAACCTTCCTTACCCCCTCAGGGTACATCATCAACTAGAAGAAATCAGGGCAAAACACCTTCCAGGAAGAACCTTTTCTTGGGAGCACTGCTGCACACAGCAGCCAAAGTGGCCTTTCTATCCCCAGAAAAGCAGAGATTTGTGCAGCTCTGTTTCACCCAGCTGGCTTCCAGAAGTCACCTCACGGCGAGGAAGTCCCTGTAAGCCTTGAGGTACATGGCATCTTGCATCCTTCTAATTCCTCTGGCCAGGCCTCACATGAAAAAACTTCAGCAGTACCTAAAGAACCTTTGGAGTCAGCACTCTGTACCTCCAGAGACCTCTCAACCTCTGATCCCCTGTATAGGGGCTGAGTTTTTCTGATGGGCAGGAGCCCCTGCCCAGAACAAGGGTCTTTCCTTCAACTTCTGCCCACCCGGGAAGACCATTACCACCGATGCCTCAGACATAGCTTGGGGCACACACCTAGAAGGCAGGCGCACCCAAGTTCTTTAGGATGCCCAGCACCTTCCTTTACACATCTACCAGAAGGAAATGATTGCAGTACAAAAGGCTCTGAAATCCTTCAAACCCCATCTCAAGCCAGGGGTTCTCCTTATCATAACAGACAACACCATGTGGTACATCAACTAACAGGGAAGGGACCTTGTCTTACCCTCTGTGCAGGCCAGCCATGAACCCCGGGCTGGCAGCTTCTTCCATGGAACTACAAGTTGATAGCCCAATACCCACGAGGGATCACCCTCACCTTGGCAGACCACTTGAGCAGAAACTTCCTGGTCCCCCACAAATGACAGCTGTACAGAAAAATCCTTTCACAAATCACCCGGGAGTGGGGGGGTCTCCAGAGCTGGATCTCCTTTTTCGCATCCCAGCCTGTAGCAGAAAAGATTCTGTACCAGGGAGTATCACCACCTGGCGTGGAAGGTGGATGCCTTGACCTCCCCCTGGAACACTCTCTTTATGTGCATGCATTCCCTACTCTACTTCTTATCCCCAAGGTACTGGTCAAATTAAGGGAGGAGAGGCAAAAAGCCATCTTCATTGCTCCAGATTGTCCCAGACAACATTGGTACCCCTTACTGAGCAGCCTGACCTTACAGCCTCCCAGCCAGCTTCCCCTGATCTTCGACCTCTTAACTTGAGGGGGATGCTGCACCTAGACTTGCAGACTCTCAAACTATCAGCATGGTAAGTAATCAAAAGGCAGACATGGGGTCCCTGTTAAGCAAACAGGTCCTAGACATTATCGCAGAGACCAGATGGCCCAGCACCAGAAAATCTTGCGCAGGAAAATGGAAAAGATTCTGCTCCTGGAGCCAGTCCAGAGGGGGCAAAAACCCACTACCTTCCATCCCTCTTATCCTGGACTACCTAGCGGAGCTACTTAATAGTGGCCTCTCCTTCTTCTCTGTTTAAATCTACGCCTCAGCCATTTCAGCTCTTTTTGATACAGAACAGCCCGTGTTCTCCCACCTTTTGATTAATCAATTCCTCAGAGGGCCTTCTAATATCGGACCTCCCAGAAGGCCACCCACACCAGCCTGGGACCTGAATTATGTTTTTGAAAAAACTAACTTTACCACCCTTCCAGCCTGCTGCTTCAGCAGAACTAAGATACCTCTCCTGGAAGACTGCGTTTCTCCTAGCTATTGCCTCAGCTAGAAGGGTTTCACATCTTCAGGCACTTATGGCCATTGAGCCCTTCATCTTCTTTCATGCAGACAGGGTCTCCCTGAGGACTAATCCCTCCTTTATGCCCAAGTTGGTTTCTAATATACCTCTCTACTAGGCCATACATCTAGCCACCTTCTTTCCTATCCCTCAAAACAAGGGGGAAAGAATTCTGCACTCACTAGTAGTGCACAGACAGCTCAGATACTATCTGGACCATACTAAATCCTTCAGGAAAACAGGCCAACTACTTGTCAGCTTTGCCTCAGGGGCAGAGGGGAAGCCCATTTCCAAACAAGCTTTTTCTAAATGGATCTTGCACTGTATCCATTTCTGCTACACTTTGCATGGGCAACCCCCCCCCCCCCCCAAGTCCATTCGAACCCATTTCAGTAGGGCAGCCTACACTTCCACGACATTCCTCTGAGGAATTCCCACCAGGGATATCCTGAAAGCTGCCACCTGGACTTCTGTCCATACCGTTACCAAGCTTTATCACCTACCTCTGTTCTCTAAGGCTAGGGCAGGGTTTGCCTCTGCAGTTCTGCTGGGCATGCTGACCCATTCCTAGGTCTCTTACTAATCCTACCAGCCCTCTCCTCAGCTTTGGGAATCCTCCTTTTTAGGGAGACATAAGTTTCTAATGGTGGCTTTTAGCCACCTGGACCACTTTACATATTTACTTGGGGCTGTGACTGGTTAGGGCAAGAAAAACTGATATAATGGCATTGGCTGCCTTCCTTTATAGCACTGATGAACTGACATCAGACAGCAAGCGACAGCAGCCGATGCAGAAAAACTGCAGGGATAAACCCACAGGTGATGACTGCAACAGTGAATACACTTGAACATCTACATTTATGGCAAGTGTACACAACTGTACTTTCCTCTGCCCAATTTTTCCTCTGCATGAGCTTTAGTACTCGCCCTCATGTTATGAGTACTGCAGCGGAAGGACTTAGAATAGTTGTATAAATTCTTACCATAACCATAGATGTCCTCCTCTCCTATATGCTGCAGTATCACTCTCAACCCCTGCCTTCCCCCTCATACTTACCTGGCTCCTGGGGGCATGTTTTCTCCTATCCTAAGATCAGGCTGGTGTTTTCTGCAGCATTCAGTTCTGAGGTCGGTACGTGCCAACGCCCCTTTATGGCTGACGTACATTAGCTGCTGTGCAGCATCGCATGTACCTCACAGTATGACTAGACTTTTGTATACTGGCTGGACATACGAGTTAGCCGGTGGCGAACTCCCTCATGTTATGAATACTGCATCATGTTCATTGTGTCCTTTTCTCAGACGTTGAAACCAAGCATGCACACTTCATTTTCTTGAAAATTCACTGCTGGTTATTTTTCTACCTTTGTCAGGTTGATGAACATCTGAAAACAGCTCAGTTTTTAATTTGCATTATCACAGTGACAGGAGGGGATCCATGTGGATTGCCATGTGTATTGTCTTTCCTTAAATTAATCATTTGCATGTTTTAGTTGTGTGTCCACTGCTGCCGTATTTCATACGGGCTCCTGGTATTCCATACATACTATTACCAGTAACTGCTTTGCTGATCTCCACTCAAGTAGCCTTTGTGAAGGATGTCCTTCAGAGTATTTTGTCTTGGAAGTCTTTGCACTGGCTTTTGAGCTGCTATCTCATTTGAAGTTGTTTGTGGTACACTGGTCAGGTTTCCACCCAGTTGAAAGTGCTTCCTTGATGTGTGCTCATCATATTAGCTTGCATTTGAAAAGCCTGTCTGCATGAAGTGCTTTACCTCCCTCCATCTTCATTGCTTTGAACATGCTATCCACAGCTGTTATAGCAATAGGAAACCAAGTAAATAAAATTCATGCTTAAAAGTTTGATAACCCTGTGAATTAGTGTGCCTTTTTTTCAGCTAGAGCACCTGCTCAAATGGCAGAAAGAAATGCTTGGCCTAGACAAATCTTATTCTGAAACAGGAACACTGTGCAGAGGCAAAAAAGAGGTGTGCCACACTGAGTATTAGAACTTAAGACTGCTGGCAACATTCATCTGAAGAGAGCAAAGAGGGATGTACCAAAGTGTTACACCTACTGCAGAGAGCCCTTTCTAAGTTCCGCTCATGTAGTGAGTGCTCACATCTGTTTTTTTACTGGTGAAGTTTACTTCATATGCAGCCATTGTCTGTGTTTTTGTTTACTTTGCTATTTTGTTAGATTGTGTCCTTATTGCTAGGTAATTTGAAATAATAATTCCAAGGCCCCTTGTAGTTTTATTGTTGCTACTAGTCCCTCTGGTAGTGCACTGACAGTGTTTTTCTCTCTTGCTGTTCTGTTTTCACTGTTCTGAGTAATAGAAGACCCATTCCCTTATTATAACCATAGACTTCCCGTAACATTCTTTACCATTATTTATTCTATATGTCATGCTTCATTTGATTTCTATGTATCACTGTGTGTGTGTGTGTGTGTGTGTGTGTGTGTGTGTGTGGTCATGCTTTTTATGCCATTGATGTTTGTGATAGAAATTTTGTGCACAGTAGAATGTTTCTGGCACACAAAACATGTTTTGGGTGAAGGATTAATGTAATATAATAGAAATAAAAAGATGTTACGTTAAGTACAAATGAAACACTGCTGCCTTTCATAAGTTAACATTAAATGTAAAACGATGCATTCTTTGTGTCTTCATGTAGATTGTGGTGTTGTTTGCTGGACAGCATATTTCTAAGAGTCCCTTCACGGTTGAAATCGATAAAGCCATGGGAGATGCCAGTAAAGTAACTGCAAAAGGACCTGGCTTGGAAGCCACTGGAAATATAGCAAATAAGCAAACATACTTTGACATATACACAGCAGGTACCTTACAAATACTAAAGTGTAACACTGAGTGAAAAGTGCTGCTTACTGTTAAACTAATTGTTGTTTAGGGGTGTTGTCTGATGTTCATAAAGGGGAAGTGCTAATTGTGCTTTTGTGTTACAGCATTATGCTTGGGTAGCTTTCAGTCATCTTAAGGGGAAAAACATTCTGTCTACTTATTTCTAAATATGCTGAACATGCTCTGTTATGTCTTGGCATTTAAAACGTGTTGTTTTCCTTCACTTCCTCCACCTCCAGCTCCATCATTTGTTGTATGAAACTTTGAGAAAAATTATCATGGGCCAGCCTAGTTTGAAATGAAAAAAGTCTGAATATTTTGTACTGTTTATGGCAATTTATCAATCTGTACCTTATGTTATACACATACTTAAGACGCTGTATTATAAAGTCATCCCATGTGGACCTGCACTAATATTGTGCTAACGGGTTTCTATATTAGAAGACCGAAGACGCATTCTTTTGAATGCGTCTTGGTCGAACTTAAAAGGCTGAAAATGCAAAATATTGAAGCGGCTGTTAATAGAATTCTTTCCCTGGGAAAGAATTCGCTTGACCGCTTCGGTACTTTGCCGTCTTTGGCACTGTAGTGTGGTCCCGGAGTTGGTATATTTAAGGGGGGGGGGGGTTGTGGGGGGCATTAATGTAATGTTTGAAATTGATTTTTATTATTTATTTATTTATTTATTTATTTATTTTGTGGAACCACAATTTTTTTCCCTTGGAAAAAAATCACTGTTCTGAAATTTCAACATTGTAAGCTTTCGCTTACATAGGGTCGATCAATCACCATTCACTTTTTTTAAGCGTTCGGTGATTTAATGTAGACCCGTGCTAATGTACTTTGTTTTTCCTTCCAGTATGCTTTAACTGTAAATGTAAGAACAGAAAGACCATTTCCAGATGACTAAAGAACAACTTTCAACTGATCTGTATTCCCAGCAGTACTGCCTGGGCAAAGTGACCTTCTTGCAGAATAGCGAAATAGCCTTCATAGCTATAACTTGTAGAAAAATGTATCATTTGGCCAAAATTACCCACTTGTAAATTAAAGAATAAAAAAAAAAAAAAAAACGCTGGGGTTAGTTATGATGAGTTGCCTGCCCTTCTTTTGGGATTAGAAGCATTTCTGTTTGTCTTTTTCTTAAGCTGTTTTAAGAAAGCCCTGTTATGTATTTATTTGTGCATGGTCTTGGCTTAGGGTATAATGTGAAGGGTGCTAGTTGCTTCTGTGTTCACTCACTGCAACCAGCTCACTTTAGCATCTTCCAGCAGTACTCCTTGATATGCCCCCCAGCCGACCCAGCCCCTCAGATCAGGGTATTCTTTCAGGGAAGACGGTTCTCATAATGGCACTAGTTCATGCAGCAAACTAGACTGACCTATAAAAAAAAATCATGCAACAGCACCCCCAGGTGTCTGCAGCCAGGTTTTTCTTCCCATATGAAATCACGAGACATGGGCGACAAGTGGTGTCACCTTGCCATGCATAAATTACTGCATGCATATAGAGTTAGACATCTGACATGTTTCCTTCTCAGATGCCTTTGCCCAAATGTCCATTTTTCATCAGTAGGTAGTAGTATGCCAGTAATGTTGGCCTCCTCCTTTGGAAGGAACACAGTTCTCATTCCCACCAGTACAGCTCTTTTGAGTGTGTACCTTTAACTCTCAGTGGGCGTGTCTTGAGCCTTTAAAAAATGAAGTTATCACCTTACAATTCTAACAAATACTCACTAACATAGGTCAAATATCAACACAATTGTGTTTGCCATCATATATGCTTCAAGATAAAATATTCTGATACCTTGTATGTAGCATGGTTTTGGAATTATTAATGGAAATATGAACAAGGAATATTTGACGCCTAGAGGAGCAGTAGGAGGTAACTGCAGATGCACCTGGAGGCATCACTTGGATGTAATGAGCTCAGTTACTCCCCCCAGCCTCCAACCCTCTTGTTAACTCAAATTCTGGGATCTAGTTTGATACTTGTGTACCAGACATTTGGTCTGTGTGTTGTTTTTTATTGTATGACAAGTACTTGGTGTGTGTATTATGTATTTTTCTGTAGTTATGCTATGTTTCATTGGAATACAAATCACCTGCATTATAGACATTCTGCTGGGAAAAATATTATCAGAGTACTTGTGATTCCAATAAATTGAACAGAGTATCAGGCAGTCTGTTATGTAGAGAATATTAGATGCAACCCTTAAAAAACTTGTGATGTTAGGCAGGAGTACCCAGATCTCGTTCTTTGCCGCCGGCAGGAGTCTCTTCTCTTTACCAGCTCCTGTTAAGTAATGTGACATTTAAGCCCCTTTTAGTTAAAAACTTTTTTGTTTTGATAGTTTAACTTTAATTTAACTTTTCTGACAGAAATCCTGTCTTTTTTAATTTTTTTTTCAGTTAATTCTATCCTCCCCCCTGTTAGGGTGTGTGTGTGTGTTGGTTTTTTTAAAAAACCTTTTGTATTAGTTTAATTAATTGGACTGGTGTGTGTGTGTTTTGTTAGGCACCATGTCTAAAGAGAGGGTTTCAGGTTTTAAGAGTGTGACTGGTGCTGTCAGAAGATGTCTCTGACATCACCTGCAGGACTCCTGTGCTATTTGTCCTCCTTCAGCCAGAGAGTCCTCACTGTGGTGTCGGGTTCCGACCCACTCGACACCGCCGGCGGCAGCAGCGGTGTCGGCTCGATCGAAGGTCATCCAGGTTGTCAGACCATGACCTAGAGAGAGTGGTCAGATTGCTCAGTCACGGGTACTGGCTGGCCCAAATGGCAGTCGTCTCAGCAGGCGCAGACTGTTGGTCCGTTCCTCCTTCAACTCTACCTCAGAGCTTGGAGTTGGAGTCTTCGGCATGGTTACTGGCTGGAGGCTGGAGGACGGATCTTCCTGTTCCTTTCCCCCTACCCCTATCTCGATTGGTCGGGCTTCCATGGTCTCCCGAGGGTGGTGGGCATCGGACCCTTGTGACCTGCCTGGGAGGGGAGCATGAGGTGATGAAGAGTGTACTGGCCACTGGTATCAGTCAGCAGTCTCTTCCGTAGCTCCTCCCTCTATTGTACCTGTTGACATCTCTGCCACTTCTCTTGCTACAGGACCCAGAGATCCTCCGCCTCAGGTTTCCCCATTGGGAATTTCCCCCTCGGATTCTCCTGATGTTTGAAGCATGTAGACTCCCTGAGTCTGTCACGGATACTGACTTTGATGAGTCAGAGGGATGATGTCTCCTTCTCAGACATCCTAGAACTTCTGAAACAGAGGGAAACTGGCCCACCAACAATCCCTCTGAGGATGAGTCAGTATACCTAGAGGCGTTGGATCTCGGCCCTCCACCTCCTCCAGTCCCTAGGAGGCCTTCTAAATTTATAACTGCCCCTAGTGACAAACAATTCCTTACCAAGGTGTCCGCTGATGCCATGGTGGTGGCTGAACTTGCAGATCCTTCCGTGCCTGTCCATCCTCCTAACAAGGACTCTAGGACCATGGATATGAATTATCTTTGTCACTTCACCAGACTCCAGAGATATCCTGAAGGAGCTGGGAGAAGTAGTTCAGGATCCTACAGCTGCAGGGGCCCAAGAAAAGATTGCGAACCCTCAATTCCATTGCTAACTCCTCCATGCGGCTAATATCTTATGCTGCTGATGGGCCAAGCCTGGATGCGGCTATGTGATTTCTGGAGGATCCTGGCGTGCGGCCATGTTTTGCGGATCCTTTAAGCCCTTCACAAATTCTCCCTTTGATGGGTCAGCTTTGTTTGGCCCTCAGGTGAAGGAAACCTTGACCAGGTGTGAGCAAGACTCTTTCTGCTGTTTTTCCACCCCTTCTAGGCCTTATCCCAAAGGACAGAAGGGTCCTAGAGGCAGAGGGGTAACAACAACAGCTAGAGGCAGAGGGGTCCAAGAATCAGGGCAACAGGGAGTCTCTTCCTGAGAAGCCTTTTCAGCATCCCTGAGGTGTTGTATCACTGTACCCAGAAGCCTGGCATTCCCTCACTCAAGACAGATGGGTAGAAAGTCCCTTCCCTCAAGTTCCCTTCCAGATGTACCACCCGGTCTAAGGGACATTGCAGAGTTAGAGATAAACTACTGCAAAAAGAGCCATTCAGCCAGTTATAGACCATTCAGAGCCGGAATCTACTCAAGGTTCTTTTGGTCCCCAAAAGGGAGACTGGAGACCAATATTGGATCTCAGCAGACTCAACAAGTCTGTCAGGAAGACAAGATTATGGTCACTCTTCAGTCAATTCTACCCTTCTTACAGAAGGACAACTGGATGTGCTCAATAGATCTTCAGGATCGTTACTATCACATCAAAATTCAGGAGATTTCTCCGTGGGGTCCAGTCATTTCCAGTTCAGAGCCCTGCCCTTTGGTCTCACTACAGCCCCAGAGTGTTCACCAAATGCATGGCAGTGGTCACGGCTCACCTGAGCAGGTGTTTCCGTCTCCGTATCTACGACTGGCTCCTGTCAGCCACCACCAGGCATCAGCTTATACAAGCCAGGGATTACACAATAGACCTTTGTTCTCATTTGGGCATCTCAGTCAACTACGAAAAATCATCCTTATCGCCCTGCCAGTCTATTACCTTCATAGGCAAACTTAAACACTGTTCGGATGTCAGCTACCCTTACAGAACAAAGAGTTTCAGACATTCAGACTCATGTCAGGATCATTCTGGCCAGCAAGAAGGTACAGGCCAGAATGGTTCTAAAGGTGTTAGGTCTTATGGCTGCGGCCATCACTCTTCTTCCCTGGCTCGATTCTACATGCGCCCTTCAGTGGATGCTGTTCACACAGTGGTCATACCAGCAACTCCCAATGCGTCACCAGATTCTGGTGACACAAACATGCAAAGAACATCTTGCTTGGTGGATCACATCGTCTCAGGTTCACCAAGGCAGGTGCTGTACCTCCCGATAGCCACTGTCACCACGGATGCCTCCCTGATCGGGTGGGGGTCATTATCAGGGCAGGATGGTTCATCGTTTGAGTACCATCTGCACATAAATGTCCTGGAGATGAGAGCAGTGCTTTTAACGTTGCAAGCCCTCAACGACTTTCTTCCCGTGTCCACACAGACAACATGTCTGTAGTTTGGTATATCAACAAACAGAACCAAGTCCTACCCCTTGTGTCGGCTCAGACTATGGCAATGGGCGATCTCCTCTCATCGGTTTCTGGTAGCAACGCATATCCCTGGGAAAACCAACATTATAGCGTACTGATTTAGCAGAGCTATTCTCATGCCTCACGTGGTCTCTCAACCAATCCATAGCGGAAGAGATTTTTCTGGAATTTTGCTACTCCCCAAAACAGCAAATGTCCAGACTTCTTCAGCCTCTTCCTCTATCAGGCCATCCCCAAGAGACGCTCAAACCCAGGATTGGCCCCAGGGACTTCTTTATGCCTACCCTCCTTTTCCTCTGATCCCTCAGGTGATCCAGAAAGCTACCGTTTGAGAGCCAAATTGATTCTCATTGCCCCTTACTGGCCTCGACAAGTTTGGTTCCCGTTCCTCCATCATCACCTTTTGGTGCAGCCGTGGCATCTGGACCCAGTGCCAGATCTACTGATTCACCAATCCGGTCAGCTGCACGGTCAATCCCTTCTCTCAACCTCACAGCATGGTTGCTCCACTTCCTTCCTTAGCCAGGCTTCCTTTGATCTCTAACCCAGTTAGAGATATCATAGTAACTTCACTAAAATCCTCTACCAGGAGGATTTACACAAGCAAATGGAAGCGTTTCTCTTATTGGGCTAAGGCCCAAAATATTGATCCTTTTACTGCCCCTGTTCAGGCAGTTCTGGACTTCTTAGCAGAGATTTTCCATGCAGGCTCCTCTTCTTCCACAGTCAGAGTTAAGTTGGCTGCTATTTCTAATTTTCATGTCGGGATAGCAGATCATAATATTATGTCCCATAGGCTCTGCAGGGCCTTTTTGAAAGGAATTTTCCTACTAAAGCCTCCAATCAGGAATCCTCCTCCTCAGTGGGATTTAAATTTAGTGCTGACATCCTTGATTCTTCCCCTTCGAGCCAGCTGTTTCTTGTTCCCTGAAATATCTTTCTTGGAAAACTTTATTCCTAGTGGCTATTACATCTGCCAGGAGGGTGTCTGAACTTCATGCTCTTTCGGTTCGACGCGCCTATTTGATTTTTCACAAAGACAGAGTATCTTTGAGAACTAAGCCATGGTTTTTACCTAAGGTAACAATCTGAATCAATCTATTGATCTCCTGTATTTTTCCTAACTATTCAGATAGAGCTGAACAAAAGCTACATTATCTTGGCGTCCACCGTCAGCTTAGATATTATTTGGACAGAACAAAAAATTTAGAAAATCTGATCAACTTTTTGTTTCCTATGCGGATAATAAAAAGGCCTTCCTGTTTCTAAAGTGACTTTGTCCAGATGGCTTTCTTCGGTCATCACTGAAATTTATACGATCAGGGGAAAACAGCTGTGCTCAAAACCTAAAGCACATTCAACTAGGAGTTTAGCTACTTCTACAGCTTTTCAAGCTAGACTGCCTTTAGACACTATTTGTGCAGCGACCCTGGGCCACTCCTCACACTTTTGTTTCCCATTACAAATTGGACTTGGCCTCCAGGGACAGAGCCAGTTTTGGCTCTACAGTCCTCAAGAGTTTGTTCCATTGAGCCACCCAGGATAGAGGTGCTAGGGGCGGTCCCATCAAGCAAGAATGATTGACAACTTAACATTAAGTTATGTACCTACCATAGCGTTCCATGTTAGTTGTCTTCTCGCCTTCTTTCTTCTCCCTCCTTCCCCTGGCCTGGACAGACCTTGTATAAGAAACTATAATACTAAAGACCATTCAGACCTGGTCCTTTTTCCATTTGTAAGTTTCTTCTTCCTTTGGGAAGTATTGTTTATGCTTGGTGTTATTGCCCTTTTGTCAACAAACGAGATCTGGGTACTTCCTGCCTTGCATCATGGGATATGGGGCTGCCTCGAGCTGGTAAAAGGAGTTCTCGAGCTAAAGCGGATCGGCTCCGAACCCATCAAGCAAGAAAGAAGGCGAGAGAAGACAACTAACATGGAACGTTATGGTAGGTACATAACTTCTTATTTTATTCAGTGAAGAGATTGAGTGTAAGTAATGGTGCACGTCTGATTATTTATTTTTGTTTGCTGGGATAATCTGACAGGGCAGTGCCCCTTTTCAGTATAGGCCCAGGGAGAAAAGGTCTAGGATAGTAGGTTGATTAAAACAGTGATTATGACAGTAATACAATATACTGAGTTTTGCAGTACATTTGTAGTGACAGTATGTAGTTTTGATAGTGGATTTTAGGTTTGTGCTAAGTACATCACATTACAAGTGTAAGTCAGAATTTTATTTATTTATTTATTTATTTATTTATTTATTTATTTGTCTATCTATCTATTTAACATTTGTTTACCAGGAAAGTCCAACTGGGACAGAGCCCTTTTTTAGTGGTGGCCCAGGGAGAAATGCTCCAGACGCATGTCTTTGAAATGTGGGAGGAAACCGGAGCACCCGGAGGAAACCCACATGAACACAGGGAGGACATGCAAACTTCACACAGAAGGCATCCCAGCCGAGAATCTAACCAGAGGACCTCTTGCTGCGAGGCAACAACAATAACTGCTGCACCACTGTGGTACATTGTAAGAGCAGCAGCAGCATATTCTATGCTATGGGAACTTCCCTCATTTATTTGTTTTGTTAACTGAGTCAGCCCACTGGATGCAAGTGTCTGTTCTCAGGGGTGATCCAGGGGCACTGTTTGGTTAAATTATTTGCTCAGAGTGACACAGTTTGTAAATGGAAACTGAGGGAATAAAACTCTGGACTGTATATAGCTTGTAGTCTTTACCCTCTGAGTTAAACTAGAAGACATGCTGCTGCAGATTGGTCATGGCTTCATAAGCTTTGCATGGGTTAACTGAAGTTATAAAACTGAAACTGCCTTCTTTTGTTGACTGTTTGATTAGTGTCTGTAGTTACTGAGTAGCATTGTACTAGATGGCATGCTCAGAGTCTGGCTTGTGCCCAGACCTTCACAAGTGTTGTGGCCCTACTTTAAACTGAGTCCTTAATGTGCTTCAAGATATTGATTAGTAAGGATCCAAACCGTCTCCACTGTCGCTTATTGTTGGAGAGATGTGAAACTAGAAACTGGAATAAGTTTGTGAAGTGCTCTAGCAATAGCTGTGTGGCTGTGATTGGGCGAAGCCGTAGATGTACTTAAGACACAAGTTCATTATCTTCATCCAGGGTTGCTGAGAAAGAAAAGCTGATCTTTTTAAATGGATGGTCAAAATTGTTCCTTTACCATGGGATTCTTAAGTTGCCTGCCAGTGAAAAAGGATATAGCCTTGCCTTTCCACATGTCTGTATAGTTTACCCATCAGTATTCACTTCTGCTGAAGGCTAGTTTTGCTGATGTATGGTTAGGTCAGGCATTTCTTGGATGTCTGCATGGAAGGGACAACAAAATCATGAGGCAGAACTGTATTGTCTGCTACTTAGTACAAAGCACATTGATCTTACCATTGAAACCAGTGATCTGCACAAAACCTCAGTGTTTGATAGCAGTGAGAACGTGAAATCAGTGATCTGCACAGAACATCAGTGTTTGATAGCAGTGAGAACGTGAAACCAGTGATCTGCACAGAACATCAGTGTTTGATAGCAGTGAGAACGTGAAACCAGTGATCTGCACAGAACATCAGTGTTTGATAGCATTTGGAATGATATATGAAATGGTGTCTGACCACACCAAAAGATGGAAAACCTTCAGTAAAGTGAGCTTTATAACTAGTAGAAATAGTAAAAAAAAACTACCACAGGCTTAAAATTTAGCTGAAATAAAATTTTGCTGTTCATGTAAGTTCAGTATTCCAGACTACCTTGAGAAAACTGGGCCCAGTTTTGTTTAACTGCATGCCAAAGAAAGTTCTGCAGCTTGGCACTTACATTAATACTTATGAAACATCCCCCCCATCTTCCCCAATGTTTGCTTAGTTATCAATTACAAATTATGCTGGAAACCCCTTGCCATGTTTGACATATACTTTACAGAATTATTTTGAATACTGATATTGTAAAAAAACAGTGGCATAATAGAAAATTGGAAATGCAATGTTTAAACCTCAGTTTGACATTATAGCATATGTGTTATGACTTGCTTATTGGAATGCAGAAGTAGAAAACTTGGAGCCAGATGGTTGTTTCTGTACTATTAATAAATGGTTGCATATTGGATTTACAACGTGTTTAATGTTTTCTCAATTGTATTGCTGTAGACAGCTCCATAGGATAATAAGGTAAAGCCCTGGCTGTGTCACAGATACTTAAGGTGTGGCTAGTAGCTCAGGCACTGAGAAGCTGGTAAGGAGAAAAGGAGAAGTGACAGCGCAAAGGCTTGCTAGTGTATCAGTCTATCTTGGGGGGGGGGGGGGCACATACTCAAGATGCACACCCTATCCTACAATCTGTTGTGGGTACTAGAGATCACATACAGATACAGGGCTTCCTGATGGGTTACATTAGTTGCAGAAGATTTAACATATCCTTTCTAAGACCCGTTGCTAGCCAAACCCTTCAGTGTCTGTGGATATGCAAAGTTTTTGTCATGCCCTTTTTAAGTCCTGTTGCTTGCCAAACCCTTCAATGTCTGTGGGCATGCAAAGTGGTGAGGGTGGGTGCATAATACAGAAACTTCTGATGGCTAGTTGGATGACACCAGTCCCACAAACATCTCTCATCCATTTAAGGAGCAAATGGGCAGAATCACTAGTCTGGCAGATGGTTGGCAGGTGTAGAAGGCCTCAAAATACTTAAACAAAAAAAAAAAAGATATCCATGTAAAAGGGACCTAGCACAATTTCCAAGTTATGCTCTTACATCTTTGTTTTCCACTTTCATTGCCTTCACTAAAAGCATTGCAGTACTGATCACATTTCCTGTAATTCAGACATTTTGCTAGTAGACCTCTAAAACTGAGAAGGTCCAAAAATCTTACACTGTAGAACCATATGAATTTCGTACATCTTTCCATGAAGGTAGATCATATTCTCATTTCAAAATATATGACATAAAGCTGATGTATCATTTTCAGCAAATAAAAAATATAATGCTTTAAGGTCATATTGACAGTGTGTGCAAATGGAGAAATTAAACTGGGTTATATATCAATGGTAAAGTATTTGACTGCAGAAAATAGGTCCCTGGTTCAAATCTGGTGAGGTGGCTTTTTATTTCTGGCCATTAGTACAAAGGACTAAGGCTCTAAGCTGTTAATGAGCTACTTCCTGTGGTGTAAGGTTGGATTCCTTCAGCCTGCATTTGCTTACTGTGTGACCTTCAGCCAGTCACTTAACCAGACACTACTCTGGGCCAAGTGGGAATTTGGGCCTGGCTCCTTAATGGTCTCCTGAACTGCATGCCTAGTAACCACATGCCAGCTTATGAACAATGGGGGTAAAAACTGAGTGACAAAGGTAGGAGAGTACAGCAGTACCCAGCTAGACACTTCAGCCATTGGAAGCATCCCTTTAGTTGGCCAAAAGTGTGCTCTGCCACATCCTGTGTTTCTGTGTGCATAGTGTTGTATGCCGTTAATGCCATGGTGTTGGGTTTGTGAGTTGGGGATCATAATCCACCGTTCAACTGCATATTTTGCATCATCTATAACAATATAACACACAATAATGACATTATATGTGTTCTTCTACCTGCTTGCACGGTAACAGTATATACTGGGCTTTGTACTCCCCTACATTTTCACCTATGAATTAGATGATCCAGAGGGAATTCTGTCTGACTGAGTCATTTGTGTAGGTCTAACGTGTGCCATATGTGTGAATCTTGGGAACTGCCTGAGTGGCACATGGAAACATTATAAGTGATACCTTGGGCAGTGCACACCACCTTGCAGTTGAGGGAATGAAAGGTCTTCCTATTGATGTATCTGACACTCTGTGAACCAGGTGGGGCTTTGATGGCAGTGGCTCCCAGGATGTCAGGGAAACAGACTATGATGTAAAATACTCCCTTGGTGATGGTTCTTTCCTCTGCAGTCCTGGAGGACCATATATGCTCCTGCACATATTGTTTCATAATGTTGAGGAGTTGGTGTTTAGATATTCTAGGATGACACCATTATTGTTCCTAATATGTCTCTCATAGGTCACTCAAAGGTCCTTGTAACTTATGTTGCTGAGTTAAAGTTACACATATCTTGGTGTTTACTGGGACGCCTGAGCTACTAGTCACACCTTAAGTAACACAATTCAGTAATCCCCCAAATGGTCCACATATCCTCATGGAAGCAGTCTGTGATCCAGCAATCAGTCATTGTTGTAAAATTAGGTGCTGATGATACAGGGCACTTTCACTGACAGTGGCGACATGCTGTAACTGCTGCTGTCAGAAATGTTGTATCTCTCTGCACACAGGCAGTTCCTGGCATTCAAAGTTAGTAAATGTGTTTTGTACATCTGTGAATCACTCCATGTTTGATGTTGTCATTATCACTATACCTTATTTGTTTCAAATGCTTAATTTTCATATAAATATGTGGTCATTTGTGTATGCTGCTTACCACACTATTTTTACCCTAATATGGCCAAGCTGCTTGCTTTTCTGAATTACATCCTTCCTGTTTGTTGACACTTCCTAGGCTGTTTTGCCAAGTGCTATGCACTACCTCTGAGTACAACTCTGTGTTTATTAATTTTGTAATTTAGAGGATAACCTGTTTCTCTAAGGCAGTCACAAGTATATTCCTTGTGAAGAAAGTCTTTGAGTATGGTTTGAAATGTTGATAGAATTTTTTTACTGACCCAATTTAACTAGGAGACAATTCCAACAAGTAGGTCATAACCTGGAAAATGGTTATTCACTACTAGTAGTACTTGTATGAACTAGAACTAACCCCAAACCATGGTGTAACATACGCTGTGATGTCTGTATTAAATGTGCATATTGCTTTTTTCTCCACTTTTTTCCAAGTTTGTACCTTTTCCTGTGCCTCTTCCTTGTTTTTGAAAATGTTAATAAAATGCATTGGAAAAGTTGTAGTTATAGCGTACTTTTCAAATAAATTATGAATAAGTATGAGTTATGTTCCATTTAGCTGAAATTGTGCCTGACTGAAGTTATTATTTTAGACAGAAACCCTTTTTGACTTGGCTTGCTGGATTCTTAATTATCATGTATTACATTGGATGCCCAGACTTTTTTTTGTCTGACACAGTACCATTCTGTTTAATCTTGCTGAAATTTTGCTTGTAGCATTCAGTAGGTAATGAAAGATTGAGGAAGCACCACTGTGTTGTGCCTGGTTAGTTTTGCAGCAGCAGTGGTGCTAACAGCTGCCACGGGGAGGTTGGGTGTTTCCTCAGAGCTGCTTTGCAGTAGCGTATGGAGTTGTTCTTTCTGCCAGTATTCATCTGAATGTATGCCTATTTACCAAGTTCTTCTTAAACTTCTGTCATTATAGTAAGTGCCCTATAATTGTAGCATCAAGTGTTTCTTCAATGCTTAATTCCAGAAGCTGTAAAACATTCACTAGTAGTAATGTACTTACTGAAAATGTGTTAGCAAATGGGTTTCAAACACAGCTGAACAAAGACTTACTGACTTTCTGTTAGGTTATAGTCGCATTAGAGTCCATTGCAGCATTGGTGTGGGTAATGAAAGTGTATCGTATTTATTCATTTAGTAAACAGGAAAGATTCAACAAGTGTGGGGTTGGGAGGTTGGCATAATTGTTAAGGTGTTTACCTTATAGACACAAGGTGCAGGGTTTGATTCTCACATGGGGTAATTGGCTAGGCTTAAAATGGCCCACGAGGGCAGTTAGCCTAGTAGTAACCTATCAACCTATGAACAAATGCCTCTTTTTCATTGGTTTCTTAGGAGCATTGCTCTGTTTGCATGATATCTCAGAAGTGCATAGTAGTCTGGTTGAGATTAAAGGTGTCAAACCCATGAATACAGTATGACCTTTGTTAGCAGCTCATAATCTTAACTCTGTTGGTAGTACTACCAGACAGAATACATAGGTATGAGCTGACATATCCTACATTAGTACAGGGAGACTTAGACGTGCTGAAGAGTGCTGTCTTGAACAGTTTTCTGTGGGACTTGTTCTTTTTAAAGTGTGTGCTGTAACTTACATCTTTTGTAGGCTACATTGCTTCCTATTTCACACTGCTGTTTGAAAATATTTCTGTTTTTCTTAGATCATTTGCTTCACATTTATAGGAGCATGTACCTAACCACGTTCCCTGTTTCTGCTTAGATGTGGCCATGTGGATTTGTTACTCAGTATTGCATTAAAATTGCTGACAGTTTTCTGTCTGTCTGCTGTCAGTAACAGTTGCTAAATGTAAACCTGTCACTTCTGCTAAGTTACTTCAGACTGCAAAACTATGATGGACATAGGAAATTTAGGTGTTGTGAACAACCAATAGCAGTTATTAAAAAACTGGAAGTCCCAGAATAGCAGCATAAGCAGGTTTTAAATGTGTGCATTTAAAATATTCTGCTTATGTCACCATTTTGCAACTTCCATTACACTTGTGTAAAGATATGTTATCTGTAACTCACTAATGCTTGTTTTATAATTTACTAAAACATAAATGCATATTGCAGTTAGTACTTTTGTAATTGCAGTATAGCATAGGAGCTCAGTATGACTTTGTTTGACCTTGATTGTTTCAGGTGCAGGTATGGGAGATGTGTCTGTGGTAATAGTGGATCCTCAAGGCAAAAACAATACAGTGGAAGTCATGATTGAAGACAAAGGGAACAGCATGTACCGCTGCACTTACAAACCCACACTAGCAGGACCACACACTATCAACATCCTGTTTGCTGAAGTCGCCATCCCAAAGAGCCCACACTCTGTTATCATTGGGGAAGGTCAGTAGTGAAATAAGATGCATTGTGCAAAAAAAGATACTGCTTTTAAAATTTAATTAATAATTTTGGGATTTTTATCCACTGGTTAAGTAAATTTCAAGAGCAAGTGTATTTAGTGATTTTTTTATTTAGATTTAATATGCCTAATTTTATTGTTCAAGATGTTAAGGGCCAGAAGAGTTAGTAAGTTCCTGATTAATTGGCAAGTAATTGGCATTGTGGTGGAACTCAACAGTTATAGATGACACTGTCTTTTAGGAAGTGGAGCTGTATAGTGAGTTGTTAAAGGTTTTATGATCAAACGATGCTTACTTTTTTAACTTTGTCGCTCATGGCCACCTTGGTTTTGAACTATGATATCCTTCCTCTCCTGTTGCCTGTTTACTGTGTTCTTATTTTAATTGACACTACATGCTGTTAGGTGATCCTTGGATGCTCCTTGTGACAAAGACTTCCTTTGCAAGGGAATGTAGCATTATTGTTATCATTTAATTCCATTTCAGTGGTGTTTGATTGGATAGTGTCAATGAGTGGGATCAGAAAGCAAATAAAACAAACCAGGCTGAGTGGGAAAGACCCATTGTTATTTTTCTGTGTCTTTCCCATCCTTTCTGTTGCTAACACAGCTAATTTTAGTTTCTTTCATTTTCTATGGGTTTGGGAAAGGGTAGTTGGGGCAGTATTAGTATGATAGTTCCCTAAAACCTTCCCCCATGCACACACATCTGTTTCCACTTACAGGTTTCTCTCCTCACTTGTATATCCCTAGTGTCTGACAGGTGTTTATTTCAAGTTTTATTGCTTGCTAGAGGAAACAGATTAATAAGTAAGATGACTGAAATTTCATGCTGTTGTTCTTTATGGTGCATTTCCAATGTTTATATCCCATGATATGTTACAGTAATTAATAAATGCTTTAAATGCTATCACTAAGTAGCAACACTCCGATTTTAGCTTGTCTCCAGCTATCATACAAGACCAAGCCCTGAAAGTGCTATCAAAAGGTAAAATTACTGCATTGATGGTTCCTGACAATATATCAACTCCTTCACACCTAGCCTAATTGGAATTTCACACTTTCTGACACCTGAAGAGTTCCTGTCTAGACAGCTTTTGCCTGAGCTAAAATTCGGAGAATGCACTTTTTTAACTAGCTGTAAACAAGTGTGTGTGTGTGTGTGTGTGTGTGTGTGTGTGTGTGTGTGTGTGTGTGTGTGTGTGTGTGTTTGTATGGGTCCCCTTCACATGGTCGACATTTCAGAATGTCGAAGACCATATGGCCGAGACCATATGATCGACATTCGAAATGTCGACCATGTGGAACTGGCATCTCTGTACAGCGCGGAATGGAAAGATTTCCATCTTCTGCACTGTAGTGCGATCTCGAAGTTGGTATAGTGAAGTTCTGGGGGGGGGGGGTGAGGGCGCATCCCCCCTGGTAGCAGTGTGAAGGTAAGTTTTTGTTGCGTTTTTTTTTTTCTTTTCTTTTTCTTTTTATTCCATGGTCAACATTTCGAATGTCGATCATATGGTCTCGGCCATATGGTCTTCGACATTCTGAAATGTCGACCATGTGAAGTAAATCTGTATATATATATATATATATATATATATATATATATGTGTGTGTGTGTGTGTGTGTGTGTGTGTGTGTGTATACATCAAAAAACGATAAAAGTTACAAAAAAGTTATTCAGCACACGCTGTCTTCAAAATGGTGATATTAATACGTCAGCCAGACATAATATAGTTAGTAAGTAATTAAATAATGTATACATTAACTTATTATAATTGTACAAACAAGTATTAATATTTCTGTAATCATAGTAGACAGACACCAACTATCAGTGTGTCTTTTGTTTGAGCAGATGTGATCTTCATTTGAATGCATTGCGTACTAGATTTGTAGGTGGCATTCCATTTTTGAGGTTTTGAATAATTATGACTATTATGCATATCTGAAAATATAAGAGACATAAATCTAAATATCTGTCACACTGTACTGGCTAGACACCAGCTGTCATTGCAAAGATTTTTAGGCCTTGTTAATACTTTCACTTGACACCATGGAGTCCCATGTAAATACCCTCTGGCTGAAGTTGTTAAGGTAATTATGAACGTATGCCATACACTCATAATATTTCCAGGAAAAAAAAATCAGATTTTTTGTGTTACCAAGTTCCCTACTCATCTGAGAAGCCATTCATGCATGACCTTTCTACTGACTGGGCATGTGAAATACAGAATCACAAATCCATTCAAGTGTAATGCCAGAGATACGTACAGAAATAGGATAATTATACTAATATGCATATTTTATTACTAAACAAGTCTGAATATCTGCAGAATCATAGTACATAGACAACTTTTGTGCTATTATGTAAGCTTTTATTTGATAACAAGAAGAATTATGTAATCACCTCATGGTTCAAGTTGTTAATATAGTTGACATATGCCATACACTTGTATTTGCAGGACAAAAGTAATAATTTTTGTGTTACCAAGTAGCCCACTCATTTAAGGAGCCATTCATGACTACTTTGGTGACTAAACATGTGAAATACTGAATCACAATCCATCCAAGTGCAATATGCCAGAGAGATGTACAGAAATATGATAATTATGCTAATATGCATATCTTATTACTGTATAAGTTTGAAAATATTCCAAATGGTAGTATGCAGACAGCTGGTATCACAGACAATTTTTGCAGCACTATGTAAGCTTTCATTTGATACCGTGAAGTACCATGTAATCATCTTATAGCTCAAGCTAGGAACACAATTTATGAGAGATGCAGTTACATAAAGAAGTTAGTGTCTAGGCTGTCTCCCTCAGTATATCTGGCACTGAGAAGGTTGTCAACGCAATCATTACACCTCAAATACCACCCACACAACACACACCCACATATGCGGAGTTTCTCAACAAAAACAAACCCAAACAAAGGAAACCTCAGAGGCAAAAACACGAGAACTCCACAACCCTCCACACCACATACCATGCCTAGCCCACACACCAGTGTCTTGCAACCACTGAGGCCTGACCATAAACCCAGCATGTTAGTCATAGGAGACACCATTGTGAGACACACAGATGTGCCTCTCACCAGGCTGGATAAGGAGAAAGTCTGGTCAGTTATTTTTCAGGTGCCAGGATCCACCATATCACACACACACTCAAAGTCTCTCAACAACAGGCACTGTTATGACTCTGTCATAGTCCATGTTGGCATGAACAACTTGAGAAGTACCTCCCTGGACTATAAGAAGAGAGGCATGATTGAGCTCGCTGAATATGTGTCTCAGACAGGTATGTCCCTAGCCTTAAGCAGCATTCTACCATCACCCAGAAGGATGCCCCAATACAAACAGAAAATGATTGACTTTAACAATTGGCTTAGTTTCTGGTGTCGTTCCAGGGGGATCCAGTGCCTGACAGCTTGAGAAGATATGATCGACAGACCACGATTCTTTGCTAGAGATGGCCTGCATCTGTCTCACTTATTTATTTATTTTATTTATTTATTTATTTATTTTACATTTGTTGACCGGGCTAGTCTAGAAAATATATATATAAATATATAGTATAGAAAAAATATTTCCATTTTCAGTAGAGGCCCGGGGAGAAAAGCTCCACACAGAAAAACACATAAAAAGGAAAAAAAAAACCTTATAATTAAAAAGCAATTACAATAATAACAAATGGCAATATAATAACAAAAATAAAACTTAATTAAAGAAGATATATCAAAAGTCTAACTTGTATGAGTAACTAAGATTCAGGTTAAAGGATGAGATGACAGTAAGAAAACTGATAAAGGGTGACAAGTTGTTGTACAGAGAGAGTTAGAGGTAAGCAAAAGGGTAAAATATCAGAGAAAGAGGGCAAACATACTATAAGTGGGTAAAAAAGGAAGCCATCTAAGAGATGACAGTAAAACAAAAGAAGCAGAAAAGATTTACTAGATATGAGACAAAGAGAGGAAGAGAAAAATAAGAGTAAGGAAGAAAGAGTTTTAAAAAGAAAAGAAAATGAAAGAAAAAAAAAAGAAAAAAGAGATAGTGGCGGAAAAATGAGGAGGAGGATAGGCAGATGTAGGTGGGAAGATTAGTCAGGCTTTATACAGGAACAGAGCCAATGGCTTTTGAAGTAATTCTTAATTTCTTGTTTGAAGAGAGGTAGAGATGCGAATAGAGTGATTTCACTGGGTAGTGAATTCCAGCTCCTTCCAATTGTATTAGAGAAAAGGGAATCACCGGCTGAGTTATTGGGCTACTTATTGAGTTACTTGGGCTTCAGGTTGGCTTCTGGCAAAGGCCCTTGCCTCCCCCATAGTGCCTTTTTTAGGAAAAGTCATGAGGTCGATACTACCAACATAAAAATCTCAACAAAATGCAAATTAAAGGTCATGGTGCTAAATGCTAGGAGTCTTAACATTTAACTGTACTCATTGCAAGTATTCTTAACCCTGGAAGATGCTGACATTTGTGCATTCACAGAAACCTGGTTCAAAGCTGCGGAGAGCATCCCAGCCTTACCTGCTTACTCATCCTGTCATGCATTCATACCCCAAAATGTGGGCAGCAAAGCCAAAGGATGTGGAGTTTCAATATTTATTAAAGATGCACACACCTCCAGGCTGGTCAAACAGTATGACGCACAGGAGACGCTCCAGTTGCAATTAACTGTTGACAAGACTCCTATTCAAATTATAGCTAGCTACAAGCCCCCAAATTTAACTCAAGATGCCCACTCCACCTATCTGGACCTCTTCAGATCTATCAAGATTTAACCCTTTACCCTGATTCTGGGTGACTTTAATTACCAAACCATAGACTATAACTACTCATGCCAGAAAACAAATGTCCAGAGATTCTTCGATTTTTATGAATGCAAATGCCTTGGAACAACTAGTTGATACCCCCACAAGAGGTGATAATATCTTGGACTTGGTGTTAACCAACATGAGTAATCACTGCAGCACCCCTACGGTATCATCTTCTCTGGTGAGATCTGACCATAAAGGGTCACTTTCAAAGTCACTATCTCCCCTGACCCCCCCCATCTTGGGTTAAACAAACTTCTCCAAAGTTGATTACAACCTCCTGATGGATGGTATAAACGGCTTCACAGCCTCCACCCCTGGAACTGGCACCAATGTCCAAATCTAATACAAGCATTTATATAAATGCATGGAATCAGGAATACCTGATGGGACAAAATCATCCTCTGCATGGAAGAGTAAACCTGTCTCATGGACATTTGCAATAAATAAACTGTATAACAAAAGGAAATAAATTTCTGTCCAGGACCAAGAAGGAGCAGGTGCTCAATTGGAAGCAATCTCTCCTTACCCTGAACAAGCAAATAAGAGAACTAGCGAAATCTTCTAAAGCCAACTTCAAGTCCAAATTGACCACATCTACTAGAGGCAATCAAAAGGCCTTCTTCTCATATGTCTGCAATCACAAAGGAAACATGCAGATCTGTTAAGAACTGGTGGTCAATGACACCACATACACAAATGCTGTAGATATAGCCAATCTACTGGCTGACAGATTCAGCAAAAACTTCTCCTCTCTATCCCCCAATCAGTAAATCAGGACATCCCCAGTACTTGCCCCCCACCCCATATCTCTGGGGAACCGGTCATCATTGCCCTCTCAAAGGCAAAAAATACAGCCTCCATGGGACCTGATAACATCCCAGGCTGCACCCTTCATGAACTCTGGCATGAACATGCGGCACCATTAGGCACCCTATTCAACCATAGCCTGAGTACTGGCTTTGTCCCAGCCGAGTGGATGACAGCCACTATCATCCTTTTACACAAAGGTGGAGCGTCCACTGATCCAGGAAATTATAAACCCATCAGCCTAACTAGCCTGATTTGCAAGACCATGGAACTAATTATCATGGACCTCATTAACAGGGACATTGGCAACCTCCAAACACTTGACCCCACACAGTTTGGCATTGTCACAGGGAGGTCATGTCTGTTAAATCTGGTCGACTTCTTTGAGACAGGTACCAAAGCCATGGACGAGGGGAAGATCGTGCACATTGCCTACCTTGACCTGGCCAAAGCCTTCAACACTATTCCCCACTTGGGCATAGTAGATAAACTCTGTCAACTAGGCATCAATCCATATGTTACCAGATGGGTAGCAAACTGGCTCACTGATAGAACCCACCTAATCAAAATAGGGGAAGCCACCTCAAGTGGTAGACCCATAACAAGTGGCATACCCCTGGGCTTGGTCTTGGGGCCTCTGTTATTTGGGATATACTTCTCTGAGGTGCAGGCCAAAACCAGTGGGCTGTGGCTGACCAGGTTTGAAGATGACTGCAGACTGGGTGCAGTCATCAATTCCCCAGGTGATGTGGACGTCCTCCAAGAGGGTCTCACCCAAATAAATGACTGGTGCCAGAAACATGGCCTCAAGCTGAATGCCAAAAAATGCATCATCATCCCCTTTGGGGAGAATGACTTCCCCACATATTATAACATTATTAACAATGTCCTATGTACACAATCAGTAGTGAGAGATTTGGGCACCCTGGTTGATAGCAACCTGACCTTTGACCACCATGTTGCTTCCTTTGTATGGAAAGCTTTCTACATGGCCCACCTCATAAGTAAAGGTATCTCATCCATGGACAAAGAGGTCATAAGATCCCTGTATTCTTCCCTTTTAAGGCCAATTATTGAGTAAAATGCTCCTTTCGGCATGTACCTCGCAAAGCACATGCAGCAGCTGGAGAGACCACAGAGGTTCCTCACCAGGGGAATCCAGGGCCTCAAACACCTACGCTACATAGATAGGCTAAAAGCCCTGTCCCTCTACCCAGCTTCATAAAGACTCCTCGGAGGTGACCTCTGTGTGGCATACAAAGCAATCTCGGACCACGTTTTGATGGGACTGCTGCATATCCACAAGTCAAGCTCCACTCGAGCAACCCGTACGCGCTACCTCAGTCTGGACTGTAATATCAATAGGACTTGTTGGCGGTACAGATTTGTGTCCCAGAGACTCCCCCATCTGTGAAATAGACTCCCTGTCCACGTCAGGCAGAGTGCCTCATCATCCCTTTTTAAGCGCAACCTGGATAACTGGATGAGAAACAAAAAAAAAACCTCCTAGAATTCCACCTGTGTCCCTCCTCAGTTTAACATATTTTCTGAAGGATAGCACAGTCAGGAATATAGCACTCCACATGCAGCTTATAGACAAAATGATTCTGTCTAGAACTGGGGATGTCATTGTCCCCCTTTACTCAGTCCTCATTAAGCCAGTCATTTAATGTAATGCTCCCATTTAGCATGTATCTGTCCAGACACATGCAACAACTGGGACACCCACATGATATCTTACTAAAAGGATACAAGATCTAAACAACATGTCCTACATGGACAAACTCAATCCCCTGTCACTGTGGTTGGTATGCTGCAGACTGCTAAGAGGTGACCTGTGTCTGGCATGCAAGGCGGCCTCCAACCCATTACTGATGGATTTAGTGCACATCAGCAAGTCAAATGGCATCAGAAATACTCTGTCTAGGAATCTAAACCTCTTCTCAACATCACCAGAATAGTTTGGATGGATGGGTATATCTCGCAGAATATACTGCTGCTGTGGAGCAGACTCCTCATCCACATAAAACAAAGCTCATCCCTGTCCATATTACAAGTGTAGGTTAGATGTGTGGATAGGAAACAGAAAGTTTACCCCTGGACTGCCCACTTTACTACCAATGGAGGCAGCTTCTAAATGCTTTATCCCTTGCATGGGTCCCTTCAAATTATCTGTGGTATAATGCCAGTTATTTTCATTTGGGGTAATATATAATTATTGACCATGGGATGGCTAAGGCAAATCTATAACCAAATGAGATAGGTTATTTTAGGCACAAAAGAGAAATTGGCTATGCTTAAAATGGCCTGCAAGAGCAGTTAGCTTGGTACTTACCCCTGAACCTAATTATGGGAAAGTGAATCCAAGCACCTGGTGTAAGACTAGAACTCACAGTTTAATGACCTAGAACCAAAGTTGATTTGCTGCCTGTTGAGCCACTAAAATTGCTTAAGAAGTGTTTACTGTATGTGTTGACTGTCACATCCCATGACTTCTGGCACCATTTCGGACTACAAAGTGACCTGCTAGACACTATTCTGTTTATCTGCCAGGGGCGGGCTCATACTTGCATCATTCCCCAGGGATGATATAGCATATTGGTAGTGGTTCAGTACCCCCCTCCAGTACAGTGACAGTTTATCAAACCTTGGTTATTGGTCGAGTTGGCAATGAAGCCTTTGTGCTAGCATGCAAAGACATGTTTCAAGAGTTTCATGTTTACAAGCAAACATTAATGTGCCTAAAGATTTGAATGTCACCTGTTGGTGAGCAATTGTGTCATGAAGAAAAGAGTATTGACACAAGAAAATATTAGCTGGGGTATATCACACTTTTAATTGGAAAAGTCTGTACAGACTGACAGTATGATTTTATATGTAACATTAATCATGGTAATTTGCTTCTTGCTTAAAAGACGGTGTAACAAATGATATTAACATATTTATTCATGTAATATATTTTATGCTTGGAATAAACTGCCACTAAGTGTTAGACAGATCTCTAACATCAACTCTTTCAAAACAACACTAAAGGAAACTATGTATATCATATCATGGACATGCTTATGCTGTGACCCAACTTAATCCACCTCCCCTCCTATAATAATATTGCAGTAACCTTTTCTCCCGCCTGTCTCTGCCTCTGCTTCTAATAAAGTCTACTAATACTCAGTAGTTCCTACAGCTTTCACAGCTAAAGTAATGGAAATTGGTTGTTGCCCTGGGCTTGTATTATGTTTATATATTTGTTACTTTCTGTTTTACAGTCTTATCTATATTTTCTGCATTCTCCTTACTGTTGTATGAAACTTTGTACTATATTATGTTTTCAATTTAATGACCATTTTCTAGCATGTTGTTTCAACATACATCTCATGCATAATTTAATTATTGTAATTGTAGTTATAACTCTGTCATGTGATTACTTTTGTTGCTTGTACTTTTTGGAGCTTCTCTCCTTGGGCCTCCACTGAAAAAGGTCTGCTGCACAGTCGGTCTAACCCAGTCAGCAAATGTCAAATAAAGTAAATAAAATAATATTTTTGTTTTGTGTAGTTATTATTTGCTGTTGTTTTCTTCATACGTGCAGATTAACTCTAGTATGTCTGAACATATGTATGCTGTAACATAAGCAGTAGTTGTAACTTTGATGACAACTTAGTATATTTGTAATGTTTTTCATAGTTAATGTTGCAGCACTGATTCTTGGGTCTTCCTGTCATGCAGAGGGCTGTGACCAGCCCAGTTTCCCCGAGTCTTTATATCATCCATAGTTAACCAACATCCGAAGACCGATGTCTGGACATCTGGGGATAAGAAGGGCATCCGTCGATACCATCTTCAGTTCTTTTTAGTTGTACAGTCCAATGCACTTCACATGTGCTCGGTACACTTGCAGTCCATCATTCAGACATACCTCTCAACCTCTTAGCATAAAAAATCTGGACAAAGCCATAAATAAAAGGGGGAACAAAGGCCCAAGAATAGGGACAATTTTTAAATATTGCTCTTACAAACTTAGAAAGTTGATAGAATAGCAGGTTTTGCAGTAGTATGGATTTTTTGAATGATATGAAGTGTGAAACTCAAATGTCTGTCATTATTTTCGAACTTCAGTCTTTAATGATTTACTACTAATTTGCCAGAAAACCAGAATTTTATGAAAAACACACCAAAAATATGAGACTAAACTCTGGACATTCATTGAAAATCTGTACAGTTGAGAGGTATGCATTCAGCTTGTTTTTCCAAAAAACTTTCTACTTCCAGTAAGATAGTACCCATGTGAAGAAATTTCTGTACTAATTTAATGTTAGAAAAAGTCAGGAATTACTTGGTGTGTGAAACAAATCCCGCATCAAGATTTTTGTCTGTTCTGCTTGGGGCCTCAGCATAACATCTCTTACTGTCCTGAATGTGTAAAATTCTGTGCAAAAACTGATGTCTGTGCCATGGGTCTCGAGGGAGACTCCATGTCTTCCTTGACTACTGAAGCTGCAACTGAAGTCACTGTCAGACAACTGCATTCTTCAGTCACCCAACTGAAGCAAATCACTTCTTCTTTGCCACTGCGTCCGACAACTTCTTCTCAGACAAAAACCCCAAATCTTCTTAAAATAGCACAGGGGTTTATGCCCTTCATGAAATATAGAGAGCCCTCTCATGCTTTGACCTCTAAGGCCCCCCCATCTAAAAGGAAGAGGGAAGCAGCTGTTCAGGAAGAGGAAGTTTCCTCCAGCTGTGAGACTGAGGAGGAATTATCTTACTCTGGCCACTTGCCACCTCAGACTTACCCAGACTGGGACTCGGAAGAAAGCCTTTCAAGGACCTTTCCCTCACGAATACCATGCACAGAATGAAGGAGGCTTTCAGTTGGAAAA
The DNA here is from genome assembly GCF_019279795.1 of Protopterus annectens. Taxonomy (NCBI): domain Eukaryota; kingdom Metazoa; phylum Chordata; order Ceratodontiformes; family Protopteridae; genus Protopterus; species Protopterus annectens. Next base: position 358,165,402 of record NC_056740.1, read on the forward strand.
GTGAGCAGTACTCTCAAAGACCCACAACAGGGAACTGCTAAGTTTGCTTTCACCTAGACCACTGGCTATTCCTCCTGTACACATTTATTTTATTTTACATTTGTTGACCTTGATAGTATGGCTGGACACATGTCTATTTTCAGCGGAGGCCTGGGGAGAAAAGCTCCAAACTTGCAAACAGATAAAGGCAAACACGTTCAGTATATGCACAAACATATTGTATTAACATACAAGTTACAGTCTCACATGTCAAGCCTGTGAAGAATGCAGTTTATATTCAGAAATATATACAAATGTGTTACAGTTTCTCTTATCAAACATATAGGTGCAGCTATGTAAAGAGTATCTGCAGAGATGTTACAGTTTCCCTGTTCAAACCTTTTACTGTAAGAGGTAAGTCGCTGTGAATAAAAAATTGCAGGGATATGGAAGTAGATTAGCCTTTAGTCAGGGATAGAGCAAGGACATAACCAGTGTGTTTTAAAATATTGGGTTAGATTTTTTTTAACTAATTAAAGGAGGGGTTCAGAGTAAGGTCAGATGGGAGCGAATTCCAGGGTTTGCCTACTGAGTTTGCAAACAAAGATTCTCCAGATAGGTTGTTAGCTTTAACAGACTGAACCAAAAGTTTTGTAGTGGAATGAAGTGGCCTAGCGTTTTTGTAGGGATGGATAATGTTTTTAAGGGAGAGCGTTTTTTTTTTTTTTTTTTTTTTTTTTTTTTTGATGGTTAATAACCTTGAATGCTACAGTAAGTTGATTATATTAAATTAGCCTGGGGATCCTAAGAGGTTTAGGTTTTGACAATGGTGTGTCCTGTAGGGAGTTCCTATGGCAAACCTGGCAATCTGATTGTAGCAGCTAGAGAGTTTGCGGAGATCAGTTTTGTTCAAGTTAGTGAGTATTGGCAAAGCGTACAGTAGAGTTGAAAGCAGATGGGTACGGGCAATGGCAGTCCTAGCTAGAGGGGTGAGAAAAGGTCTGTTTTTGTATAGGGAACCAAGTTTTTATTAACGGTTTTGATAGTTTGATTTACGTGCATGACATATTTGAGATTGTTGTCTGTTATAACACCCTGGAGTTTGGTATACATATCTGGTGAGATTATGGTCCCATTGTTAGATGTTATAGTAAACGAAGGTTGAGAGGATTTGAGTAGGAAAGAAGAGCAATAGCTTTGTTTTATTAGGGTTTAATATCAGCTGTTGATTAGAGATCCAGTTTTCCACTGTATTAAAGGTTTTCTGGGTTAAACTAAGGAGATCTGTAGGGGTAGAGGCTGAGCAAATCAGGGTTGAGTCATCGGCATATTGTATACAGGTTGCGTCTGGGATTACAGTGTGGAGGTCATTGATAAAGAAGGAGAAAAGAAAAGGACCTAATGTGGAGCCTTGAGGGACACCAAGGGTAACTGGGAGAAGGGTGGAGAGTTTGTCCTGCCAAAATACAGCCTGCTGTCTTCCACTAAGATAAGATTGAAAAAATTGTATGGTATGGTTGTTTAGGGATATTTTCTTTAGGGTAAGTAAGAGTAGATGGTGGTTAACCATGTTTGAAGGCCTTGGAAAGGTCGAGAAACAGGGCAGAAGATAGTTTGTTGTTACGGTTGGAATTTGTGACATTAGAAAAGGAGAGGAGGGCTGTGGTGGTACTGTGCTCTGGTCTAAATCCATGCTGGGAGTTTGCCAGAAGATTATGTTGAATAAGGTACTATAAGAGTTGTTTATGGATACACTTTTCCATAATTTTAGTCTGAGAGGAAAGGATAGCTATTGGTCTATAGTTTGACAGCTCAATGGAGCTGCCTCCTTTGTGGAGTGGTATGACATGTGATACTGTCCAGATAGAGGGGATAGAGGCTTCAGTTATGGTTCTATTTATCAAAATAGAGACAGGGAATGCTGTAACATCAGCAGCTTTTTGCAGGTAGCCTGCAGGGAGGAGGTCAGCTGAAAGGGTGGTTGGTTTGAGTTTTTTAATTAGGGTCTAATGAGTAAAGTCAGAACTTTTTGGAAGCTGAAGGAGAGAATATCACTGGGTTTAGGGGTTTCTGCTTTAGAACAAGTGGTTGAGAAAACTCATTCCTCAGGGTAAAATGCCTCAGTGATAATACGTAGTCAAGCTGAAAAAGAAATCCAGATGCAACACCACAAACAGCGAAGGAGACTTTATTAACATAAAAACAGGACCAAATATGAACAAGTGAGCACTTTCTTGTTCCTTAGAACGCTTCTTCAGACTTAAAAATTGTATCCCAGAGAACATTAGTTTAAATACATCTTAGTATTTCATTGATTAATTGTTCAGCCAATCACAAGACAGTGCATTTTTAACTAACTAATGCTCATTACAAAACATTCTATATGAGCATTAGTTAGTTAAATACACTGTTTGCTAGCAAGGGCCTGGATGGTTTCTGTAAAGAAACTGTTGAATGTTTTGGCAATGGACTCTGGCGATATTTGGGTTGGGACTGAGGGATTGGAGTTGTGAATTGCCCAGGGTGGAGGAGTTTGTTAATACCTGCCCAGAACTTCTGTGGCTTCTTGTTTTGTTTCTGCTGTAGACGGCAGAAATAGTTTTTTTGTCTAGTAATATTGAGTTTTTTGTATCATTCCTATATTTGAGTTGATCTTGTGGGGCTTTAGAGGAGTGCCAGGTGTTCCAGGCATTATTTCTTTGGATGATCTTTAGTTTGGTTTCTTTAGTGAGCCAGGGGGCAATTTTTGTTTTAATTCTAATAGAGCGTGCAGGTGCATTGTTGTCAAGGATTTGCCGGGAATGTTATTAAAGTGTGTTACTGCCTCATCTAGTGGTAGTTGTTTTAGAATTGACCATTTGCATAATTTAAGTTCTTCTAAGAATTTAATAAGGTTGAAGTTTTTGTTATTTCTTATTGTTTTATAGGTGAGTAGATGTGGACATTCAACTTTATGCTTAATAGTATACGTTAAGAAGTTATCACTTAGATCTTCAGGGAGAGTACCTGATTTGTACATGTGGTAGATGCTATTAATTAGTATCCATTCTAGGATACTTTCTTTATTGTTAGGCTTGCTGATCCTAGCAGGGGAGGTTATAATTTGTAAAACCATGAAGGTTTACATGGGTGGTTGGGGTCTCTGCAGTGCAGGTATTTGACAGCTCAAAACCTCTGTTTTGAGGTCTCCTAGAACAATGGGCTCTTAGGGGTAGGCATTGGATAGCCAGTAGAGGATGTCTTCTAGGGTCCCTGAGTTATTACCTGGGGGAATATAGACACATACTATGTTTATACATTTGTTTTTATTTATTTGTAGTTTGGAAATCATGTTTTCTGCTTTGTTAAATATAGGTGGTTGAAGGTTGTCTAGAGTAACATTTAGGGTGGGTTTATAGAGAAAAGCAGCCCCTCTCCCTTTCCTGGTAGTACGATCTAGCCTGAGTATATTATACCCTGGAGGTAGAATTTCATTATTTGGAGTAGTTGGTTTTAACCATGTTTCAGTCAAAGTATGTTGGGGGAGTAGGTTGTCAGGAGGGCATGGAGGTTGTGGACCTTATTATTCATGCTTCCAATGTTTAAGTGGCAGGTCAGTAGTGATTTGGGGGGGGTCTATTTAGGCTTTGTCTTATGTTTGGGCTGTTATGATTAGAGTTAGTGTTGTCTGGGGATGGTGGCCCAGGGTTGGGGTGGATTTCCCCCATCAATACTAAGGGTGTGGGGCAAACTAGCTGTGAGCTTTAGAAATTTATCTCCGTTTTTGGTAGTATTTAGTTTTGGTGTTAACATGTCTGGGTATAGCAGGGTGGGCGTTAGTGGGGGTAAAGGAGATGGTGTCAAAGGATATGAATGAGTGGGCAGAAAGGTTTGAGAGGATTGGGGTGGTAGCAGGGTCGCCAGATGTCCCTATTTGGGCGGGACTGTCCCGAGATCAGCAACCTGATCCTGAGTCCCGCCCTGCCGGTTTAAATCCCGGCCAGCCTCTGCTTTGGTTTTTTTTTTTTGATTGGTCTGTATACCTGGCATACAGGCCAATCAAAAATCGCTAAACACGGAACGTCTTGTGTTCCGCATTAAACAGAAGTAGGTCCGTGTTTAGCGATTTTTGATTGGGCCGTATGCCGGTATACGGGCTAATCAAAAATCGGTAAACACGGAGCTACTTCTGTTGAATGCGGAACTGCAATGTTCCGCATTAAACACGAGAAGCTCCATGTTTACTGCAGATTTATTTAGTGCAGATCTTTAATGTGGAACTGTGTTCTGCATTAAAGACCTTTTTTTTTTTTGCTCTTCACTTTTTTTTCGTCCCTACCTTGCCGATACGAAATCTGGCAACCCTGGGTTGGTAGTAAGGTGTTTAAGATGGTTGAATCCTATATGGGATTGGTTTTCATAGATGATGAGAGAATAAATGGTAATTAGTAAAGGTAGGCTGTAGAGTTAGAAGACTTATTGTACTGGATGATGTCTTTGAAGGTCTTGCTTTACACCCTGATTTCTCTACTCCCTGCTCCTAGGAAGCCAGACTGGTTTTATAGAGTGCTTGAGTCTCATAGGTACATCTACAAAATCCTAAAGCTGACCTTTTTGTAGTCTCCAATGACTCCGCAAATGCTGTACCTAAGGGGCCAACAAGACATCCCCTGCCTAATGACAGGGAAAGTAGATTAGACAGATTTGTGTAGAAAGCTTATACCTCTTTTACCCTGGCAGTGAGAGCTTTGGATTGTCAGTTCCATATGCTAAAGTACCTTGAATTTCTTTAAGCCAGAATTATAGCTATGGTAGACTCTGTTGTGGGTAGAACCTTATCTAAGGAAACCCAAGAGATAGGTAGGTAAGCTTCCAGACACTCCCTAAAATGTGGCTATGCTTCATGCAGAGCAGCTGTCATAGGTTCTGTCATCTTCAGACATGCATGGCTCAGGACCCGGGCCCTGTCAAATTAAGTTAAGGCTAAACTACTGGATGCTCCATTAGACAAATAATTTTTTGGTCTTCTAGCTGAACAACTTTTTGAGAAACCTGATAAAAAAGGAAAATAAATTAAAAGTGTGAAAGTATTTTACTTTCCTCTGACCCCAAGGGTACAGTAGGAATTACCCTTCAAAACCTTTGCCTTTTCCATCTAGACAAGACAAGGGAAGACCTCCCCATGGCAGAAAAAACAAGACAATCTAGCAGATGGCAACCAGAACAAAAATGCACGACTATGTTCTACCTCAGTCTCCCTTCGGTCTTCCCACCCTCCCTTCCAAGCCTCTAGTAGGAAGACTCTTTCTTCCTAAACCAATGGAAATCCATCACTAGGGATCAGTAGGTCCTCAGCATCATAGAGAAGAGGTGCTGTATTTACTTCAGATTCCAAAGCCACCAAAAGAGCAAGAAAACCTCTTTCCACCTATCCTCAGGAAGCTACTTCACTAGGGATCCATCCAGTTTGTTCCTCCTGGACAATAGAGAAATGGCTTCTACTGAAGGAGATTTCTAGTTCCAAGAAAAGAGGGCACCTGTAGGCCCATCTTGGACCTCTCAAAGCTAAACAAGTTTTTCAGCACCCAAAAACTAAAAGGCTTACATTGCATAAAAATTATGCCAATGATCTTGTAGGATGCCTCTGTGTTCACTTTAGAAACTAAGTGACATTTACCTCCGTGTCCCCATAGCAGACAGTCACTAAAGGTACCTATGATTTGCAGCAACAAGTTCCCACTTCCAGTTCTGTGCTTTGCCATTTGAGCTGTCCACCATTTCCAGAGTTTTCAGAAAATGTCTAGCTCGTATGGTAGCACATTGTAGAACTGTAGGGGTTCATATTTACCCCTTACTTAGAGGACTGCCTCATTCAGGGAAGGTCCACATCAAGACTCTACACACTTTATGGATCACTGTGGACTGCTTTTAGTATGTAGGTCTTACCTTAAAACTTCAAAAATCCCAAACGTTTCCTCAAACAAAGATCCTCTTTCTTGGAGCCCATATAGATTTGGTTCAACAGAAAGCCTTCCTTTCCCAAGACAAGATTACTTTCTTGACAAGCCCTCTGACCGATCTGCTTCCAAATCAGCTCAGCACGGCAAGAGAATTCCTGAGGAAATTGCATTCCTGCATTCTCATGATCCCATTTACAAAGTTGCACATGAAATTCCAGTGGCTCCTCACAAATGTTTGGGAACAGCATTCCCAACCCCTGGAAACCCTACTGCCTTTCCTTCCATGCCTGAAAAAGGAACTCTGAAGTTAGAAGAACACCATATGGAACAACCAGGGGGTATATTTCAGTTTTCCGTAAGCAGACGAGATCATCACCACAGACAGTTCAGATGTAGCTTGGGGGCCCACTTAGGTTCAGTGAAAGTGTAAGGTATTTAGTCCCCACAACAGAAGAAGTTGCATGTAAATCAGAAGGCATTACTAGCAGTCTACCTGGCTATAAAAGCTTTTTGGAAAAACTTAGGCCCAGGAGCCCTGGAAGTCTGGACAGACAATACCACAGTGATGTGGTACATAGACAAACAAGGGTGAACTGTGTCTTACCCTCTATGCAGCCTTTCCAAGAAAATTTGGTCTTCTAGCTGAACAACTTTTTGAGAAACCTGATAAAAAAGGAAAATAAATTAAAAGTGTGAAAGTATTTTACTTTCCTCTGACCCCAAGGGTACAGTAGGAATTACCCTTCAAAACCTTTGCCTTTTCCATCTAGACAAGACAAGGGAAGACCTCCCCATGGCAGAAAAACAAGACAATCTAGCAGATGGCAACCAGAACAAAAATGCACGACTATGTTCTACCTCAGTCTCCCTTCGGTCTTCCCACCCTCCCTTCCAAGCCTCTAGTAGGAAGACTCTTTCTTCCTAAACCAATGGAAATCCATCACTTGGGATCAATAGGTCCTCAGCATCATAGAGAAGAGGTGCTGTATTTACTTCAGATTCCAAAGCCACCAAAAGAGCAAGAAAACCTCTTTCCACCTATCCTCAGGAAGCTACTTCACTAGGGATCCATCCAGTTTGTTCCTCCTGGACAATAGAGAAATGGCTTCTACTGAAGGAGATTTCTAGTTCCAAGAAAAGAGGGCACCTGTAGGCCCATCTTGGACCTCTCAAAGCTAAACAAGTTTTTCAGCACCCAAAAACTAAAAGGCTTACATTGCATAAAAATTATGCCAATGATCTTGTAGGATGCCTCTGTGTTCACTTTAGAAACTAAGTGACATTTACCTCCGTGTCCCCATAGCAGACGGTCACTAAAGGTACCTATGATTTGCAGCAACAAGTTCCCACTTCCAGTTCTGTGCTTTGCCATTTGAGCTGTCCACCATTTCCAGAGTTTTCAGAAAATGTCTAGCTCGTATGGTAGCACATTGTAGAACTGTAGGGGTTCATATTTACCCCTTACTTAGAGGACTGCCTCATTCAGGGAAGGTCCACATCAAGACTCTACACACTTTATGTATCACTGTGGACTGATTTTAGTATGTAGGTCTTACCTTAAAACATCAAAAATCCCAAACGTTTCCTCAAACAAAGATCCTCTTTCTTGGAGCCCATATAGATTTGGTTCAACAGAAAGCCTTCCTTTCCCAAGACAAGATTACTTTCTTGACAAGCTCTCTGACCGATCTGCTTCCAAATCAGCTCAGCACGGCAAGAGAATTCCTGAGGAAATTGCATTCCTGCATTCTCATGATCCCATTTACAAAGTTGCACATGAAATTCCAGTGGCTCCTCACAAATGTTTGGGAACAGCATTCCCAACCCCTGGAAACCCTACTGCCTTTCCTTCCATGCCTGAAAAAGGAACTCTGAAGTTAGAAGAACACCATACGGAACAACCAGGGGGCATATTTCAGTTTTCCGTAAGCAGACAAGATCATCACCACAGATAGTTCAGATGTAGCTTGGGGGCCCACTTAGGTTCAGTGAAAGTGTAAGGTATTTAGTCCCCACAACAGAAGAAGTTGCATGTAAATCAGAAGGCATTACTAGCAGTCTACCTGGCTATAAAAGCTTTTTGGCAAAACTTAGGCCCAGGAGCCTTGGAAGTCTGGACAGACAATACCACAGTGATGTGGTACATAGACAAACAAGGGTGAACTGTGTCTTACCCTCTATGCAGCCTTTCCAAGAAAATTTGGATGCTGGTCAAGAAATAAGGCCTCACAGCCTCTGATATTACAGGCCAGAACAATACACTGGCAGATTCTCTAAGTAGGGATCTTCTAGATCCCAACTAATGGATGCTGAAGAGAGAGGCCTTCCTAGATCTAACCATACAGTGGGTGTATCCCCTCAATAGACCTGTTCGTCTATCACCACAACAAACTACAGAAACTCTGCTCCAGAACACAATATATAGGAGCTTGGAAAATAGATGCATTGTCTTTCACATGGACAAACTGGTTCCTGTATTCATTCCCTCCCTTACCCCTGCTCCCAAAGGTACTGACAAAAATCGGGGCAGACAAATGCATAGTGATCCTAGTGACCCCATTCTCCCCAAGACAACACTGGATGTTTTCTTTGTTTCACTGTTGCAGTCCTGACTTGTGGGATTTCCTGCTGTGAAAGCCCTTGGCCTACCCGACTATCAGATAAAAATTGTCCGCCATTCATTCATAGGTTGAGCAGCCTAGGCATAAGAGGGAAAAGGATAAGAGACCCACGCATTGGCCCTTGGACGACAACAATTCTCCGTCTGTTTCTCTTTCTAGGCTTTTGATTGTTGAAGAAGATGAGGTGCTTTCGCAGCCCTGTTCTATGTCTGAGGTGGTTGTACAGGCCTCTGTTGAGACCCATTCAGAGTCTGACATGCAGTGTGGTGCATCTACTTCTACACAGGCCCTGGCTTTCAGTTTGTCAGTTGGATCCGGGGATACTATGCAGACCTCAACTTCCGAAGTGCTCTCTTCTCAATGATGTTCTTTTGCGGCTTTGGCCTATACCAGTTCATCTTTCTTCTAAAGAGACAGGTGTCAGGATTTTGGACATCCCTAGGCCCAAGGCTAAAGCGACTCCTAAGACACGTACTGCTGCTGGGCCTTCACCTTGGCCTGTCGGCTCCCTTTCTCATAGATACCAACAGAACTTAGACTAGCTAAAGACCCGATCTTCATAGTTAGGTCTGGAGTCTAGACAAACACATGGGATGCCTCCCCAGATAAAAGGAAAAGGGATCCTACTTCTGTGGCTTTCCCAGATACTTATGAATCTGATAAGGATTCAGACCTAGATGGGTCTGGTTCTGAAGGACTATCCCTCACTTCTTTTGAGGATTCAGATTCAGAGGAGAACCTGGCCTTTGCAAACCCCCCCCCCCAGAGGATATCACATTTGGTGAGACTGTCCATGTTATGATGGAACATTTCCAGTGGAAAGCACAGGAATACCCTCAGTCAAAAAAGAGTATTAGGGAGTTTGTGAATGTGCCTGAGCACAAACCTCTGGCTATTCCACCAATTTTAGAGGTAGTTGAGGTTGTCTTCCAGGATTCCTCCTTGTATCTTGACTCTCTTCCCCCAGCCACTCGTAAACCAGACAAGTTTTGTAGGGTACAGGACTCCCATAAATACCTTTTCAAAAGTCCTTCTACTGATTCAGAAGTGGTCACCCCAAAACCCAAAGGGGCTAGAGCCAGTTCCTCTAGAAACCGTTTACCTATGAGTAAAGAGAACAGGGCCTTTGATAGATTTGGAAAAAAGTATATATATTAGCCATCCTTACTATGAGGGCTCTCAACTGCTAATTTCACATGATTTAACATCAGCAAACCATTCTGGATCCGCTTAAACAAAATGTCTCTTCACTAGAGGATAAAAACCTTTCCAAAGAACTTTTGGATCTCTGCCACTTCAGTTCTCAGGTAGCAAGGCATTCCTTACACTGGGGCTATGATGCTATGGAGGCTTCTAGCCAGGCAGCTGCCAGTGGGTCAGTTACTAGAGGGCATGCGTGGCTTAGGGAACAATTTCTCCCTGACCATGTTAAATCCAATCTTCTTAATGCTCCCCTAGACAAGGAATTCCTCTTTGGACCTAAAACTGAGGCTGTTCTTAAAAAGATGGAGGACAAATATAAGTCTGTGCAGTCTATGAAATACTTCCTCTAAGTTCAGCCTCCTAGGTTTAGTAGGACCTTTCCCACTACACACTGGTCCTTTCCCTCCCAACCTAGAGGCAGACAGAAGAAAACCCATCAGGAAAGTACTCATAGACAGTGACAACAGCTGCAGAGCCCCAGGCAGTGGACCTCAGGATCTTCCAGGAAAGGGAGTTCTAGGCCCCAGGTTTTTGCCAGAGAGCAACAGTGACTCACCCCCCCACACACACACCCATCACCCCTGCAAGACCAGGACGAAGACTGTCCCTGTTCAAACAAAACTGGACTCACATCACTTCAGAGAAGTGAGTTCTAGACATTATTTTAAAATGGTTACAAACTCAGTTTCAAAGAGCCTTTAAAATACTCAAACTATCCAGATATTCCTCAGAATAAAAAAACAGAGGCCCTTTCCAAATCTAGATTTTGTATTCTCAGGGAATCAGTGAAACCAGTACCAGAACATCAAAAAGGCAAAGGGTTCTACTCCAGGCTATTCCAGGTTCTCAGAAAAGAAAACTGTTGATGTTCTGTCTTAGACCTGTCCAACCTCGATCAGTTTCTCCTGGTTCCAAAATTCAAAATGTTATCTCTTCAAAAACTCCTGCCTATGATAGCCCCGCGGGTCTTTATGATTCTCTGGAACTAAAAGATGCATACCTGCACATCCAATTCAAGAATCACCCAGAAGCTTTCTCCGCTTCAGAGCAGGTTCCAGACGCTATTAGTTTCCAGCACTGCCCTTTGGCTTGTTTACTGATCCAAGGGTTTTCACAAAGTGCTTATTCCCTGCAGTTGTCTTCTGCAGGACCAGAGGGGTCCAACTATACCCCCTACTTGGACGATTGCTTGATACAAGTCACAAATGTATCAACACTTCACAAGGATCTGTCCTCCCTGGGTTCACAGTAAATGTGCAAAAATCCTCTGTCATTGTCCGTGTTGGTGTGAATGACCTGAGATGTACCTCCCTGGACTACATGAAAAGAGATATAGAGGAGCTCTCGGATCTTGTAGCCCAGGCAGGTTTGACCGTAGCTCTGAGTAGTGTCCTACCATCACCCAGAATGATACCACAGTGCAAGGAGAAAATGATTGACTTCAACAAGTTTCTGGTGTCATACTAAGGGGATCCAGTATTTGTCTGCCTGGGATGACATGATCGACAGACCTCGATGCTTCGCCAGAGTTGGTTTGCACCTGTCACCCCAGGGATTCCGGATACTAGCTAAGACTCTTGCCACCCCTATAGTCCCTTTTTTAGGCAATGTCCTGAAGACCGAATTACCATCATAAGAGCTACAAGCAAACAAAATGTGAGGGTTATGCTACTCAGCACTAGAAGTCTAAATCTCAAAATGCACTCGCTCGAAGCACTCCTTAAAATGGAGAACATCGACATCTGTGCAGTGACCAAGACTTGGTTCAAGGCTCCGGAGAGCACCCCAACATTACCAGGCTATAATTCATACCACACCTTTCAGCCCCTAAACCTGGATGGAAGCACTTAAGGCTGTGGTGTCTCCATATTCTTAAAGGATATGCACACCTCCAGACTAGTAGCCCAACATAACGCATCAGAGATACTTCAGGTACAACGAACACTGGGTACAACTGCAATCCAGGTTGTAGCCTGCTATAGATCCCCCACCATGTCCCAAGACTCCCAGTGCACATTCTTAAACACACTGGAAAATATTAGGGTACAACCCAATACCCTTATACTGGGAAATTTTAACTACCCCCCATTAACTGGGAAAATTATTCCTGTACCAACACGCTTGCTCAACATTTTCTGGAAATCATTAATTCCAATGCCCTGGTCCAGCTCATTCTTACCCCCACCAGGGATAGAAACATCCTTGACCTGGTCATTACTAACATGGGCAGCCGTTGCTCTACTCCAGTAATCAACTCCTCCCTGGTCAGATCTGACCACAAGCTAATCACCATGGATATCCACATCCCAACCCCCACCCACCCAAAAGAAACCACCGTAAAAAACTTCTCCAAAGCCAATTTTGGGATTCTAAAAACTGAGGTGGCTAACTTTACGACACCCATGCAAATGGAAAATAGGTGCAGGACTGCTGAATCATACACCAATGCACTGTATGAGCACATACACAAGTGCATGGGACGGGCCATACCAAACAGAAACAAGACACTCTCCTCCAAAAAAAGGAAACCAATCTGGTGGTTCCCCACCATAAACAAACTCTACAACAGAAGGAAAAAACTGTTGCAGAAAAGGGTGAATTCCCAAGACTGGAAAAACTCCCTTGTTAGCCTCAACAAAAAAATGAGATCCATCATCAAATCCTCTAAAGCTTGCTACGAAAACAAAATTGCTGCAGATTCTAAAAACAACCGCAAGGCATTCTATAGTTATGTCATGAATCTGCATGGAAAGACCCAGATCTGCTCTGCGTTACAGCATAATAGTAATACATATACAGAACCAACTGATATTGCCAACATATTGTCCGACAGGTTCAGTGCGAACTTTACTCCCCTTTACCCCCTAAAGGGCCTATCACAATATCTGAGGAATGCCAAGTCCCTATTATCACAGCTACACAGGTAGAAAACGCACTGGCCAAAGCCAAGAATACAGCTTCCATGGGACCTGATAATATCCCTGGCTGTGTTCTACATGAATTACAAAGTGAACTGGCACCACACCTGAGTACCCTGTTTGATCACAGCCTCATTTCAGGCTTTGTTCCTACTGAATGGCACACTGCTACAGTTATCCCACTTCACAAAGGGGGGGCTACTACAGGCCCTGGGAATTACCGCTCCATTAGTCTGACAAGTTTGGTATGTAAGGCTGTAGAGCACATCATCATGGACCTTATAAATAAGGACATAGGGACTCTCCAAACTCTGGACCCCAAGCAGTTTGGGATTTTGAAAGGTAGATCATGACTGCTCAACTTGATAGACTTCTTCGAGTCTGTCACCAGAGCTGTGGATGTGGTCAAGGTAGTTCTCACAGCCTACCTAGATCTTGCCAAGGCCTTCGACACCGTCCCTCACTCAGGAATCGTAGACTCACTAAACTAGGTATAAACTCCTATGTCATAAGATGGGTTGCCAGCTGGCTCACTGATAGAACCCACACTGTGAAAGTAGTGGACTCTAAATCTGACTACCGACCAGTTACAAGTGGTGTTCCGCAGGGATCGGTCCTAGTTCCTGTTCCTGTTTGGAATCTACTTTTCTGAAGTTCAAGCCAACGCAAAGGGATTCTGGCTGACCAAGTTTGCAGATGATTGCAAACTGGGAACCATTATTGATTCTCCAGCTGATCTAGACATTCTACAAAAAGGCGTCACTGACACCAATGATTGGTGCCAAAAAGTGCATTGTCATTCCCTTTGGGAAAAATTCGGTGCCCATGAACTACCACATAGGCGGTAGTCCACTAAACACCAAAGGTGTGATAAGACACCTGGGGACTCAGGTTGACAGCAACCTCTCATTTGATGTCCTTCTGTGTGGCACATCTCATTACAAAAGGGTTCTCATCCAGAAAGAAAGAGGTCATAATCCCTCTCTACTCGTCCCTCAGTAGACATATTATAGAACACAATGCCCCAATTGGTATGTACCTCACTAAACACCTGCAACAACTGGAAAGGCCACAAAAATACTTCACTAAGAGGATCTTCTTAGACACATGCCCTATATGGACAGACTCAAAAAACTCCAGCTATATTCTGTCTCTTATCGGCTACTTAGAGGCAATCTATGCTTGACCTATAAAGCCATGTCTTACCCAGAGCTGCTAGATATGCTACACCTAAAGAAATCTCAATCCCTCTGTGCCACAAGCTCCAAGGACCTAAACCTCATTACCACAGTAAACAGAACATACTGGAGGGACAGGTTCCTAACCCAGAGACTTTCATACTCTGGAACAAACTTCCCATTCACATCAAGCAGAGCACTTTACTGGCCGTCTTTAAGAGAAATCTTGATGAGTGGATGGGCAATAGGAAGTTCACCCCAGGGATTACTTCAGTGGCCTTGCTTGACAGAGGCACTGGGAACTAACTTTGGGTGGCATGATGCCAGGGAATCTTCTTGGGCTAGGCTTATAGAGGCTCCAGGGCCATTAGCCTAGTACACACCTATGAACCTATGGTACCTCAAAAATGTATGGTGCCAGCACACTCAGCCCCTGACAACCGAGATACAGCTGATTCCTTGTCTTGTAGAGGAGTCTGCTTGGTGAGTTCAGGCTTGTGTCTAAAATCAGGGCCTTCCAATCAGATTCACTGCGCAGGCTAAATTCTCACCACGGATGCCTCAGAGGCAGCCTGGGGGGGCCCACTTTCAACACTTCCAGTCCCAAAGGAAGTAGGCGATTCAGTTCAAGGACAGGCATATAACCTGGAAGGAGCTTATGGTAGTGCAAAAAGGCCTGACAGCTTTCAAGGAAAAATGGGAACCAGTGGTCCTGTTAGTCCAAACAGACTACACTACAGTTATGTGGCACATAAACAGGCAGTGTGGCACCCACTCTTACCCTGTATGCCACCTAGCGATGCAAGTTTGGGACATTGCTCACTCTTTGGGGTTGCACTTTCTGGCACAATATTTTCCAGGGGCTCAAAATACTCTAGCACATCACCTCATTAAACTTGATGGACCCCCACGAATGGCATATGCGTTAGGAAATATTTCTCAGCATGGCCCAGCAATGGGGAGCTCCATGGATAGACCTTTTTGCCACCAAGGAAAATGCTCTATTGGAAAGATTCTTTTCCAGGATCAAACAGACGTCAACCTGGAGAACAGATGCTTTCTCCTTCCTTTGGACTCGTCTCTTCATTTATGCTTTCCCTCCCTACTCCTACTACCCCAAGTTCTAAAGATAAGAAAAAAGGGTCCATGGGCAATACTTATAGCCTCAGACTGGCCTAGGCAGCACTGGTACTCTCTGCTTCTCAAACTAACCAACCAGAGGCCATGCCTGTTGACTCAGTGAGTTGACGTTCTCACTCAGGATGAGGGAAGGATTGTGCACCCCCCAGCTTACAGATGCTCAGCCTTTCAGCTTGGATAATTCCACAGCATCCAGGAAAAAGCTTACCCTAAGCAAAGAAGTTCAGGACATTCTCAAGGAATCCAGAAGGCCTAGCACTAGAAAATCTTACTCAGCTAAGTGGAAAAGATTTTCCATCTGGTGCCAGCAGCAGTACCACAATCCTGATTCTGCCCAGATTGCTACCATTCTAGATTACCTGGATAGTCTGGTTGATAAAGGCTTTTCCTACTCCTCCATTAAAATTCATACATCTGCCATTTCAGGCCCATATTCCTGCTCTTCCTCCTGTCTTTTCCCATCCCCTACTAAGACAATTTCTTAGGGGAGTCATTCACATCAGACCACCCTGGAGGCAACCTACCACTTCATGGGACCTTAACTTTGTTCTGGAAGAGCTGACATTGCCTCTTTTCGAACCTGCAACCTCTGCCCAACTGAAATTTCCAACTTGGAAAACTACCCTGCTGCTGGCTGTCACCTCAGCAAAGAGGGTCTCTGAACTGCAGTCTGTCATGACAGTGAAACCATTTCTCATCTTCCACCCAGACACGGTTTCCCCTCAGAACTAACTCTTCTTTCATGCCTAAGGTGGTCACAGACACTTCTCTAAATCAATCTATTCACCTGCCTACATTCTTTCCCAACCCCCAGAAGAAAATGGAAGGAATACTCCATTCTCCTTCTTTGGATGTGCAAAGGCAACTCCGCTACTATCTTAACAGAACAAAAGCCTTGAGAAAATCTGAACAACTTTATGTGACTTTTGCCCCTGGCTCTGAGGGAAAGCCAGCATCTAAACAGACTATCTCAAAAATGGATATCTCACTGTATCTTTTTTTTTGTTACAGCCATCATGGCAAAAAATCTTCTAATCTTCTAAGGCTGTCAGGTCACATTCCGCTAGGGCTACTGCAACCTCTGCTCCTTTCTTGAAAGGGGTCCCTACGAAAGACATCCTGGAAGCTGCCACCTGGTCATCTGTGCATACCTTTACCAAACACTACCACTTGGCAGCCTTTTCTAGGTTCAGAGCAGGATTCGGCTTTGCCACCCTGCAGGGCATCCTCTCCTCTCCTTAATCTCCTTCCTCCCTCTTTTTAGCTTTGAAAATCTTCCCACAAGTCAGGACTGCAACAATGAAACACAAAGAACAGTACAGTTGTGTACACTTACCATAAATGTAGATGTTCGACTGTATTCACCGTTGCAGTCTTCTTTCTGTCCTTCCTTCCCCCTTAAACTACTGGGTAGTATACTTAGAACATCTTTTCTAGCCAAGGGAACCCACCTTGGCCTCTCTTCCTGTAGGGGTTCTCTTCCTCAATTCCCTACTGCTCACTTGGGCTCCTACTTATTAGGGGCAAGAATAAAACTGATTTCATGACATAAGCTGGCTCCCTTTATACCCAAGCATACTGACGTCAGTTAGGGTGTCTGCCAACCTTAGGAGGGGGAAAAAATGTCTCTGGTAGTCAGGCTGACCAAGGGCTTTCACGACAGGAAATCCCAGACGTCAGGACTGCAGCAGTGAATGCACTTGAATGTCTACATTTATCGTAAATGTACACAACTGTACTTTCTCCCTCCTGTTTACACTCAGTGAGGGGAGATCCCACACACTACCACTGGAAATAGATCTCTGTAGCCAAGTCAAGGTATCTGTCTTCAACCTCCCCCACCTAGCCAGCCTCAAGTTAACTGCCTGTATAATTGAGTTTTAACACCAAGGACTGCATTCTACCTCAAAGAGATGCTGTCCATTTAGATTATATGTAAGTACTAGGTAATCAGTCTGCAGACCATTGTAAGCCTAGCCAATACCCAGTGACCAGAATAAGCTCCTGCACCTTGTGACTGCAAGGTGAATACTTTAACTGTTATGCCAGTCCTTCCCATCCTAAAGGAAACAAGGAAGCCCAATACCAGGAAATCATACCTTGCAAAATGGAAAAGATTTTCTGCTTAGTGTCACAACAATAATGCTACCCCTTCTCAGGCGGACATCAGCTCAGTCTTGCAGTACCTGTCAGGGATCTTTAGACTAAGACTTTGCTATTCCAGTATTAAGGTATATGCATCCAGAATCTCGGCTTGCCTGCACAGTGCCCCACCTATCTTTTCACACCCCATAGGAAACTTTTTCTAAAAGGGGGATTTCCTGGAGACCACCCAGAAGGAACCATATTTCCATATGGGATCTAAATTGTGCGTTAGAAGAACTAACCTTGCCCCCCATTTGAACTTGCTGCCACTACCTGTTTAAAGATGCTCACCTAGAAGACCACCTCTCTTGTAGCTGTGCCATCATGACAGTTACAGGACTACCCTTGCATCATTTTTTCATAGGTATATACTAGACTAATGATCACCAGAGCCTTTATAAGTAAGCCTAGCCATGCAATCCAACCCAGATGTGTACCTCTGTGTCATGGGCATTTATTAGGAGGGGGTATGCTAGAAAGTTTCTAAAGGTTATGTGTGTGTGTTGGGAGGGTATGTTAGTTTGTGCATTACTGTCTTTTTCTGTCTGTCAGAGATGTGGGGGCCAGATCTGGGGTGAATTTCCGATTTCCCATCAATTGATCAACGTTATGCTTAAAACAGGGTTAGGGATGGACTCTGCTTCACATAGATGGGGAGCATGTTCAGTGATCATTGTCTTGAATTAGTATTTTACAGTATTCTGACCTGAACTATAAACTGTAGTCCACATTATCTTCAGAAGTACTATATTGAGTATGGTAGATGTAATTTATTCATATCCAACATATTTTTTTATTCAGGTCCATAAAAAGCAAGTTTTTCTTTCTTTTTTTTCCACAAAAGGAGAATTTGCATTTAGTGTGCAATTTTGTATTTATTTATTTAACATTTGTGTAATGGGAAAGTCTGACTGGACACGTGTCTTTTTTCAGCGGAGGTCCGGGGAGAAAAATTCCATGAGTAACAGTAAATTATAATGCATGAATTACAATAACCAATAAAGTATAAAGTAAACAAAATGTAGTATACATAAAAAATACAGGTTTGTTACATCATGACAACAAAACCTAGGCTTTGAACTTAGCTAGTACTTGTGTCAAGATATAAGGTTAAGACAGGCCAGTAATAAATTTGTTTTTTCTGACTTATTTCT
The DNA here is from genome assembly GCF_019279795.1 of Protopterus annectens. Taxonomy (NCBI): domain Eukaryota; kingdom Metazoa; phylum Chordata; order Ceratodontiformes; family Protopteridae; genus Protopterus; species Protopterus annectens. Next base: position 358,183,679 of record NC_056740.1, read on the forward strand.
AAGTTCCTGATACTTTTGTTTAGAAAATACTGTGTTAGTCTTACGCCTTAGTTCCCACGCTTTATCTCTAGTTTTCAGAAGGACCCTAGTGTCTCTACTTAGCCAAGGGGCATAGTTTGATTTTACTCTGATGGTTCTAACAGGGGCATGTTTATTTACTATGTCTAAAAAAAAGTTTATTAAAGTGGTTCACTGCGTCATTTAGGTCAGAGTATTTGAGTGGAGTCCAATTGCATCTTTGTAGGTCAGCTAGGAATTTGTCAAGATCTAAGTTATGTTTTTTTCTAAGCTGTTTAAACATAGTAGGTCTTGGTGGGAGTATGTGTTGTCATATAAGAAATGTGGGTAGATGGTTGCTCAGACCATCAGGAAGGCATACTGATTGGAATGAGTGAGAAGAGTTATTTAGTAATATCCAGTCCAAGGTTGATTGTTTTTTGCTAGCTTTATCTATTTGGGTTGGTTCTTTAATAGTTTCTGTGAAACCATGCAAGTTTATGTGATGGATGGGGTGATCTGTATCACATGTAAACCAGTCTAAATTAATATCATCCAATATGAATGTCTCCTGACTAAGGATACTACTTGCCCAGTGCAATAAATGTTCTATAGCTGGGGTATTATTTCCAGGTGGGATACAGCAGCTAATTATATTGTGTTTTTCTTGAATTTATAGTTAGTGCGGTATAGGTAATTTCTGCACTGTTGAGTTGTGGGGTTTTACAGTTAAGGAAAGTTAAAGTGAGATGGTCTTTAAAGAAGATAGCAACTCCACTTCCTCTTTTGTTGAGTCTATCTACCCATAGTTTGGAGTAACCTGGGGGTAGTATTTCATCATCTTTTGTACCTAGTTTTAGCCATGTTTCAGTGATTATTACTATGTCTCGGGAGTATTTGGCTAGAGTGGCATGGAGGATGTCTAATTTGTTGGCTGTACTTCTATTATTAATGTTTATTAGCAATAGGTCTGATTTTTTTCTGTTTAGGATTGGTTAGTTCCTCTGCCTTATGCCTAGGGAGTACTTGGGATAGACTGTGGCCCCTCTGACCCTAAACTGGATAAAACAAGTAAATGGATGATGAATGACTGCTCCATCCAAGGTCATCATGCATGTAGCATTTCATTTTATAACCATTAGCTGCAATATTTATTTTTTTCTCTCCAACCCCTCCTATCCCCTTTAAAACTTATGCATCAAAACATTTGGTGTTCAAAAGTATATTGGCGTATTTATTTCCACTGCTCTTCAGCTTCATCCGTTTTGTTCACTGAAAATATTTCCACCTGTGTTACTGCACTTTTTTAGATAAGTACCTTTATTTTATTTCTCCTTTATCATTTACTGCTGGGGTTGGCTTTTCCTTATGTCAGACTACGTTTGCATATTCTGCTCTTCTTCATTTAGATATCTAACTGTCTATTGTCAGTCTTAATACATAATCTTTGAAAACAGACATTCTAAAAGAATATAAAAATAACAAGCCAGACTGAAGTGCTGGTAAATTTACCATAACTTTTATTCTCTTTTAACATTTTAGCTGATGCTTTCTAAGAGGGAAAGAGTTGCAACCACTTCCACCCTTGTTTAATTAAGTTGCTGAAGAATCTTATTAGCAATAATTTAAGCTTTTAGTAAAACACTTCCATATTTATTGATATTAATTACTACTAGCGTTGTTGCCTCACAGCAAGAGGTTCTCCCGTTCGATTCTCAGCTAGTGTGCGGGGAGTGCCTTCTGTGTGGAGTCTGCATGTCCTTCCCGTGGGTCGAGTGGCGTTCCGAAAGACATGCGTGAATGGTCGTGCCTTTGTTGAAGGTTGGGCATCGAGCTGGCAACTCAGCACCGTGAAAATCTACTGCCAATCATTAGCGGACCGGAGTTCCGCTGTGGCGACCCCTAACCGGGAAAAACTGAAAGACAACAACAATTACTACTACTGTTAATCATGCACACAATACAAAACAGAATCAAAAGCAGAACATGTAACATATATTACTTTTGTGTATTTATTTGCTTTCATTTACTGGGAAATTTTGACTGGGTTATATTGTACATATTCAGTGGAAGCTTGAGGAGAAAAGCTCTCCAAAATAGTGGATTATAGTACCATAAAATTTGGACAAACTCTAAAAAAGATAAGGTGCAAAACATAATGAAATTCATTCATTAACACAGAATAAAAAGGAACTGTCATACAAAGACACAAACTGTAGTTGAGTTCTAACGAGTGACGTTGGTGCACTTTACTGAAAACTACTGTAGTAGGAAATTATCAGTACAAATATGTCAACATTACTAAGCAGTAGAGAGTATCCTAAATATAGTAGTGTCATATGGATCTGTATTCATGTTAGCATGTGAGCTGATAGGGGAGCAGTGATACATACATTTCTCATGGGGGAACTGCAGTAAACTCACTTTAGTAAGACATAAAAAAGTCATATGGGAAGAAATGGTGGAGTAAGTGAGAAATATTTTTGAGTACTTTGGCATTTTTAACCTGTAAGTTCATAACAGTTGTAGATTCTGGTGTGATTTAGGTGTAGTAATTTGAGACTGGTTTTAAAAGCAAGTAGGTTGTTTGATAGTAAAAGGAATTATACTCCATAGTTATCTATGTTTTTACACACACACACAAAAAAAAACTACATTCAAAATGTTTTGCAATAAGATGAAACTATGACCCTTTGTATATTGTCCTGTGCAGGATGTTGTAATGTGTAGTGAAGCCAAGTCTAAATGAATTACTGTTAGATCTTGTTTTGGTTAACTTCTCTAATACTGTGTAAGTTCTTAAGTAGTTTATAAGCATATGGTCCTTGACACTTCTGAGGAGCCTAGCCCAATTTTACAATTTCCCCAGAGCAGTGTGTGTGTTGTTTGACTTGCTGAGGAGTCACACTGTAGGCAAATGGAGGCTGAGAGCCTCAAGCCCTGAATCATAATAAGTAGTACATTAACAGCTCATAGCCTTAATCCTTTAATTTCATTTTTTAGATTTGGAAAAAAATACGTCTTTAAGTTTGGATAACATGCAGCTTGCTTTATATCAAAATATAAACGCTATTTCACAATTTCATATAAATACAAAATAAAGACATTTGGACTAAATGGGTTAGTTTCTGCATTAATTAAACTCTTGTGGCCTCTTTGACTAATATAAATGATGGACTGCATGTATTTTTATTTCTTGTTAAAGTTGCATACACTTATGCCTCAAATAATTTAGAACAGCAGAATTAACGCATATCTATAACAGCAGTTTATATTTTCTGTTTTCATGTTGAACTTTTAAACATTGTAGCCTGCAATCCCAATGCCTGCCGTGCATATGGTCGAGGCCTGCAGCCCAAAGGACTTAGGATACGAGAAGCTGCAGACTTTCGAGTGGATACTTCAGCAGCAGGGAGTGGCAATCTTCAAGTTTCTGTAAAAGGCCCAAGTAAGTGTTGTCTAACAGCAGCATACTTTTCAGTTATGTTTATGTATAAAGCATAATATGTTGTGCTTCTGTTGTATTTTAGCATTGAAAATTTCATTTTAACTGTAAGCGTTACTTTCAGATTTATTCATTTTCAAATATTAAAGTATGAACATGTCACTTAACTAGACAGTGCTCTGTACTTAGCCAAGGAAGTAAGGACCTGTGCCTGTTTACCTCGTTATCTCAAAAGATTAAACACTCATTAACTAGAAATAGTCTTTAACTTTCTGTGCTAAACAGTTGTATTTGGAATGCTTGAGTGTAACACTCTTTTCATGTTAGTGTGGAGTTGCATCTTTTTAAGAATGTGACCAAATTTCCAGACAATTGCAAATTAGGAGCAGTCATAGACCCTCACGACACTAATGTTCTCCAAGAAGGGCTGATAGACAAATAAGTGGTGTCAGTACTAAAACTAAATGCCAAAAAATGCATAGTGGTATCCTTTGGGAAGTCATCCACCCCTGATAACTACCTTATTGACAGCACACCATTAAGAGTCGACCCAGTAGTCAGTGACTTGGGGATAGTAATCTAGGCCTTGTCTATCATGTGTCAGTGACAGAGAGGAAATCATTTTTAAGTTGTGCAATTTATAAACAAAAGTATGACATCTAGGTCCAAAGAAGTAATTTCTCCACTGTATTCAGCTCTCATCAGACCTATCATTGAGTACAGTGTCACCTTTGGTATGTAGCTAACCAGGCACATCCAACAGTTGCAACGTCCACAGAGGTTCCTCACTAAAAGAATGCAGGGCATAAATAACATATCTAATGCAAACTGGTTCAAAGCCATATCCCTGTATTCTGTCCCCTACAGGCTATTGAGGGGAGATCTATGCCTGGCATGCAGTGCATCATCGGACCCCATTTTGATGGACCTCCTACATATCCACAAAACAAACAACATCAGAAGTTACCCATTCTAAAGACATAAACCTTGCCTGTGATATAAATAGAACTTACTGGAGAGTCAGGTATGTGTCCCGGACACTGCTCCTTCTCTGGAGCAGGCATCTCTTCCATGTGAAAGAGAGATGTTCTTTGTGTTTCACTGTTGCAGCCCTGACCATTGGGATTTCCAGTCGAGAAAGTCCTCGGCCGGCCCGACTACCAGAGAGAATTCTTTACGGCTCGCTGGCTGGCAGATTCCATGAATGATGTCAGTACTGTCGGGTGTAAAGGTAGCCAGCCTGCGTCATGAAATCAGTCTTTTCTTGTCACAGAGCCCGAAGCTGTATTCAAGTGCATTGGTCGATCCATACCAGATAGAATGTTGTAAAACAAGATAAGTAACCCATTGGGGAACCTTTCTCTTTCCTTTGCTTATGTTAGATAAAGTTAATAACTGTCTCTATTGTGGTAAACAGATCCCATACAGAGATTTTCGTTTCCTTTGTATTACTTGCCTAGGACCAGACCACAACGTCCCCATTTGTCGTTTCTGTGTGCATTTTAATGCCAGAACTGTTAGGCATAGGGCAGAATTTCTAGCAAATTTCCTTAGCCAGCAGCTTGCTCCTTCGTTGTCTATGGCATCCGTCAGTCATTCCGAATCCGACCTTCCTAAAGACAAGAAAGAAAAGAGACTAAATGTTAGGTGTTCTGATGCCAGGCATTCCCCGCCTGCTTCCCTCCAGGCTTGTGGTCGTTGAGCAAGGTGAGGTGCTTATGCAGCCCCCTTCTTTTTCTGTACCCGTGACTCAGGCATCTGTCAAGACCCTTTTGCAGTCTGACATGCCTTCTGTACCTTCCACTTCTGCACAAGCCTTTGACATTGGCTCATCGATCAGGTCCAGGACTGCTCAGAAGGCCTTGGCTTCCAAGGAGCATACACCGACCGGAGACTCTGCTACTAGGCATCTGCCCACTCCAGCTCTGGTACTCATTCAGCACTCTTGAGACACAGGCATCGGTCATCAGACGCCCTTAGGCCTAAGACCTTATCCTCCTAGGAAGGCTTCTGCATCAAGGCCTTCAGCTAGGTCTTCTGGCTCCACTTCCCAAGGGTCCCAGCAGGATTGATCTCTGTTGTCAGATCAAGGGAAGCACCAGGGGCTACTTCCCCTGGGAAAAGAAAAAGATATGCTCCCCCAGTAATATACCAGGATCGCCTTCTTTCTGAGGACACAAACCTTGATGACTCTGGGTCTCAGGAAGGCCCCGCCTATGCATCTTATGAGGATTCTAATTCTGAGGAAGTCCTCCCTTTTGCTACTCCCCCTGAGGGTTTCACCTTTGGAGAGACCTTCCATGCCATGAGACAACATTTTCAGTGGGAGGCGCAAGACTACCTACAAACAAAGAAGAGAGTTAGGGAGTTCTTGGACTTGCCTGAACACAAGCCTCTGGCTATTCCCTCCATACTGGAAGTAGTGGAGGATGTTTACCTGGAATCTTCCTTAAAACTCGACTCCCTCACACCTGTCCCTTGTAAACAATGCAGATTTTACAGGGTTCAGGATTCCCATAAATTCTTCTTCTTCTTTCGGCTTTTCGCGTCGCCACAGCGGATCACCTGTTTGCTCATGATTGGCAGTGGAGTTTTACAGTGTCAGGTTGCCAGCCCAGTGCCCAACCTTCCACAGAAGGCACACATGCACTCACGCCTAGGACCAATTTAGAGTCCAATCCACCTACAGCATGTCTTTGCGATGTGGGAGGAAACTAGAGCACCCGGAGGAAACCCACGCGACCAAAGGGAGGACATGCAGACTCCGCACAGAAGGAACCCCAGTCGGGGATCGAACCGGAGAACCTCTTGCTGTGAGAAAGCAACGCTAACTGCTGCACCACCGCGGCCGCCTTCAGGATTCCCATAAATACCTGTACAAAAATTCAACTACTGACCCAGAAGTGATCACTCCAGGACATAAAGGAGCCAGAGCCAGTTCATCCAGAAATGCTCTTCTCACAGATAGAGAGCCTCTCCCTGGACAGGTTGGGCAGAAAAGTGTAAAATCCGCCACTCTTACCACGAGAGCTCTAAACTGCGAATTTTATATGATTAAGTATCAACAGACCATCCTTGAACAGCTCAAACAAAAGGTTTCTACCCTTGAAGATAAAAACCTTGCCAAAGATTTGTCTGCTTAGGTAGCCAAACATTCTCTCCATTGCAGTTATGATGCCATGGAAGCGTCTTGTAGAGCTGCTACTACTGGATCTGTTATTAAAAGGCATGCTCGGCTCTGTGAACACAGTCTTCCAGACTATGTTGAGTCAAACCTGCTGGATGCCGGACAAAGATGTTCTATTTGAGCCCAAGGCAGACAAAGTACTTAAAAAGATGGAGAATGAAGCAAAGTCAATGCAGACAGTAAAAAATTTCCTCCAGGTGCAAGCTCCAAGGTTCAGTAGAAATTTTCCTGCCAAACCCTGGTCTTTTCCCTCCCAGCCTAGGAGTAGGCAGAGGAAACCGCAAAGGGATAGGCCACATAGACATAGGCAACAAATGCAGAGGCGCAGCCAGTGGACCTCAGAAGCCCCCAGGCAAGGGAGTTCTAGACTGCAAGTCACCCTAAGAGAGCAACAATAGACACCCTCCCTCCACCCCCATTCCAAACCTAGGAGGAAGGCTGTCTCTTTTTTTTAGCTGTCTGGATTCACATTACCTCAGAAAGGTGGGTTCTAAACATTATTGCAAATGGCTACAAACTCACTTTCAAAGAGCATTTAAAATGCTCAGTTATCCAGATTTTCTCTAAAATCAAAAAGCAGAGGCTCTGACTCAAATCCAAAACCTGTGTTCATAAGGTGCAGTAGAATCGGTCCCTGCAGCTCAACACTGGAATTAATTCTACTCCAGGCTCTTCCTGATCCCCAGAAAGGAAGGTTCCTGACGCACCATCTTGGATCTGTCCAAGCTGTTTCTCCTGGTGCCAAAGTTCAAAATGTTAACACTTCAAAAGCTACTACCCATGATGTCCATCCAGGCCTTTATGGTCTCTCTAGACCTAAAAGATGCTTACCTACACATTCCTAGTAACAAATCCCACAGAAGATTTCTATCTTCAGGGTATGGTCCAGTCACTGTCAATTTTCTGCACTACCCTTTGGCTTATCCACCTCCTGAAAGGTGTTCACAAAGTGTCTGGCACCAGCAGTAGCCTTCTGCAAGACCACGGGGATCCAAATCTGTCCTGTCCATACCTAGACTACTGTCTTTTACAGTCCGCAGATCAGACAAAACTCTCAAGAACCTCTGATTCACCCAGGACCTTTTTTTCTTCCCTAAGGTTCAGTGAACCACCAGAAATCCAACACTTCACCAATCCAAAAGATTGTTTTCATGAGGCCCTTCTGGACTCATGTCTCCAAAAGGCATTCCTCCCTCCAGAGAAAGTCTCCTTTCTGTCGGATTACTTCCACAGGATATGGTTGAAGGATTGCATCTCAGCAAGGGAATTCATACAAGCTCTGGGATACATGGATTCATGTATCTTCATGTTTCCCTTATCAGGCAGTACACGAGAAAGCTCCAATGGTACCTCAAGACTGTATGGTGTCAGAGCTCACAGTCCCTAGAGACCCAGATTTCCCAGATACCTTGCCTCAACCAAGAGTTTGCATGGTGGGGGCAGGCTTGCTCCCAGAATCAGGGCCTCCCCTTCAAATTCTCATCACAGGGTCAAAACTTAACCACAGACACCTCAGAGACACCTGGGGGGCTCACTTGCAGAACCTCCAAATCTGGGGAAAGTGGGATTTCAACTCCCAGGACAGACACATCAGTTGGAAGGAACTCATGGCAGTACTAAAGGGTCTGCTAGCCTTCAAGGAAATGTAGACACCAGGTGTCCTGCTAATAGACAATACCACGGTAATGTGGTACTTAGACAGGGAGTGACACATTTCTACCTTCTTTGCCATCTAGCAATGCAAATCTGGGAAACAACACATTCCATGGGGTTGCACCTCATAGCACAATACCTCCCAGGAGTTCAAAACGCTCTGGCAGACCATCTCAGCAGAAATGTGATGGACCCCCATGAGTGGCATCTACATACAGAGATTTTTCTAATCCTTACCCAAACTTGGGGGAGTTCCACAGGTGGACCTGTTAGCATCCGAAGAAAGCACACACCTACAAAAATTCTGCACCAGGAACAGACAGAAGACAGCCTGGAAAACAGACGCCTTCTCCTTCCAATGGACTAAACTCATCATTTATGCATTGCCCCCTATTCCCCTTCTACCTCATGTCCTTCTCAAAGTAAGGGAATAGGTCCCAAGAGCAATTCTGATAGTCCCAAACTGGCCAAGACAGCATTGGTATCCCCCTCCTCCTCGAGCTGACCAACCAGACCCCATGGCTACTACCTCAGAGGGGTAGACCTCCTCACCCAGAACAGGGGAAAAGTAGTCCATCCCAACCTGCAGACCCTCAGCCTTGCAGCTTGGATGATCCCACAACACCCAATAGCAGTAGTACCCTCAGTAAACAGGTGCTAGACATCCTTAGAGTCTAGAAGGCCTAGTACTAGGAAATCCTATTCAGCTAAGTGGAAAAGGTTCTTTATTTGGTTTAAAGACCACCACCTAGATCCCCAATCAACACATATTTCCAGCATCCTGGAATACCTGACTGGCCTGCTGAATCAGGGACTATCTCATTTATCCATTAAAGTCCATGCTTCTGCTATCTCTGCATATGTGCCTTTTCACCCCCTGTTTTTTCCCATCCTCTCTCAAGACAATTTCTTAGGGGAGTAATTCACATTAGACCCCTAAGAAGGAAACCTACTACTCCATGGAACCATAACTTTGTGCTAGAGAAACTGACCTTACCCCCTTTTGAACCAGCATCTTTTGTTGACCTAAAATTTCTGACTTGGAAAACATCACTGATTCTGGCTATCACTTCACCCAAGAGCGTTTCTTGAGTTGCAGGCCCCCATGGCAGTGGATCCTTTTCTTATCTTCCAGAAAGATGGGGTCTCTCTCAGAAGCATTTCCGTCCTTTATGCCCAAGGTGGTCACTGACAGCTCTCTAAACCAGGCCATTCATCTCCCTTCCTTCTTTCTCAACCCTTAAAACAAAGGGGAGAGAATTCTGCATTCCCTGGATGTGCACAGACAGCTATTCTTCTATCTGGACAAGAGTAAAACTTTGGGGAAGACTGAACAGCTGTTCATTACTTTTGCTCCTGGCTCAGAAGGCAAGCCAACCTTGAAGCAAACTATTTCTAGATGGATTTCCCATTGCATCTCCTTTTGTTACAGGTCTCATGGCAAAGTACATCCAGAGGGATCAAGTCACATTCCACCAGGCTACAGCAACGTCTGCTGCCTTCATTAAGGGTGTCCCACCAAAGACATTTTAGAAACTGCTATTTGGTCCTCAGTGCATACATTCACCAAACACTCCTACTTGGCAGCCTCTTTAAAGTGTAGAGCAGGCTTTGCCACTGTAGTCCTGCAGGGCATCCTCTCTTCTCCTTAGGCTGCTACCTTCCTCCTTTTCAGCTTTGGGAATCTTCCCATTAGTCAAGACTGCAACAGTGAAACATGAAGAACATAAGTACATTTGTTACATTACCATAAATGTAGATCTTAGAGTGCATTCACTGTTGCAGTCTTCTTTCCTTCCCTCCTGCCCCTTAGCCTACTATGTTGGCTTCTTTCTGTCCTTCTACAGCTCTGCCAAGGGGGACCTTTCCTGGGCTCCCTTGTTGTCTCAGGTTATCCATTGGATACATCATGTCTTTTTAGGGCTTCTCCTAATTGAGGGCAAGAAAATACTAATTTCATGACACAGAATTTTCTTTGTTAGTCAAGCCAGCCGAGGGCTTTCATTGCAGGAAATCCCAATAGTCGGGACTGCAACAGTGAATACACTTGAACATCTACATTTATGGTAAGTGTACACAACTGTACTCCTCCCTAACCCAATTCAAGTATAACTTGGACAGCTGAATGGGTAACTGGAAATTCATCCCTAGTTTGGCACCTATGCCCATAACAGGGAGCGTGTAAATGATTATCTCCCAGGTTCCTACTTATAAATGTTTTATCTCCCAAGTCCCAGCTTACACCACCGAGGGTACCAGAACTTGTCAGAGATTTGGGATGCATGCCTTAGCTTAAAAAGGTCCCTGTGGTCATTAGCTTTGAATACACCTATGAACTTGTTTCAGCATGGTTAGGCATTCAGCAGCTCAGGACATACCGAAACATCTTTTCTTTAGACTTCTCTTCACACAGGATGCATTACACAGGGTAATAAACAGTTTTAACGCTGTACTCATTGGTCAGTGTTCTGGCAAATAGACTGAAAAGAGTTTTAACAGAAAATAATGTGTTGCTGCAGACATGTCTGAAACTGTGCCATTGTTTCCAGTATTTGTAAAGGAACAGGGTCTCTTCTTTGTGGTAACAAGTAACCTATTATGGCTATGTATCTTTGTTATCCCAGCTTCCCCATTCACAGCAGAACAAGATTAAATAAGAAAACCCACAAATAGTCCTTTGTGTTTCACACTGTTCTGAAATCCATAGGGACATATGTGACCATAATGACGACAGTGTGCTAACTTTGGGCTGTATTGCTGATCAGTTTGCACCAAGCAGCAGGCTTGATATACCATTGATTAGCATACCAAAGCCTGTTGTGCTTCATAAAAATAAGTATACAGTGCTTACTTACCTCATTGTGTAGGCATTGTACTCCCTGCAGAGAGTACATGTGGAAGTAACACCCTTCCTCAGCTGTATGCCATTCAAATAAGGAATGGCCGCAGAGTCTGTCATGTACTACCACTGGCACTGCACCTGGCAGCACAATGAGCACTCTCCCTTGCTGCCATGATGCCAGCAGACAGAGATGAGTAATATAGAGTAATACAGTGTGGGTGTGGGTAGCTCTGTTTCACTAGAGTTCTGTCTAGTGAAAGCAAACCTACTATGTCAGCTGACTCTGTCCTGCTCCCCTCCCAGTGATACTGTTAATCTTCTGCCATTGGGAGTTTGGACAGCACTGGATATGCTTATTAGCATAATTTGTTAATGAACTCTTGTCCACCATCATGACAACTGCTGTGAATTTTCATGTGTAGTCAGGATGGCAGAATATACCACACTGTGCTAAGGCAACTTCGGATTTGGTAGTATGCTTCCCAAGCAGCTGCATCCCAGTTGTATGATGAAGCATACTGTTAAACCTTAGTTGCTTCATTCCTTTATGCTTTTTTGTACTCTCAGGCTATGTATAACTACTGGCTATCCCAAACACAGTGATATGCTAGAGCATACCAGGCTCTCCTTTGTGACATTCAAGAATATTGGAAGGGTTTGGTTCACCACTGTAGGCTGCATCAATCCCTCTTCATAAATCTGGGTGGTCTGCGGTGGTGTATAAGACATACTGTGCAAGATGCTTGTACTCAGTAGCATATATCAGTGAATACCTGGGTTTCTTTCTTGATTGTTTTTTTAGACAGATCCACTTGTTAACCAATTTTGTTATGAACTAGTGTAGTTCATTCGTTGTTTATGTATTTATTAAAGGGAAAAACAACATGTGGTTCTTGTGTCAGTGTAGGGGCACATGGTCAGAGTAGTAAATAAAGTGGCGAACACATGATATGGCATAGTCAGTAGACAGCTTTTAGGGCTACAGACATAATAATGTGTAGCTAAAGCAGTGAATTAGTGAGGCTAATCAACAAAATGCAGTATGTTGTATTAAAAACTTTAAGTGAAGTACAGATTAGAGTAGCTTTTTCCCTTCTGCTGTACTGACTGGAGGGGTCTAATTTTCTTTCTCTAATAACTAAGTAGATGTAATGTTTAATGTGATATACTCAGAAAGTATGAAAAATGGCAAGGTCATATGACAAACTCAACAAGGTAGTGTTGCAACTGCAGCTTGAAACACTACTGAAATACTTGATAGATGGCAATCTGTTTGCCATAAAGAGTGGTTATAATTTTTACTAAATGGTATGGTGCTGAACCACTGTAATTTGAAATCAGTTCATTTTATATTGACCTCAATGATTTGCAAGTGGTTAATCAGTGTAGTACATAGAAAAGGCTATCCTGAGGAATCTTCTGCTTCAAGTCACTATGCTGGGTTTCCCCAGTGGTTACTCTTACATGGTGGGTTTTTCAGTGAATCATTTGTGCTTGGCTGATGACTACCATGAAAACATATATTTATTCTTGCAAACAGTTAACAGAGTTGTGTCATTCTTCTCCCTGTCTTATACTTCACTTTGCATTCCTCCTTCTGCCACTTGCATTCTCGGGCTTCTCAACAGAAGAAGTCTTCAAATAGAGACAGGCCTTTTTTTTTTACTGGTATTTGTGTATTATTTTGATTTCCCTGTTCACATTTTTCTCTTTGCAGAAGACTAATAGTGTGTTTTGCACTCATAATCTGCAAAGCAGTCTTGAGTATTTTTGCCTGCAACTTCTGCTGGAATTAATTCTGACAACCTGTAATTGATTATTTCTGCAGAATATTTTCATTCATAGTTTCTGTATCTGGTCACCCTTGTTATAGAACTGAACTGATCCAAGTCCTTTCTACAAATCCCATCATTTTGAAGTATGATATGACACATGTAGCTCAATGAAGTGTAGCATGACAGAGGACACTCATGATGGAAAGCTTTCCTTTCCCTAGACAAACATAGTACAACAACACAGCAGGCTGAATACAAAAGCAGCATGTTTTATTATTCTGTGCTGGAGTAATAGCTGAGCAACACATTACTGTGAGAAATACAGACTGTGCCATGGGGGGGGGGGGGGGGGGGGGCAAGCGTTACTGCCACATCTCTGCTGCATAATAATTCTATCTGTGAGGTTGCACATCCTCGGAGAAAGGAAAAATAGATTCTCTTGGAACTGTTTCACTTTCTCCAACATTTCATGACCTTACAACTAGATTAACTAAATAGGAGCATGTTGGAGGGACAAATATATATATTTGATATGCATGCATTGAGAATGATTGAACCTAATGCGTAGTGTCAAATACACACTGTCATATCGAGTCGTGACTTCTGGCATCTGCTTTTTACAGGTACTTGGGTCTGTCATTCTGTACTCTAAACTGTAGCAGTTTGAGTATGTTCTGGAACCCGTTCATTCAGGCACAAATAGTACTGGAATGTGAAGGCTGGGTAAGTGTAGTTTTTACTGGTTCAGTGACTTCTTTGAATCAGTCTCCAGAGCCATGGACAAGGGTAAGGTGGTCCACACAGCCTATCTAGACCTTGCCAAGGCCTTTGACACCATCCCCCACTCTGGAATCATAGATAAACTTACTAAGTGGGGCATTAATCCCTATGTCACCCAATGGGTTGCTAAATGGCTTACTGATAGAACCCACACTGTAAAAGTAGCCGACTCCAAATCCAGCTCCAGACAAGTGACAAGTGGAGTACCTCAGGGTTCAGTCCTGGGGCCGCTCTTGTTTGGCATCTACTTCTCTGAAGTACAGGTCAGCACTAAGGGACTCTGGCTAACAAAGTTTGCAGATGACTGCAAACTGGGAGCCATTGTTGAATCCCCAAATGATGTGGATACTCTACAAAAGGGCCTTACAGAAACAGATGCTTGGTGCCAGAGCCGTGGGCTCAAGCTCAATGCCAAGAAATGTATTGTTATCCCCTTTGGGAAAAAACATGTATCCATGAATTACCATATAGGTGGCAGTACACTAAACACAGAAAGTGTGATAAGAGACTTAGGGACACAGGTGGACAGTGGTCTCACCTTCGATAACCACATCGCCACAACAGTCAGGAAATCCTTCTGTGTGGCACACCTCATCACGAAGGTCTTTTCATCCAGAAAAAAGGAGGTCATTGTCCCACTGTACTCATCCCTCATTAGACCCATTATAGAATACAATGCCCCATTTGGTATGTACCTCTCAGGACATCTGCAACAACTGGAAAGGCCTCAGAAATACCTCACTAAAAGAATCACAGGCCTAAAGCAGATGCCCTACGCTGACCGCCTTAAAAAACTCCAGCTATACTCTGTCGCATATCGTCTACTCAGAGGCGATCTCTGCTTAACATACAAGGCTATGTCAAACCCAGAGCTGTTGGACATGCTACACTTAAAGAAATCCCAATCCCTCAGAGCTACACGCTCCAGGGATCTAAACCTTGTCATCACAATAAACAAAACATGCTGGAAGGATAGGTTCCTGACTCAGAGACTCCCCAGACTCTGGAATAGATTGCCCATACATGTCAAGCAGAGTGCCTCTTTGGTCCTCTTCAAGAGGAACCTTGACGATTGGATGGGAGAAAGGAAATTCACCCCAGGGATCACGTCAGTCGCCCTGCTAGACAGGGGTCCAGGAAAGTAAATAATGTGGGAAGAAATAGCCAGGGAATTGTTATGGCTAGGCTTGTATAGGCCCTAGGGCTGATAGCCTAGTACCAACGTATGAACCTATGACCACCCTCTGCTGTCTTTGACATGGCTGGCAGGAGTCATCTAGGCTGTACAAAGTTAACTGCATGGTGCAGTGTTGCAAAGGTAACATTGTCGCCTCACAGCAAGAGGTTCTGTAGTTTGAGTCTCAGCTGGAATGCCTTATGTGTGGAGTCTGCATATCCTCCTTGCATTCGTGTCAGTTTCCTCTGGGTGCTCTGGTTTCCTCCACGTAACAAAGACATGCATCGGGAGCATTTCTCCCGGGTCTCTGCTGAAAATTGGCTTAGTTTCAAGTCGGACTTTCCCGGTAAACAAATGTTAAATAAATATAATATTTTTTTGCCCATATTTTAGATTTTGTGCTTGCATGTTCAGTAAATTTCTCACTGTTCAAGCATAAAAGGTTCATAGGTGATTACTAGGCCAATGACCACAATGGCCTTTTTAAGCCTTGCCATGCATCCCAAATCTCTGACAAGTTCTGATACTTTTGATAAGTGTAAGCATGTACCTGGGAGATGAGCCATTTGTAGGTTACCTGTGTCCATTAGAGACATCGGTGCCACCCATGGATGAATTTCCGGTTTCCCATCCAGTTTTCCAAGTTGCACTTGAATAGGATTAGGGAGGAACTCTGCTTCACATGTATAGGGAGCCTGTTCCATAGACTGGGTAGTCCCTGGGATAAATACCTATCTCTCCAGCAGGTCCTGTTTATATCACAGGCAAGGTTTGGAGTAGATAGATTTATTACTGCATATGAAATGTTTCCTTGTATATCTAATTGTAAATGTAAATGGTTAATCTGTATAGCTTCTGTTTTAAGTGGATTTCTGTACAACTTGTCTAGACCAGTAGGAAAAAGTTGGTTTTAGTCTATGTGCCTTCGTCACTTCTGCTGTAGAATAAGGTAGCCTAGCATACCTGCCCACTTTACATGAGCATCCTGTTTTGTGTAGTGTGATAGACACACAAAAAAACACATGCAAGGCCACAGAGAATGTTCTTCATGTCTCACTGTTGCAGTCATTACATTTGGGTAATCTGCTGGCAGGTTGACCTCAGTCGGCCTGAATTCCAAAGTCTTGGGTCCTGCGTCAGTTGCTGTCTCCACTTCCATGACGTCAGGTTGTCAGGGGTATAAAACAAGCAGCCAATGCCATTTTCTTTAGATTTTCTTGCCGCAGATGTCAGGTGCCCTCAAAAAGGTAGCAAAAATATATATATGTATAAAAACTATGTATACATGCATCAATATAAACTTTACCTTCATTTACAAGCAAATACACCA
Organism: Protopterus annectens; assembly: GCF_019279795.1. Classification (NCBI taxonomy): domain Eukaryota; kingdom Metazoa; phylum Chordata; order Ceratodontiformes; family Protopteridae; genus Protopterus; species Protopterus annectens. The sequence continues at coordinate 358,199,865 of NC_056740.1, forward strand.
CATAGGTTGTAGAAGATAGAGAAGGAAAAATAAATTCCAGAATAAAAGGGGGGTGGTGGGCAGGCAACCTGGACTGCAACAGTGAATACACTCGAACATCTACATTTATGGTAAGTGTACACAACTGTATTATGTTCTTCATGTTTCACTGTTGCAGTCATTACATTTGGGTAGAATCCCAAAGCTATGGTTGGGAGGCTGGAGCTAAACAGCGTTAGGTGTGGCTATCAGGCCCTGCAGAACTGCAGTGGCAAAGCCTGCCCTGGACTTAGAGTAGAGAGGCAAATGATAATGCTTTGTAAAGGTGTGAACAGAACTCCAAGTAGCAGCCTTTAGAATGTCTTTGGTTGGTACTCCTCTGAGAAAGGCTGCTGAAGTAGCTGCAGCTCTGGTGGAATGAGACCTAATGCCCTTGATCACAGGTTTACCATGGTGTAAGTAGCAGAAATGAATGCAGTGGCTTATCCACTTTGAAACAGTCTGCTTTGAAATAGCCTTTCCTTCTGATCCTGCAGCATATGCCACTAGTAATTGCTCATTTTTTCTTAGAGCTTTAGTCCTGCTCAAGTAGAATCTTAGCTGTCTGTGTACGTCCAAGGAATGCAGAATTCTCTCCTCCTTGTTCTGCGGATTTGGATAAAAGGTTGGCAGATGAATAGTTTGGTTAAGAGCAACACTCGAAACCACCTTAGGCATAAATGTTGGATTTGTCCTCAGAGACACCCTGTCTGGGTGAAATATGATAAAAGGCTCCACAGCCATGAGGGCCTGTAGCTCTGAAACTCTTCTTGCTGAAGTAATTGCTAGTAGAGAGCTGTATTCCATGAGAAGAACTTTATATCAGTGGTAGCAGCTGGTTCAAATGGATGCAGGGTGAGCTTTTCCAACACATACATGAGGTCCCATGCAGGTATTGGTGATCTTCTAGGAGGCCTTAAATGTTTGGCCCCTCTAAGATACTGCTTTAGTAAAGGATGAGAAAAGATTGGTGGCTCTGTACTGTAATGAGCCGAACTGGCAGAGGCATGGATTTTAATTGATGAGAAAGATAGGCCTTTGTCAAGTATCTCAGTCAAGTACTGTAATATCTGAGGAATATTTGGTTCTGCTGTATCAGTTCCTTGTGCTGGATTCCAAGCACAGAATCTCTTCCATTTATCAGCATAAGATTTTCTAGTACTAGGCCTTCTAGCTTCCAAAATGACATCCATCACAGCTGTACTGAGAGGTGTTGTCTGTATAACTACATGATCAGCCATGCTGCCAGGTTCAGTGTCTGGAGTTGATTGTGCAGGATCTGATTGTTTTGCTGGGACAGTAGTTGAGGTAATGTCCAAGATGGGTATTGAGACAAGTTTCTTAGGACTGGGTACCAGTATTGGCGGAGCCAGTCCGCGGCAATTAGTTTCATCATTGGTTTCTCTTGTCTGACTTTTAGGAGGACCTTGGGAAGAAGAGGCAGAGGAGGAAAGGCATAAACTGAAAGGTTTTTCTAACTGCAGGATAGGGCACCCACTTTCCATGATTGTTTGTGATAAGTCCTTGTGCAGAATCTTTTCAATTGATAATTTTGAGGAGAGGCAAATAGATCTATGCCTGGGCTCCCCATTTCTTTGTTATCATGCTGAAGACTTGTGGATCTAGTTTCCACTCGTGAGGATCCATAAGGTTTCTGCTTAAATCGTCTGCCAGAGTATTTTGTTTTCCTGGCAGGAATTGAGCTTGAAGATGTATTTGGTAAGTCAAAGCTGTGTCTCACAGTGCCATGGCTAATCTGCAAAGGGGGTATGAGTGCGTGCCTCCCCTGCTTGTTTATATACCACATGACCATGGTGTTCTCCGTCTTTATCATTAGTTGTCCTGGATGAAGTAAGTCCTTGAAGGCTGTCAGGGCATTTTTAGCAGCTAGCATCTCTTTCTGGTTGATATGTAGATGCATTTGTTTTGGGGTCCATATGCCTTGAATGCATCTTCCCGCCATGTGGGCCCCCCAGGCATAATCTGATGCGTCTATTATTAAGGTTTAGCTGGCAGGGGGTAGAGTGAAGGCCTGTCCCATGTTTTGGTGACATGCCTTTGCCCACCATAGAAATTCCTGTTGTAGGCAGGGAATGAGAGGAATCATTGTTTCCAGACTGTGACAATGTTGACTCCATAAGCTTTTTAGGTACCATTGAAGTTTCCTCATATGCAGTCTTGCATATGGAATCAGTAGGATGCAGGATGCCATGAAGCCCAAAGCCTGCAGAACTTGTCTTGCGGATAACTGGGTTTTTGTTGCCATCAGTTTGAAGTAAGTAGTCAGTTGCCTTTGCTTGTCTGGCATGAGGTAAGCCATCTGGGCAGTTGTATTCAAGCTTGCACCCAGGAATGTTACCTTTTGAGAGAGTACCAGTTGTGATTTCTTTTTGTTTATTGTGTACCCTAGGCATGTTAGAAGCCTTTTCAGAAATGCCAGGTGTTGAAGAAGAATGTCCTTGTACTCTGCTTGAATGAGACAGTCGTCCAAGTAAGGATATGTTTATATACTTCTTTGTCTGCAAAATGCAATTACTGGTGACAGGCACTTCGTAAATACCCTGGGCGCAGTAGATAAGCCAAATGTCAGTGCAGAGAATTGGTAATGCATTACGCCAGCCTTGAATCTGAAGTATCTTCTGCACGATTGCCTTAATGGGACATGCAGGTATGTCTCTTTTAGGTCTAATGTCACCAGCCAAGCATTCTTGCCCAGCATGGGCAGAAGCTGCTGCAAAGTCAGCATTTTGAATTTTGGAATGTCCAGGTATGTGTTCAAAATCGATAAATCCAGTATTGGCCGCCAGGCCTTGTCCTTTCTGGGTACCAAGAACAGTCTTGAGTAAAAACCTTGTCCTTTTTCCTGTTCTGGTACTGGCTGATTGGCCCCCATATCCATGAGGGACGTAACCTGTTTCTGTGCCTCTGCCCATTGATTTTTTTGGCAGATCTGGCCAACTGTTTGCCATTGGCAGAGAATGGAAGTGGAATCTGTATCCTTGTGATATTATGTTTAGCACCCACTTGTCCTGGGTTATTAACTGCCATTTTTGAGCAAAAAAAGTGCAAATTTTCCCCCTAATGGTGCTGCCAAAAGATAAGCGCTTGGTGTAGGCAGAGGGAAGTCATTGGAAATGTTTTCTGTAGGTTTGCGCTTTATCTCCTCCAGATTTGGAGGTAGAAGCACCCCATTGCTTTGATCTGTATGAATCTTTTGCCTGGTATCTGGAACATTTAGGGCATCTGGATTTGCCCCTTTGAGCTCCGTCTGACACAGGAAAGGGCCAATTTTTTGTAGGCCAGTGTCTACTGAATCTTGGTGGCTGCACTTGTAAGAAGTCTTTTACAGTTTGCACAGACTTAGCTTTGTCTTCCATTTTCTTTAAAACCTCTTCTGCCTTAATACCAAACAGACTGTCATGCTGTAAAGGTGCATCTAGTAATTTAGCTTTAGGCAAATTTTGTTCCTTGAGCCAGGTATGCCTCCTAATCACAGATCCAGTAACTGCGGCCCTGCAGGAGGCCTCTAAGGAAGCAAAACCACATTGCAAAGTATGCTTTCCACCTGTTCAGCTGCATGCAGTAATTCCTGCAATTCTTTATTTTCTGCACATTCAGAAATCAACATCATTTACTGTTTCAGCAATCCCATTACATGTTGTTGATACTTGAGCATAAGAAACAGTCAGTTTAAAGCCCTAATTGCCAAGGTTGCAGATGTATAAACCTTTTTTCCCCATCTATCCAGTGCCCTTGAATCGCTGTCAGAGAGGGTAGGATTTTTTGCTGTTGAGGCCTTAACTCCCTTTGGACCCTGTGAAATAGTTTCAGGATCAGCAGCAGGGTTTCTAAATAAAAATTTGTGCGAGTCAGGGAACCTGTAATATCTGTCAGGCTTGCTGGGAGCTGGAGGTAAGGAGTCAGGGGTCAAGCTTGACTCCGAAAACACATAATCCACAATGTCTAAAACACGGGGTATGGCTAAAGGCCTGTGCTGAGGGAGAAGAAGGAAATCCCTGAGCCTCTTTTTTGATTCTGAGAAATCTTGACTCTCCCAGTGAAAATGCTCCCTCAAAGTATGCAAGGTTTCTCCAAATGAATAATCCTCAGGAGGTGATGCAGATGGTATAGACTCCTCTGCATCAGAATCCTCATAGGGAGGTATAGATAATTCCTGATCAGAAGAGGAATCAGAAGAAATAGAAACCTGATCTGAAGATTCATAATCAGTGCCTTGCCTAGGCCTCTTATCTGGAGGTGAATGGGAACCCCTGATCAAGGTAATAAGGTCTTCAGCCATTTTGATCATCTGTTTTTTAGGCATAGAGGCCTGTGCACGTGGCTCATGCGTCAGTTTTTTAGTTTTAGAAGTTGCTTTTGTCTTTGATTTTGCAGTTGTTGTCGTCGGTTTGATATAAAAATGTTGAGGCCTGAATACACCCTCAGAAGCCAGTGCCTGCTCAGCGGCTCTGGACCCATCTGAGGGAGATACATCCATGGGACCAATACTTTGAGTATCTCGCGGCATGCCAGACTCACCTGGGTGTCAGTAGGGGCCTGCGACTCGAAAGTAGCGGGTATCAGGGGCTGTGAAAGTGCCTCACTGAGTACCGGTGACTGGCTTAGAAGAAGCTTCGTCGTCAGTTTTGGACCTCGACTGTCTCTCTCTGTCCTTTTCTTTGCATTTTTTATGTACTCCGGTAGTCGGATTGCTATCTGACGACATTTCTGGGTAGTTAAATCTGTTTCCAAAATACTTTGAGGCAAAAATATACTGACGTTTAATAGTGCGTTGGTTAAATCTAGCACAAAACCGACAGCCAGGCACGTTGTGATCAGGGCCTAGGTAAGGAATACAGTATAAATGGAAATCCTTATGAGGTATTTGCTTCCCACAAGTAATACAATTATTAACTTTTTCTGACATCAGAATGGAGCAAAAAAAAAAAGTTTACCCAACGGGGTACTTAGCTTTAGTGAAGACTTCGGTTCTGAAACTCAAATTTGAATATTTCAGGAGTCGGCCGACCGGCATTTACAAAATGCTTTTGCTTCAAGGCAGCAAGTAAGACTAAAGAAAATGGCGTTGGCTGCTTATTTTATACCCCTGGTTAGTAGCACAGCACGCAGAATCTGAGACCATCCAAGTGCAATTGACAGCGGGTAAATTGACTGTTCAATTTATAGCTTGCTACAGATCTCCCACCTTGTCTCAGGACCCTCACGCAGCATTCCTGAGAACATTAGAAAGTATGAAGATTCTACCCAACACCATGCTACTGGGTGACTTCAACTATCCAAACATTGACTGGGAAAACTACTCAAGCTCACACGCTCTAGCCCAAAGCTTCCTTGAGTTTATAAACCCAAACGCCCTTGAACAGCAGGTCACCACTCCCACAAGAGGTGACAACATACTGGACCTGGTCATCACCAACATGGGGAACCTAAGTTCCACACCTGAGGTAAACTCGTCATTGGTAAGATCAGATCACAAACTAATCACACTGGACATCCACATCCAGACCCTCCCCAGTCAAGGAAATCAAGGTAAAAAACTTCTCTAAAGCCAACTTCACACTCCTCAAGACCGAGGTGGGAAGTTTCAAATCTCCCAATCAAATGGAAATTGATGACCCGACGGCAGAATCCTTTACAAATGCATTCTATGAACACCTTCAAGAATGCATGGACCGAGCCATCCCAAGTAAAACCAAGACCAACTCCTCAAAAAAGAGGAAGCCAGTCTGGTGGACCACGGCCATAAATAAACTTTACAACAGAAGGAGGAAACTCCTGCAAGATAGAACAAAATCCCAAAATAAGAAGGCATCTCTGATTAACATCAGTAAAAAACTGCACTCCCTCATTAAATCATCCAAGGCCAACTTCGAAAGAAAAATAGCCAATGACTCTAAGGATAACCACAAGGCCTTCTTTAACTATGTCAAGAGTCTAGGGGCAAACTCTCAGATATGCTCCGAGCTAGTGCATAATGGCCATAAATGCACTGAACCAACCGACATTGCCAACATCCTGGCTGACAAGTTCAGTGCAAACTTCACCCCCCCCTCCACCAAAGGGGCTAGCACCCATCCCAGAAGAATGTGGCGCTCCAGATATCTCAGACACACAAGTAAAGACAGCCCTTGCAAAGGCCAAAAACACAGCATCAATGGGACCAGATGCTATCCCAGGTTGTGTCTTACACGAGCTTCAAAATGAACTAACCCCCCATCTCAAATTGCTATTCAAACTCAGCCTCTCTACAGGCTATGTGTCCAAAGAATGACGTACAGCAACAGTCGAAGAATGACGTACAGCAACAGTCGTACCACTCCACAAAGGTGGTGCCACAACTGACCCTGGGAACGATCGCCCTATAAGCTTGACTAGCTTGGTCTGCAAAGCCATGGAACGCATTATCATGGAGTTCATTAACAGGGACATTGGGAACCTCCAGTCACTGGACCCCACCCAGTGCGGCTTTGTTAAAGGCAGATCTTGCCTCCTGAACTTGGTTGACTTCTTCGAAACAGTCACCAAGGCCATAGATGAAGGGAAGGTGCTCCACACAGCATATCTGGACCTCGCTAAGGCATTCGACACCATCCCACACTCAGGAATCATAGACAAACTCACCAGCTTAAATATCAACCCCCCATGTCACGCGATGGGTTGCCAATTGGCTCTCAGACAGAACCCACACGGTAAGAGTGGCAGGTGCCATGTCTGACTCTAAACCAGTCACAAGCGGAGTCCCACAGGGCTCAATCCTGGGACCCCTCCTGTTCTGTATATATTTCGCAAAGTACAGGCAAAGGCGGAGGGACTGTGGCTAACCAAGTTCGCAGATGACTGTAAACTGGGTGCAATAATTGACTCTCCAGCTGACACAGACATCCTGCAAAAGGGTCTCACAGAGACAAACACCTGGTGTCAAAGTCACGGCCTCAAGCTAAATGCCAAAAAATGCATAGTAATCCCATTTGGGAAAAACAAAGTACCTACAAACTACCACATAGATGAGAATCCACTAAGTACAGAAGAAGTAATTAGGGATCTGGGTACCCAAGTAGATAGCATGCTCTCCTTTGATAACCACATAGCCAAAATGGTCAGGAAATCCTTCTATGTGACACACCTTATCACAAAGGGTTTCTCATCCAGATTCAAGGAGGTGATTGTGCCCCTTTACTCCTCACTCATTAGGCCCATAATAGAGTACAATGCCCCATTTGGGATGTATCTCACTAGACATCTGCAACAACTAGAAAGACCACAGAAGTACCTCACTAAGAGGATTAAGGGCCTTAAAAAATTACCCTATGAAGCATGACTAAAAAAGCTCCAGCTCTTCTCAGTCGCTTACCATCTGCTCAGAGGTGACCTATGCCTGACCTATAGGGCCATGTCTAACCCTGAACTAATGGACATGCTTTACCTCAAAAAAACGAGATCCCTCAGAACCACTCGTTCTAGCGACTTGAACCTATGTACAGCAATAAACAGGACATGCTGGAGGGATAGATTCCTGTCCCAGCGACTCCCCTCACTCTGGAATAGAATCCCAATACATATTGGACAGAGCTCCTCTATGACCCTCTTCAAGAGAAATCTTGATGAGTGGATGGGTAATCGTAAGTTCTACCCTGGGATCACTTCAGGAGCCCTGTTGACAGAGGCCCAGGTTACTAATCGAATGGGGAGGCGAAAGCCATCACTCTATGGCTAGGCTTATAAATGCCCATGGGCAGATAGCCTAGTACTTACCTATGAACAAAAAATAACTTTTGTTACCATTGAACATGCTAATGTGGCAAACCTTTTAATGGACTTCAAACAATACATAAGAAAGCTCAACCTGAGTATTTTGTTTTACACTCCCACCGTTGTTCCTAACACCCTTAGGACATATAGCACTTACATCCCTCCAGTTCATCCTACAGTCCAATGTTTTTAGAAAATATGTGAACTGGACTTTCGGTCATTATTGAAAAGAAACAAACAGAACTCAAATACTAATGACAATTTACTAACTGGGGAGAAAGAGCTGTTAAAAGAATTAAGTGACCACAATTTGAGGCCGATGAAACCAGACAAAGGTGGGGGTTTGGTGATAATAGAGGCATATGACTACAGACAAAGAATGCTTGATATGCTTTCGGGAACTACCTATAGTAAAGTGTTACTAAATTAACTAAGTACAGCATACAAAAGGGTGAGGGACACACTTAATGATTTATTCTTAGACAAACAAATTGATCTGAATGAATACAGTTACTTTAATTCTATGGCACCTATCATACCTTCAATCTCTGGCATCCCAAAAGTCCATAAAAATATCGAAAAGCCACCGATGAGACCAATTGTGGATGCCAGTGGTTCAGTAACACATCCATGTGTCAAATTCCTTGACGAAAAATTAAAACATCTGGTTACCCAAGAAAAACACATTTGTAAAGACTCTTGGTATTTTTTGGGGAAAATAAATCAACTTGAGTTTAATGAAAATTACTTATTCATTACTGCTGATGTCAAGGACTTGTATAATGTCATCCCCCATGAGCAAGGTAGCAAATGGTTTTTAGAATATTTAACACTGAAGGGTGTAAGTCAGGATAATGTAAACACCTATGAAACTTAAATTGAAATTGTGCTGAAAAATAATTATATAATCTGAAGTAGGAACTTAATTTGTCAGCAACCTTTGGGATACGGATCCAATCTCGGATCTGAGCCGGCAACGTCTTATCCTAGCTCCTAGCTCCTCCCCTTACCCATAATCCCCTGCCTACCCTAACTGACCTCAGATCTAGTTTGCCGCTCTTCAAGCAACAGCTAGATTCCAGAGCTCTTAGCGTTTTGTGAGAAAAAAAAAGGGTTTTCTTCCTTCTTTCTGAGTGAGTGATTGTGTGTGTGTGGTAGGTTTACCCTTAACACTAATCTTATTATTATTTTAGCTTTCAGCTTAAATTTAATTTAAAGTATTTCTCCCTCCCCCGCTGGTCGTAGCGTGTGTGTGTGACTTGAGTGTTAGGGGCCTAGTGAGTGTGCTTTACAGTAGTAATGGAGGCCCCTAAAGCCATTTTTTCGAAATGCACCGAGTGTGGTCACAAGCTTTCACCGGCTGATGGCCACACTCGGTGCGTTAGGTGCCTTGGGGTTGAACACCTCTCTTCAGGGTGCGCGATTTGCGCGGCGTTCAACCCCAGGGCACTCAAGGATCGTAGGTCGAAGCTAGTCCTGGCGGGCCTTCTACCCCCAGACTCTGCTTCAGCCTCCGGTGCTTCGGTGCCCGCTACCCCTCCGGTAGCGGTCACTCCTGCCTCCCTTCCTCCGACTGGGACTCAACCTCCCGCTTTGGCTCCGGAGGATAGGGAGTCCAGGAAAGAGAAGTGGCGGGAGAAGCACCTTAAGCGGCGGGCCGATGACTCCTCATCGGCCCCGCCCACCAAAAGGGCTTCTCCGTCCAAGTCTTCTCGATCTCCTCCTCGGATCCAATCCCCTTGTTTCTCCCCGGGACCCGAGGAGGAGGTGATCTGGTCCCCGTCGAGGTCATCGAGGTGACACTCCAGGTCTGCCTCGGTGGCCTCTTCGAGGTCCACTTTTAGTATGTCTGATGCGGACATGGACTGGATGATGAGGAGATTCATCCAGGCCCAGATGCAGATGGGAGTGCTCTTGCCCCCCCCCCCCTCCGGGGGGAGCTCGACCCCTTTTTTCGCTCCTCTAGCTAACCTATGAACCTATGAACCTATTGGAGCCGTGGGCCGAGCTTCGGATCCGAGGGATTCGGTGTGCTTTCGGCTCCGTCCCGGTCGGAGCACACTGGTCCTTCGGATCCGACGTTCTCAGCGATGGGTCCGATCCCCGCTTCGGATCCGAGTGGGAGTCGGATCTCGGATCCGTCAGAGAGCGGCTCCCCCTCGGCTTTCGCTGCGGTGGAGAGGGCACTGTCGAGTGCTTCCAGGCCTCCGGTCCTGGCTTCGGCTCCCTCCGGCACTCCTTCTCATCTGGTCCTGGCTCCCCTCATCCGGCCCTCGGGGCAGCCTGCCTCAGTGTCTCTAGGAGTTCCAGTGGAACAGGATACAGCCCATGAGGACTCCTCGGACAGCCCCCCAGAGGAGATTCCTCACAAGGCAAAGTGCAAAAAGGAAGCACATAGACTCCCCTGAGAGTCTCACCGAAGATACGGACTTGGATGAAGGGGAAGGCTCCCCTAGATCATCCCCCGAGGATGTCTCCTTTGGAGACATCATGAAAATGCTCAAAATCAGGGGTGGGTGGTCTGCCCCTAAGGCTTCCTCTCATGAGTCCATATTCCTTGAGGCGTTTGAGGCAGGGCCATCTACCTCTTGGGTGTCCCCTCCACCTGACCCCCTGGTGGATCTTATATCCTCTAGGGCTTGGAAGGAACCGGACACCGTAGAGCCGATCCCCAAGCGTCCAGACAAAATTTTGAGCCCCCCTGCAGAGAAGATCACATTGGAGCAGAGGTCCCCCTGTGGATGCCATGTTGGTGGCTGCAGCCACCAAGAAAGAGTTGGCTCAGGAGAGCCCCACAGTTCATCCTCCGAGCAAGGAGTCTCGCGCGATGGACCGTCTTGGGAAGCGGGCCTTCAGTTCAGCGACCTTCTCTATGAGGGCCTTGAACTACATGGCACACGTTATTCGGATGCAGCAGGATCTAATTAAGGAATACGCTGCTTCCCCCCCAGGGTCCATGGTCTCACCTAGTGTATCCACCATGGATTCTGGATCCCATTCTGGATCTCATTTTTCACCCTCTCGGTCTTCCGACTCCGAACCTGGTCAACCTCAAGCTGACGGCTTGGTTGCTCCAGTTCCACTCCTCATAAGGACTCCTGGGATCTCATCACCGGTCAAAGCCATTCTTGTAGCAGCTCACAAGCCTTCCACCAGGAAGGTTTATCGGAGTAAGTGGAAACGCTTCACCATTTGGGCAGAACACCGTCGTTTAGACCCTTTTACAGCCCCGATATCATCTCGTCCTTACTAGATTTTCTAACCTCTCTCTTTCACCAGGGGGCTAGTTCTTCCACAGTCAAGGTACAACTGGCAGCAATCTCATACTATCACGTGGGGCAAGAGTCTGGCCCTCTTATCACTTCCAAACTGTGTAAGACCTTCCTCAAGGGTGCCTTCCTCCTTAGGCCTCCAGTTAAAGAGGTGGTACCTCCATGGGATTTATCCTTAGTCTTGCAGGCCTTGACTGGTCCCCCATTCGAACCGGCGGCCACAGTTGATCTCAAATTTCTCTCTTGGAAGACAGCCTTTTTAGTGGCCATAACTTCAGCCAAAAGAGTGTCGGAATTGCAAGCTCTTTATGTCAAACCACCATATCTGGTCTTTCACCCGGATAGGGTTTACCTCAGGATCAATCCGTCCTTTCTACCTAAGGTATCTTCAGAAGCGAACATCAATCAATCTATCAGTCTTCCAGTGTTTTTCCCCAACTTTCATAACAAAGGAGAGTACAAGCTACATTCCTTAAACGTACACAGACAACTACGCTTTTATATCCATAGAACTGCTGATCATAGGCAATCTGATCAGTTGTTTATCTCCTTTGCCAAAAGTAAATTTGGAAAGTCAGTTTCTAAAGTTTCTCTCTCTCGGTGGGTCTCTTTTAGCATATCAGAGCTCGGGAAGGCCTGCACCTCAAGGAGTCCATGCTCATTCTACTAGGGCCATTGCCACATCTGCGGCCTTTCAAGCTAGGGTTCCACTGGATGACATTTGTTCCGCAGCCACTTGGGCTTCATCTCACACCTTTATCAGCCACTATAAAATAGATGTTGTCTCCCGAGGTAGGGCGTCCTTTGGCTTTGTGGTGCTCCAGAATATCCTTCCATGAAGGCCACCCAAGATTTAGGTAGCTGGGGACTCTGTCCCAAAGGTTGCTGACAAATGAAGTTCCTACTTCAGATTAAAAAGTTATGTACTCACCATAACGTTCCATCTGAGTAGGTATCTTCATTTGTCTGCAACCACCCCCCCTCCTTCCCCCTGACCAATATGATCGTTCTTGTGTTATTAGCATATGTTCCCATGGGGACATTTTTATCTGCTGTGCTATGGGGCAAACTTGATCTGAGGTCAGTTAGGGTAGGCAGGGGATTATGGGTAAGGGGAGGAGCTAGGAGCTCGGATCTATGCTATGATAAGAAGTTGCCGGCTCTGATCCGAGATCGGATCCGTATCCCAAAGGTTGCAGACAAATTAAGGTACCTAGTCAGTTGGAACGTTATGGTGAGTACATAACTTCTTATTATTTGAACATGAGTACTATAACCAAGTTACAGGTGTAGCAATGTGCTCTGCATGTGGGCAGGCTCTTTGCTGTAGTAATAATTCAGAGTTTATGAAATATCCAAACCAAAAAGAACAGTAGATTCTCCAGCAAAGGCTGCCTGCTCACAAAGATTCCAAAGGAAAGAAGAAAAAAGCAGGTACTGGCCACTACGCTGAACAGTTTCAAAGCTTTTGTTTAAAACGTGTTTTAAATAAAAGTTTTTAAACTGTTCAGTGTGATGGCCAGTTTATGAAATATTGCGTGTTGTATATGTGTTTTTTTGGATGACATTTTTATTGTATGGAATGATGACCTTGAACATTTTAATAAGTTTTTCGGCTATATTAGTACAACAACAAACTTTTTAAAGTTTACTTTTGAGGCCAGTACATCTAGGATTGCATCCCTAGACATATTTCTATCTAAAGGGAACGAGAGAGCAGAATTCTCCACCCAGATTTATCGAAACCCACCTTTTCAAACATTTATTTGCATTTTTCAAGCTCACCCCCCCCCCCCCCCCCACTAAAAATGTGTTGTAGTCAAGGGTCAGTTCGTAAGGGCACCATGGATGGTGTTCAGGGTTTGATCATTTTTCAGATGAATGTGAGATAATAAAGAGTATGTTTCTGGCTAGAGGTTACCCCCTTGGCATAGTAAATCAACTAATGTACAAAGTGATAAATAAAAGAGAAAGGGGCTTTATTAATCCAATTTTAGGTCATAGTGAAACACCAAGACCTGAAATATATGTTTCAGCATTGATTTAATGGCTGACAATATTACCCCTTGTAGTGAACTTAATATCCCTGCACCCTTACATCATCTAGTACAAAATACAACCTTTACTTTATCACAGCTTATAATTCTGACAGTGTGACTATTATGAGCATTATCCAGAAGACCTGGTCTACTCTAATGGAACATAGACACATTATTTATCTCTGCTTTTACTTCTGTATGTTGCATGCAAAATCAATCTGAGGTAACTGGGAGAAGGGCACTGTGGGTAGCAGCTTAGCTCGAGAGTTTTTGGTGTACGTGCACTTGGTATTAGGCGACTTGGTTCCGAGACCTCGGAACCGAACCCATCAGTAATGAATGGAAGAAGATCAACAACACAGATGGAATGTTATGGTAAGACATAACTTCTTTTAGGTTCATAGCTAGGTACTAGGCTATCTGCCCGAGGACATTTATAAGCCTAGCCAGAGTGTGTCGGCTTTCGCCGCCCCATTGATTAATTAACTGATCCTCTGTCAAGCAGAGCCAATGAAGTGATCCCAGGGGTGTCTTTTCTGTTACCCATCCACTCGTCAAGGTTTCTCTTGAAGAGTGTTAGTGAGGGGCTCTGCCTAATGTAATTTGGAATTTTGTTCCAAAGCATGGGGAGTCTCTGTGACAGGAATCTATCCCACCAGTATGTTCTATTTATTGTTGTGGCGAGGTTTAGCTCACTAGAGCGTGTGGCTTGCAGTGATTTGGATTTCTTTAGGTGGAGCATGTCCATCAATTCTGAGTTGGACATGACTTTGCAAGTCAGGCAGAAATTACCTCTGAGTAAGTGATATGCCACTTGAGTACAGCCGGAGTTTTTTTCAGTCGGGCTGCATAGGACATATGTTTGAGGCCAGTAATCCTCTTGGTGAGGTACTTTTGTGATCTTTCCAGCTGTTGGAAGTGTCTTGTGAGGTACATCCCAAATGGAGCATTGTACTCTATGATGGGTCTAATGAGTGACGAGTAGAGGGGCACTATAACCTCTTTATTTCTAGATGCGAACCCTTTAGTAATTAGATGGGCCACATAGAAGGATTTCCTAACTACTTTGGCAATGTGATTGTCAAAGGAGAGATTACTATCTACCTGGGCCCCCAGATCTCTTATTACCTCTTCTGTATTAAGAGGGCTGCCACCTCTGTGGTAATACGTGGGTGTTTTGTTTTTCACAAACAGGATGACTATGCATTTTTTGGCATTTAGCGTGAGGCCATGACTTTGACACCAGGTGTCCATCTCTGTAAGGCCCTTTTTGAAGATGTCCGTGTCAGCCGGAGAGTCAATTATGGCTCCCAGTTTGCAGTCATCGGTGAACTCGGTTAGCCATAGTCCTCCTGTGTTTGTCTGTACTTCTGAGAAGTATATGCCGAACAGTTGGGGTCCTGGGACACCATTTGTAACTGCTTTAGAGTCGGACCTGGAGCCCGCTATTCTTACCGTGTGAGTTCTGTCTGTAAGCCAGTTGGCAACCCATCTCATGACTTAGGGCTTTATGTTCAGGCTGGTGAGCTTTTCTGTAATACCCGAGTGGGGAAAGGTGTCGAAAGCCTTGGTGAGGTCAAGGTAGGCTGTGTGAACCACCTTTCCCTCATCTATGGCCTTAGTGACTGTCTCGAAGAAGTCAACCAGGTTTAGTAGGCATGATCTGCCCTTAAAGTCGAACTGGGTCGGGTCAAGTGTTTGGAGGTTCCCAATGTCTTTGTTAATGAGTTCCATGATGATGCGCTCCATAGCCTTGCAGACCAGGCTAGTCAGGCTTATGGGGCGATAGTTACCTAGTTACCAGGGTCAGTTGTGGCCCCTCCTTTATGGAGAGGAATAACCGTTGCTGTGCGCCATTCTGTGGGTACGTAGCCTGTGGAGAGGCTGAGGTTGAACAGTGTGTTTAGGTGGGGGGGTTAGTTCATTCTGTAGTTCGTGCAAGACGCAGCCTGGGACACCATCTGGTCCCATTGACACTGTGTTTTTGGCTTTTGAAAGGGCTGTTTTCACCTGTGCGTCTGTGATATTTGGGACACTACACTTTTCCGGTATTGTTGTGGGCCCTTTTGGAGGTGAGAGGAGGGTGAAGTTTGCACTAAATCTGTCTGCCAGGATGTTGGCAGTATCAGTAGGTTCAGTATATTTTGTGCTATTTTGCACTAGTTCAGTGCATATCCACAAAGCCTTCTTTAGCTATGTTAAGAGTCTAAGGACTCTTAACATAGCTAAAGAAGGCTTTGTGGTTATCTTTTGAATCCTTGGCTATTTTTCTTTCGAAGTTAGCCTTGGATGATTTCATGAGGGACCTTAGTTTCTTACTGATACTGATCAGGGATGTCTTTCCTTCTTGGGATTTGCTTTTTTTCTGAACTGGATTCCTCCTTCTATTGTATAGCCTGTTTATTGCAGGGGTCCACCAAACTGGTTTCCTTCTCTTAGAGGAGTGAGTTTTGGTTTTGCTAGGGATGGCACGATCCACGCATCCTTGTAGGTGCTCATAGAGTGCATTTGTAAAGGTTTCTCCATCTTGGGCAGCGTTGTCCTTTAGCGTGGGGGCTGTGAAACTTACCACCTCTGTCTTAAGTAAGGTGAAGTTTGCTTTAGAGAAGTTTTTTTACTGTGGTTTCCTTAGTTGGGGGGTGGAATGTGGACATCCAAAGTGATTAGTTTATGGTCTGATCTAACCAGTGACAGGTTGACCTCCGGTGTGGAACACCTGTCGCCCATGTTGGTGATGACCAGGTCCAGTATGTTTTCACCACTCGTAGGGGAGTTTACCAGCTGATCCAGGGCGTTTGAGTTGATGAATTCCAGGAAGCGCTGGGCCTGGGAATTTGTACTCTAGTAGTTTTCCCAGTGAATGGTAGGGTAATTGAAATCGCCCAATATCAGGGTGTTCGGTAGGACCTTCATGTTTTCCAGTGTCTCCAGAAAGGTGGAGTGGTGGTCCTGGGTCATGGAGGGTGATCTGTAGCAGGCCACAATTTGGATTGCAGATTTGCCTGATGTTAGTTGCACACGGATAATCTCAGAGGTATCATGCTGCGCCACTAACCTGGAGGTGTAGGTATCCTTGATGAATATGGATACACCCCCTCCTTTTGTGTTTCGGTCTGTGTTCTGTGGCCGAAACGTGTGGTATGAGTTGTAAACCGGTAGTGCTTGGGTGCTCTCTGGAGCCTTGAACCAGGTTTCAGTTACTGCACAGATGTTGACATTCTCCATACTGAAGAGTGCTTCGAGCACATGCATTTTGAGATTTAAACTCCTGGCGTTAAGTAGCATAACCCTCAATTTTTTGTTAATTGTGCTGTTTACGGAGGTGGGTTTGACTTTTGAGCCTTGCCTAAAAAAGGCACTGTGGGGACATCAAGAGCCTTGGCCAGTATTCGAAAGCCTAGGGGTGACAGGTGCAAGCTGTCTCTTGCGAAGCAACGAGGCTTGTCGAGCATGTCATCCCAGGCTGACAGGCATTGGATCCCTTTTAAATGACACCAGAAGCTTAGCCAATTGTTGAAATTGATAATTTTTTCTTTAAACTGAGGTATCATTATTGGTGAGGACAGGATGCTACTCAGGGCCAGGGTCTTACCAGCCTGGGCTGCATGATCAGAGAGCTCTTCCATGTCTCTTTTCATTTAGTCCAAGGAGGTACATCTCAGGTCATTCAGACCGACATGAACATTGACAGAGTCATATTTGTACTTGTTCTGGAGTGACCTGAGTGCTTGTGTTATGTGGTGTATTCTGGCTCCTGACAGGCAGCTAACAGTAACCTTCTGCTTGTCCAGCCTAGTGAGTGGGATGCCAGTGTGCCTGACTATAGAGTCATCTATTACTAGTGTTTTAGGTATGTTATTTCGCCATAAGGGCTGTGATTGTGCGTCACACTGATTTTGTGTTTTATGTGTTGTCTGGTTTGTGACGGGAAGTGCAGGTTGTTTGGGTGTCTGCTTTGGAGGTCTCTGATGCTTTTTCAGGTTTTTATTTAGAGCCTCTGAGTATGATTTTGTGTATTTATGTGTATTTTTTTGCCAGTGCTGTTTTAGTAGGTCTGTGTGTGGCTGGAGGTGTGGTGCAAATATTAACCTTCTCCTCTTGACTGCCTGTTCCAGTCTTGGGTGGAGACATCTTAGCTTCCAGTTTGGCTGTATAATTGCACCTCTCGCATATGTTAGTGTTTTGTGGTAGGAGGGAGAGGGTTGTCTGTGTACATGAGGCAGTTGTAACATTGCCTCAGGATACCCAGATTCACCAGCTGGACTGGAGAGTGCACCTGAAGTTGCCCTTTGGTCATGCCTGAATAGTAGGGTGAGCTGCTTAGTCGCTTGGTTGGTGAGGGGTGAATAAAGAGCCTTGCCCTGCTGGGCAATCAGTGTCAGGGTATATTAGTGCTTGCTATTAGGTCTGAGCAAGTGCTGGGCTGTAAGATGCTTTTTGAGTGCTTACGTTGAGCATTAGACTAGTTTCAAAGGGAAAATATGAAGAGGAGACTTAGTGTAGCCGGCAATAATTTAACCGTAGCTAACCAGCACTGCCCGGTGCGCAAAACCGTGGAAATGCGTTTTTTATAGTAGGGCAATGAAAGAGTTAGAAATTAGCACAAAATGGCCAATAAACTACTAACTTCTGGGCTGGAATCACTCCTCCAGGGACAGATAGGTTGCTCAGTGCTCCCCCTCTTTCATAGGTGAACAGAGAAACTTCCTTCTATCCAAGTAAGGTATGGGCAACTCAGAAACTAGTATCACAACCCTGAATTCAACACAAGCCTGAAAACTGGACTATACTAGCTTAGAAAAGGCGAGCAACAAGGAAAATTGTTTTTTTTTTTTTTTTTTTTTTTGAAAGATAAGGCAAAAACAGTAAAAAAATACACTTAAAACAGCTTTAAACGACTACAAACAATCAGAAAAGGCTATCACACTTTAGTGCATAGCCTACAACAGTTAAACAAATTATTTAAACAAAAAAACAACTTTTTAAAAGTGCAAGCAATCAAATAAGTACAATATGTGAAAAAAAAACAAGCTTTTAAATCACAATAAACGCTGGAAAATCTGGGTTTAGGCGGAAAACAGCAAGAAAGTACAGAAAACTGATACTTAATCACTCCAAAGTCTCTCTTCTAAGCTAGAGGGCTTGTATCAGTTTAAGGCTTTCTAGTGCTACCCAGTAGGTTAGTTCCAGGAAAAATGGGAAACAAGCGCAGATGTGGTCTTTTAAACCAGAAAGTTGAAAGAGATGGACAAACTGCCCAAATGGTTAATAAACTACAATTTCTGGGCCAAGAACCTCTCCTCTCATGGTAGACAGGCTACCTAGTGCTTACCACTCCCACTGATAAGCCAGAAGGCTTTCTTCCAACACAGAAATGATTGCGGGGCTCAGAAGCTTACCAACAGTCCTGGATACAGCAACTCTGTATCTGGACTAGGCTAATTACAGGAAAGGTGGGAAACAAGCGCAAGTGCGGCTTTTAAACCAGAACATTGAAAGAGATGGAAAAAACTGCCCAAATGGTCAATAGCTACAATTTCTGGGCCAGGAACCACTCCTCTTGTGGTAGATAGGGTTCCTAGTGCTTACCACTCCCACTGATAAGCTAGAATTCTTCCCTCCAACACAGAAAGGCTTGGAGGGCTGAGAAGCTTACAAAGAGTCCTAGATACAGCAAATCTGTACCTGGACTAGACTAGTTACAGGAAAGGCAGGGAACAAGTACAAACATAGGCTTTTAAGCCAGCAAGTTGAAAGAGATGGAAAACTGTAAAACTATTTCTGTAGTTTTCTTTGTTGGTCACTGTCAGTGATTTTACATCCTGAAAGTGTGCCTTTCTAATGTCAATAAAGTGCTATAAAACAAACTTAAAAGCAAGAAAAAAGGTGTTTTTCCAAGAGTCTGCTGTTGGAGAAAACATATGAAGTGCAGGGATGAGCAGTATTACAGCACCATGTAACACACTAAATACCCATTTTTTGTCATGAAATTGGTTTTCCTCAGTGTAAATGCAGAAAATTAAGGACAGTATGGAAATTACAGACAGCTTTTTGTTCGAACAAGAAACTTCTTTATTAAATTATCACTTATAATATAGACAGTCATACATTTATAAAAATGAAAGCAATCAGTATTGGCATAATCCCAGCTGCAAGCATTTTACATCACAAACCAAATTGATATATCCTACTTGCAAACATTATGTTTTACTTATAAGCTATCCAATCATTGTCAAACATTACATAGCTCATTCAAGCCATGCCTTCTTTTAGACCTCATTCCTCCCCTGTATGTATTGTTCCCATAATTCCCATTTTCCCTGTGTAACTTGTTCCTACCCTTTTTTAAAGATCCAAATTCCAATTGTTTTCTCTGTTACTATATTCACTACTTCTAGTGCAGTTGGTTTAGACTTTGATTCCATTTTCTAGTAACTGCTTTTTTGGCAGGCACCATGTTTAGATTTGGCAAGGCCTTCTATGTCTAGGCAATTCCGATTGTGCTTCACAGCTCAGAAAAATCATTTTCTTAGTTGTACCAATTTGGTCTCCCAGTATCTCCAACAGAGTGCTCTGCAGGGAATCTTTAAAGTGTGCCAACTCATTACACTCCCGGAAAATGTGTTCCCAATTACCTTTTTCTTCCCCATCACACCTCCAATATTTGCTGTCTACCTGAGGAAAAAAATGTTGGCGTCTACTTAGGGTATAAAAATATCTATGTAAACATTTCCAAGCAAAACTCCTAAATCTTCTAGATTTGTTGCATATTTGGGAGATGTACATATATCCTCCCACTGTTTCTTTGTGAATTATTTATCCAGTCTCTCTTACCAGTCCTTTCTAACATCCTCTGATGATTCTTATAGTTATCGTGCAATATTTTATATGCTCTAATTATTCCTGTTTTTAAGGGCAGCTAGATTCTACTAAAAACTATACCAGTGCTGGTCTTTTGTTTAAGATTCCCCCTCCAATTTCTTTCTCTTTGCCTAATCAATCCTTGATAGGGAATGCAATCTCTAATCTGCAGTCCAAATAAATTCTTGGTGTCTTCCCATTCTGTTACATTTCCCTCTCTACTTTTTTACTCTCAATACTTCGGTTCCTTTGACAGTTTTCTCTAAAAAAGTATAGCCCCATCTTGCCTATTGTCTAAATCCCTAACTGCAGTTATCCCTATACGCAGAATTTCCTTTCTCCATTCCAGAGTTGGCTTAGTTCTTAGATTACATTCTGCTACTTTATGAATGTAATATTATGTATGATTATTGTTCTCCTTAAAGATCTGCATCCAAAATCCCAGTCTGTCCTTGTTTCTTGAGCTTCTCTCCTTTTTCATTATCATCCCTTTCCACTTTGAATTACAGGTTTCTGCTTGAGCTATGTATAGGAGCCTTAACTGTATAGCTCTGAAATACCTCTTCAAATCGGATAATCCCAATTCACCCTGTTCTATCCTGTTCTGTTGGAAGAATCAGCTTATACCACTTGACTCTTGCCATCTTCCCCTCTCAGATAAAATCCTTCAGCTGTTTAATTGTTATCTACAACTTCTCCTCTGGTTGATAAAAATATACTTGACGTGTATAAAACTATAGGGACCGAAACATTAACTGCTTGTATCTTACTATCAATATCTGTGTAACAGAGCTTTCAATTTCACAGTTTTTGTATTATCTTTTGTTCAGTCTCTTCCCACATATGCTTAGCTGCCACACTGGAATCATTTTTAATCCTTTCTCCTAAATACTTCATTTTATCATGTCCCCGTAAATATGGATATTGCTGAACCAGTTTGTATGTAGGTACATCATTTACCGCTATTGCCTTTGTTTTAGCTTCATTGATTGTATAGCCTGAAAAGATTTAAAACTGTCTAAAAATATTCCACAACACTGTTATGTCCTTTTCTGGTTTTGTCAGGTATAAAATTATATCATCTGCAAATAGAGCCAGCTTTTCTTGACTACCGTGCCAATTATATCCTTGAATTTCTGAGTCCCTTATTTTTTTTGCCAGTGGTTCTAAGTATAATGCAAATAGCAAAGGGAAAAGAGGACACCCCTGCTTGGTTCCTATACTCAAGCAGAAATTATCAGAGAGAACCCCACCCACTTTAATTTTCACCTCCGATCCCTCATCTATCCTTCTAATCAACCTTATAATTTTATCAGGGAACACAAATGCTTCCATTGGCCTGCTCATAAACTCCGAGCTTACTCTGCCAAATGCTTTCTCTGAATCAAGATCCACCAACAGTGGCATTTTCTTACATTCTGCTTCCCTCTGGATCATCAGTGTTCTGTTAATGTTGGCAAATGTTTTCTCCCATCCACAAAACCAGAGTCTATCAATTTTGGCATTCATTTAGTCATTATAGACATAAACACTTTGTAATCATGGTTTAGTGTTGAAATATGCCTGTATGAAGCTGGATGTGATAGATATTTACTCTCTTTAGGTATTAACAGTACCACCGTTTTCTTCCAAGATGTTGGGACTTCTCCTCCTCTTAAAATACTGTTAAACAAAATCACCCAGATCTTTATGTTTTTTTCCTTCTAGCTTCCAAACCTCCACAGGAATACCATCCATTCCTGGGGCCTTTCCTGTATATTGGTTGTACATCACCATTTTTAACTCATATCCTCCGAGCATCATCTTCCTCTAACCTTGGAGTATTTATTTCTTCCACAAACATTTCCATTTGTACCTTTTCTTAATTTCCATATTTCTCTGCTTTATACAGACTTTCATATAATTTCTGAAATATATCTAATACCTCTACAGGATCTCTTGTTACCTTCCTTGTTATAGACTCCCTAAGCTTGGCAACAGCCCTTTCTACTTTTTTTTGTGTGAGTCGTTGTGCTTAAAGTTTTTTGCTCAAGAGTTATTATCAAAAAGCAGTTGCTTAACAGCATTCTTTCTAAACTTATGCATATTATTGAGGTAATCCCTTAATTTCTGTTTAGCATGCAGTTGCTCCTCTTCTTGTTCTGTGAGATTTCCCCTGATGTCCTTCAAGGATGCATCTGCAGTCATAACATATGGGTTGTCCTGCCTCAGGCAGCCCTTCGGTCGGCCGGATTCCAAAGTCTGGGTCTGGCCTCGGCTGATGTCGCACTTTCCCCGATGTCAGAGTGTCTGGGGTATAAAAGCATCAGCCGACGCCATTTTCCTCAGTCTTTCTTGCCGCGCGGTGCCCGAAGCAGAAGCTGTTCGCAAGTGCCGGTCGGTCAGATCCAGTGAATTCAGCTACCGAAGACTTGAAAAGCTAAGTACCCGTTGGGGACTCTTTCTTGCCTCAGCCGATGTCAGACAAAGTAAATAATTGTTTAACTTGTGGGAAACAAATACCTCATAAGGATTTCCATTTCTACTGCCTTCCTTGCTTAGGCCCAGACCACGACGTATTGGCCTGTTCAGCCTGTGCTTCCTTCAACCGACGAACTCTTAGACGTCGGTCGGAGTTTGCAGAGGAATTTTTTGGGGCCAGTTTTGCTTATAAAATGCCGTCGGAGACTCCGACTTCGCATTTGGTGAAAAAACGGAAGGAAAAGGACCGACACTCGTGGCCCGCGGTTTCGGCTGAAACCACGGCAAGGCCTACCGCGAGTGTCTCGGTGTCGGCCGAAACCGAGTCCTCGGAGATTCCTACTTCCGAACCCATTCACCTGACCACCGAGGCCCGGGAGGCCCCAGCTGAGTCGGCTACCGAACTTCCTACCGAAACCAGTGTTCAGGAAATGTCCGACACCATACCTTTGGACATTTCTACTCCTGCACGTGGGGCAGCTAGGCCCCCTGCTTCCATGTCCATTAAGGCCTTTTCTAGGGCTAAAGCTGCTAAACTATCTAAAGCTTTGCCTACCAAAACTACCTCCCAGAGGCCTTCCTCTAGTTCTCAGATCCTCAGCCTTGCAGAGGACCTTATTTCTTTAATTAGAGGTTCACAACCTCACCCAGACAGGGCCTCTCACCCTCCTCTGGAGAAAAGACCCAGGACTGACCCCTCTGACCCACACTCTTCAGATGATTCCACGGATGGATCTGAGTTGTCAGACCACCAGGAGGAGGCTTATCGCCTTATGAGGATTCAGATGCTGAGGAATCTATCCCTTCGGCCTCCCCTCCTGAAGAGTTTTCCTTTGGTGAGACTCTACACTCCATGAGAGAGCATTTTCAATGGCAAGGTCAGGATTTCTCTGATTCTAGAAAAAGATTAAGAACCTTTTTGCATTTGCCTCAACATATAGGCCCTTAGCTATACCTCCTGTTCTGAATGTAATTGATGATGTGTACAGTGATGTCAGTACAGCCCCTGATACTCTTCCTCCGGCCCCTGCCAAACCTGACAGATACTACAGGGTCCCAGATTCTCATTTCCATCTGTATAAAGCCCATTCTGCAGACCCAGAAACTATTTCTCAGGGCCCTAAAGGGGTTGCGGCCGCCACTGCCAAAAATCCTCAACCCTCTGAAAGAGAGTCTAGAGCTTTAGAGAGATGGGGAAAGAAGGTATATACTTCTGCAACTCTTTCTGTCAGGACATTAAATTGTCAATTTTATATGATACAGTACCAAGAGTATTTGTTAGATGAACTGAATAAGAAACTTTCTTCTCCTGAACCCCTTGACCGTACATCCCTTCAGGATTTGGTACACAATTCACAACAGGTTAGTAATCATTTCTTAAAATGTGGCTGTGATGCATTGGAGGCTTCATTTAGATCAGCTATGACTGGGGCAGTTATTCGTAGGCATGCCTGGCTGAAGGAACAATCTTTGCCAGACCATGTTAAAGCTAAACTCCTGGATGCTCCAATGGAGAAACAAAATTTATTTGGCTCCTCTGCTCAGGAGATCTTAAAAAAGGTTGAAGAAAAGGCAAAATCTGTGCAAACAGTTAAGGATTTCCTGCAAGTACAACCACCGAGATTCATCAGAAACTGTCCTACTAAGAATTGGTCCTTTCCAGACTCGGACAGAGCCCAGAGGGGCAGGAACAGGCACCCTAGAGGCAGAGGCCAATCGAAGGGCTCCTGCAGAGGCCGTCAGTGGCAGCCTGCCAACCAGAGGAGTAGTGCAACAGCAACAACAACAACTACTGCACCAGGACAGGCTCAATGACTTAACTCTGATTCCGCCTACCAGGGATCAACTGGAAGCACCCTTGGGCGGAAAGCTGGCTTTATTCTCAAAAAACTGGCATTATATTACAAGGGACACATGGACACTGCAAATAATAGACAAAGGATACAGGTTCCACATCCACACTTTGCCAAAAAGAAACGGAATGCCAAACCTTCCACCAAATCAGAGGGCAGAGGCTTTAAGACAGATCAACAATTTGCTTCAGATGAAAGCTATAGAAAAGATACCACGTTCAGAACAAGGCCAAGGATTTTACTCCAGACTATTCCTTGTACCAAGAAAAGAAAATCAATGGAGGCCTATTCTCGACCTGTCTGCACTGAATACTTACCTCATTGTGCCAAAATTCAAGATGCTGACCCTACAGCAACTTCTTCCCATGTTGGGCAAGGAGTCTTGGCTGATGACTCTAGATCTCAAGGAGGCATACCTGCACGTCCCTATTCGACCAAGTTGCAGAAGACACCTCAGATTTCTTGCAGGATCAGAGCATTATCAATTCTCAGCATTGCCCTTTGGCTTATCTACTGCGCCCAGAGTATTCACGAAATGCCTGGCATCAGTAATTGCACATTGCAGACTACAGGGAATTCAAATCTACCCATACCTGGACGACTGCCTAATACAAGCGGACAACAAGAGAAATTTGATAAGGGACTTGGCCTATGCCATCCACCTGCTACAGGCCTTGGGATACACAGTCAACATCCAAAAGTCAAGACTAGTGCCATCCCAAAGGATAACCTTTTTGGGTGCAGATCTGGACACAACCACCCAAATGGCCTTTCTCACAGAAGAAAAACAAAAACAACTTCCAGATTACTTCATGATTCTGACAAGACAAACTCAGCTTACGGCAAGGAAAATCCTGCAGGCCCTGGGTTATATGGCATCCTGCATAATTCTGATACCACACGCCAGGCTGCATATGAGAAAATTACAGTGGTACCTAAGGAGTGTATGGTCTCAACACAGTCACAGTTTAGAAACCTTGATACCAATCATTCCATGCCTTCAAAAGGAATTTCTGTGGTGGGCTCAGGCCTGCCAGTCCAACAGAGGGTTGCCTTTCAACAAACCAAAAACAAGGCAGACCATCACCACGGACGATTCAGACCGAGGATGGGGAGCACACATGGAGGGCAAATGTATCCAAGGCCTATGGCCTCAAGGACAGCTAAGCATGCACATAAACCAAAAGGAAATGCTGGCAGTGATGCATGCAATCGAGGCTTTCAAACCCTTCCTCCAACAAGGCCACCTGTTAATAAGGACAGACAACACCACGGTCATGTGGTACATAAACAAGCAGGGAGGCACACACTCTTACCCTCTATGCCGGCTGGCTATGAATCTATGGGAACTATGCCTGAAACTCAATATCCAACTACAGTCCCAATTTGTGCCAGGAAAAGAGAATACACTGGCAGACAGCTTAAGCAGAACTACCATGGATGCACACGAATGGATGCTGCACCCAGACATCTTCCAACTCATAGCAAAGGCATGGGGAATGCCGGAGATAGATCTGTTCGCCTCCCCACTCAACCATCAACTGAAGACATTCTGCTCAAGGACATACCACCCACAAGCTTGGAGGGTGGACTCTCTCTCTTTCAGCTGGAAAGCCCTAAAAGTATATGCCTTCCGACCTATCCCATTAATGTACAAGGTTCTACTGAAGATCAGGGAGGAACAGCCAAGAGTGATACTGATAGCTCCAGACTGACCAAGGCAACACTGGTATCCATTATTGAGAAGCATGTCTCAGGCAAAACCATGGCCTCTCCCCCTATGGCCTCTTCTTCTGATGCAGAACAATTTCAAGACCATGCATCCCAACTTGAAAACATTGCAGCTAACTGCCTGGAAAATTCCTTAAATCCCAATCAAACTGTTTTATCACAGAGGGTGAAGGACATTATCTTGGAAGCTCGGGCCTTCCACAAGGAAGACATACTCAGCTAAATGGAAGAGATTTCTCATTTGGAGCACATCAAAGGCTCAGATGTCACAGTGGCAAGCATGACACATATCCTGGAATACTTAGCAGAATTGTTCCACAATGGCCTGTCCTATTCTTCCATTAAGATTCATGCCTCAGCAATTTCAGCAGAATACAATGTGGATCCACCTATCTTCTCACACCCTCTCCTCAGACAATTTCTGAGAGGGATCAAAAATATTAAACCTCCAAGAAGACCCCCTCTACCTGCTTGGGATCTCAACTTTGTGCTGGAGAAACTGACACTTCCTCCTTTTGAACCAGCAGCATCAGCGGATCTACAGTTTCTGTCTTGGAAAACTGCATTCCTTCTGGCAATAACTTCAGCAAGAAGAGTATCTGAGTTACAAGCATTAATGGCAGTGCAGCCATTTCGCCAAAGGTGGTATCTAGGGTATCCTTGAACCAAGCTATTCACTTGCCTACGTTCTTCCCAAATCCACAGAATAGAGGGGAAAAACTGTTGCACACCCTGGATATACACAGACAACTACGCTACTACTTGGACAGAACTAAAACTAGCAGAAAAACTGACCAACTATTTGTAGCATATGCTACTGGGGTGCAAGGAAAGGCAATTTCCAAACAGACAATTTCAAAATGGATAGGAAATTGCATTCGATTTTGCTACACCTTTCATGGAAAGACAGTTCCTGAAAACATCAGGCCTCATTCCACAAGGGCCACGGCCACCACTACAGCCTTCCTACGAGGGGTGGCTACCAAGGACATTTTAGAAGCTGCTACTTGGAGCTCCGTGCATACATTTGCCAAGCATTACAATCTACTTTTATACTCCAGATCCAGAGCAGGTTTTGCTACTGCAGTCCTACAGGGGATCTTAACTACACCATCCTTTTCTTAGTACCTCCTCCTCCAGATTGGCTATGGT
The DNA here is from genome assembly GCF_019279795.1 of Protopterus annectens. Taxonomy (NCBI): domain Eukaryota; kingdom Metazoa; phylum Chordata; order Ceratodontiformes; family Protopteridae; genus Protopterus; species Protopterus annectens. The sequence continues at coordinate 358,227,021 of NC_056740.1, forward strand.
ATTCTACCCATATGTTATGACTGCAGATGCATCCTTGAAGGACATAGTACAGTTTTGTACCTACCATAAATGTAGATGTCCGATAGGTATGCATCTGCAGTCAGGTTTACCCTCCCTCCTACCCCTCTGTGGTATTCCTAGGGTACTTACCCCTCTTTTAGCTACCTGGGGGAATCTATTATGGTGTATTTGTTTGTTTATACATGTATATATTTATATAATTTTGCAAATGTTTGGAACTTTTCTGCATTAATCCAAATTTAGCCTTCCTAGAGGGCACCTGGCATCTGAGGCAAGAAAAACTGAGGAAAATTGCGTCGGCTGATGCTTTTATACCCCAGACGCTCTGATATCGGAGAAAGTGCGACATCAGCCGAGGCCAGACCCAGACTTTGGAATCCGGCCGACCGAAGGGCTGCCTGAGGCAGGACAACCTATATGTTATGACTGCAGATGCATACCTATCGGACATCTACATTTATGGTAGGTACAAAACTACTTTCTGCAGCTTTAACATCTGTCAGTCCCTGTAAATAATTCTTATTTCTTAACTATAGCTCCCTTTATTTCCACTCTATTTTTAAATGCAGTTCAATTTTGTCCCACTCCCTAGCTATATTTTCGGAAAAATTTCTGTCTTCTTTAATAGCTCCTAAATAATTCCCACTACCCATTCCTTAAATTCCTCTCTTTTCAAAAGATAGATGGGAAAGTGCTATTGTTTCATTTTTATTTCATTACCCCGTGTTTTTATTTTGGTTATTATTGGGGCATGATCTGAAATAGTTATTGGGTGCCTGTCAAGACTTTCAATTAAATGCACATGTTCCTGTGAAATGTAAAATCTGTCTAATCTAGCACAGTTTTGTATCTTGGGCAGTAATATGTAAATTCACTCTGAACTCCTAGTACTGAATTCATGTCTTCCATGCCAAATGTTTTCATAATTTTCTTCAAAAATCTACCCTACTTTATTATATTTTCCTTTCTGGGCCCCCCAGACATATCTTCACTGCTGCACATCAAATTCCATTCCCCACTTCCTCATTTCACTCAAAAACAACTAAGAAAACTTTACATGTGAAGTTGTTCAATCTCGCCGTTTGTTCTTACACATGGGTACGGAGCCGATCCATCGGCTCCGAGTCGGCTGCTTTCCAAGCTCAAGATCTTTCAGTAGCTCGAGGCACAGTACCTATCCCCTGATGCTCTCTGACTAACCCTCAGATCTAGTTTGCCGCTGCAACAGATCGCAAGTCTTCAGTGTGCTCAGGCCAGTGAAGGTTTAGTAAGAAGTATTTTCTACAGCTAAGTTTACTTTTTATATATATCTATCTGTTTTTCTACCAGTATTCACTGTCTTTTTTAGGGATTTGCCCCTGTTTAGTGTGTTTTATTGGAGCGAGTTGCTCTTGGGCCTTGCCCTCTCTTCAGTTGGTTACATCCTTTGCTGTAGTTGTACAGGGATCGATCAATTTTCTCCCCATCCCACTTTTTGACAAGATTGTTATTAGATTATTATTGGATTGTACTGTTGTACTTTATATTATCAGGGATCTGATAATTGTGCTTTCTCTGTGTTTCTCTTCTTTGTTATTGGATTGTACTGTTGTACTTGATATTATCAGGGATCTGATAATTGTGCTTTCTCTTGGACATGATGGCTGACCAAAAGCAAAAGTCTGGATTTAAAAGATGTGACTGTGGTCAAAAAATGTCAATCACAAATAACCACATTTCTTGTGTTTATTGTTTGGGACCACTTCATTTGCAGGAGGATTGTTCCATCTGCCACTCTTTTAGTGGCAGAGTTTTGTTAGAGAGACGTAGGAAACTGATTGATCGAGGTCTCAATACCTGAGTTTCAAGAAGCTTTGGACAAGTCCGACCAGACCTCCAAGTCTTTGAAAGGATTAAAGTCGTCTCGGGTGTCCTCGGAGCCTAAGCCTTCGGCTCTGAGCACCTCTGTTAAGGTGCGGTCACCGGTTCCTAGGTCTTTGGAACCGTGTGCTGAACCAATGATTCGGAGCCAACCTTTGGTTTTGGAGCCAGTATCATAGACTTTAAAATCTCCAGTACTTAGGTCTGTAGCTTCTTCGGCCCCTTCGACCCGCTGTTCAAGGATGCCAGATATTGATGTGGACCGTGTGGTGCAGAGGTTCTTGGAGAACCCGGCATTGGCTAAACTGCTCTCGGTTCCAGCCCCATTGCCTGTGACTACTCCTCCTCCGAGCCTACCCAGGCCTTCGGAGCCGGAGGTGGAAGATCTGATGGTTGTGGAACCCGTGGAGCCGAGTCCTGTTCCAGTGAATTTGGTTCCACCCACCCTGACATCTTCGGTGCCATCCGAAGAGTCTCTGATCCGACAATCTTTCGTCGGTTCCGGGGGGAGAGTCAAACCGACGCGTCAGTTCTGACACTTCCCCTTGGAGGTTCGGCGCAGGTGATCTCGGCTCCGTCCTCTGGTTTGGAGCCCTTGGCCTCGGTACCTACGAGGCCTCTGTCTTCCTCGGAACCGGTGGCCTCCTCGGGTCGAGACACCGGGGCCTTTGATGCCATGAGGAGGGTGTTGTCTGTTCAGACCCACACCTACGGGTCTCTTCTCTTCCTCCCTGAAGATGCTGAGTTCTGCCTCTTTGTCTAAAGCACCTACTAAGCGACGAGACCCAGAGCCTCAGGTATCCCTTTTGGGTTAACCCTACTCTACTGAAACTTCACCAGCCGCCCCCACTGATGAAGTTCCCAGGAAGAGACTCTGCAAGAGGAGGCATTTGGATTCCCCTCAGGAATCCTTGACATCAGACACCGACTTAGAGGAATCGGAAGGGTTCCCACGGTCCCCCTCGGAGGATGTCTCCTTTGCGGACATCTTAGAAATACTTAAGCAGAGGGGTGACTGGCAGTCCATTCGCCCTACTAAGGATGAGTCGGTGCTCCTGAACGCCTTTGGGTCTCAGCCCTCCACCTCCTGGGTTACTTCGCCCTTCGACGAACTAATGGATCTGGTCACTCAAAGGGCATGGGAGTCCCATGACACCATGGAACCAGTCCCTCGAAGGCCCAATAAATTCATCACTGCCCCTCAAGAGAAATCGTTCCTCACCAAAGGAGTCCCTGTTGATGCCATGGTGGTGGCGGTGGCCACCAAGAAAGAGATGTCAGAGACTTGTTCTATTGTCCATCCTCCTAATAAGGATTCCAGGACGATGGACAGATACGGGAAATGCATTTTTAGTTTAGCGACATTTGCCATGAGATCGCTTAACTACTTGACCCATTTTACTCGCCTTTAACGAGATCTCCTTCAAGAACTCGGAGATACTCTAAAGGATAACATAGATGAGGCTATTTTGGAAAAGGTTACAGCTCAGCTTTCTACCCTTAATTCCATCATCAACTCATCCATGCGGCTCATTTCCTATGCAGCCGAGGAATCGAGTCGAGCAGCAGGTTCAGCGATTGCTCTGCGGAGACAGTCCTGGATGCTCTTGTGCTCCTTTGCGGAAGCCTTCAAGTCTTCCTTTGTCAGTACCCCATTTGATGGCTCTTCATTGTTTGGGCCTAAAGTCAGAGACCCTCACTAGGTGTGAGCAGGAAGGAAAGACTGTATCTGCCGTAGGAGTCCATTCCCCCCCCCCCCTACTAGACCATACCCCAAAGGGCAAATAGGTGGAAAAATGTGGTTCGGGAAGTCCCAAGGAACTTTCCAGAACACAGTTAGTGAATCCCCCTTCAGGGGCAGAGGAGGGGGCAATAATGGATGACGCCGCTTTGGCGGCAGAGGGGGTTCTCAAAACCTGGGTGACAGGGAGCAGTTTCCTGGTAAGCCCTATCAGCGCTCCTGAGAGGAGGCCCGACTGTCCTACTCTGGAGGCAGTCGGGGGTTGCTTGGCTTTGTACCCAGATGCCTGACTAGGAATTACTTCAGATTCTTGGGTACAAAACATAGTTACCAGAGGTTACCTCATTCCCTTTGTAGAACCCCCGTTACCCACAAAAAGAATCCCAGATGTTCCACCCAGTCTGAGGAATCAAGCAGTCACAGAAATTCAAAACCTGCTAGAAAAAAAGAGTCATCCAGCCAGTCCCGGCGGACCAGATAGGATCCGGAACTTACTCCATATTCTTTTTAGTTACAAAGAAAACAGGGGACTGGAGGCCCATTTTAGACCTCAGCAAACTCAATACATTCGTAAAGAAGGAGAAGTTCCAGATAGTCAAGCTTCAATCGATGCTACCGTTCCTGGGAACAGGCGATTGGATGTACTGTTTAGATCTCAAGGATGCATACTACCACATCAAAATGGCCAGACCATCCAGAGATCACCTGCGTTTCTGGCTGGGGGCCATTCATTACCAATTTCAAGCTCTGCCCTTTGGTCTCACTACAGCCCCCAGAGTGTTCACCAAATGTATGGCAGTAGTTACTCACCTGAGGCGTCTAGGATTCCGGGTGTTTCTGTATCTGGACGACTGGCTCCTATCTGCCACCACCAGGCATCAACTCATTCAGTCCAGGGATCATACGATCAGTCTCTGTTCTCGGTTAGGAATAACCATAAATTTTGAAAAATCTGCTTTATTACCATCGCAGCATATCTCATTTATCGGAGCAGACCTAGACACCACTACCGCCATGGTCAAACTACCTCTAGAAAGAGTCACCACTCTAAGAAATCAGGTGTCATGCTTATTACAAGAAAAGAAAGTACCTGCCTCTCAGGTTTTAAAACTCTTAGGCACAGTGGCAGCTTCCCTCATAGCAGTACCTCTTGGCCGGATGCACATGCGGATACTCCAGTGGTTGCTTTTCACCCAGTGGTCCTACCAACAGCTCCCGATGTCATTCAAGATTCTGTTGACAGATGCTTGCAAGAGAGACCTTCTCTGGTGGTTGAACAGCCACCAGGTGACAGTAGGTCGACCATTTATATTACCCCCTCCATTAGCCACGGTGACCATGGACACTTCCCTGATAGGGTGGGGGGGGGCTTTTTCAGGGAAAGACTGCCCGGGGCACCTGGTCAGAGATGGAATGTCATTTGCACATCAACGTCCTGGAGTTGAGAGCAGTGCTTTTAGCGTTGCATCACTTTCATGACTCTCTACCTCAGGGGACGATTGCGATTCAGACAGACAATATGTTGGTGGTCTGGTACATCAACAAACAGGGGGGAACCAAATCTTACCCCTTATGCAGAGAAGCTTTGAGAATTTAGAAGTGGGCTGTGTCCACCGGGCGCTTTCTGTTAGCAACGCACATCCCGGGGAAATTCAGCATGATAGCGGACAAACTGAGCAGAGCGATTTTGTTACCCCACGAGTGGTCCCTCGAAAAAAATGTGGCGGAAATGATATTCCACAGATGGGGCCAGCCTTGCTGCGACCTTTTTGCATCTCTGATGAATGCCAAATACAGAAGCTACTTTGCACTGAACCCTCCACTGGGGGACAGTCCCAATTCACTTGTGCACAATTGGCCCTTGGGTCTCCTTTATGCCTATCCTCCAACCCCACTGATTCCCAGATTCTTGCTGAAAGCAAAGGGCTCAGGAAGGACAGTTATTCTGATAGCCCCTTTTTGGCCTCGGCAGATATGGTTCCCCTTTCTTCATCAATACCAACTGGAAGAACTTTAGATGTGATAGTGTTCAATCTCGCCGTTTGTTCTTACACATGGGTTCGGAGCCGATCCTCGGCTCCGTGCCGGCCGCTTGCAAGCTCTGCATCGAGAAGAAGCTCGAGACAATCTAATACCCACAATCCCCCTCTGCCTTTACCTCAGATCTAGTTTGCCGCTGCTGCGTTCGCATCGCTGGGAGCTAGCTCGAGCATCTGAAGTTAAGATATAACTTATTTTGTTATATTTTATTGGATATTTTTGTTCTATTTGATACTAGAAAGAATAATTTGACATACTGAGTGTTTGTGTGTTGAGTGGGTTAATTTCTCGGTACCGTTAATCTTATTAATCGGTTAGAGTTTTTCGGGGCCTACCAACCCTTCTTAAATTTGAACCGGACTCGACATTTAAATCGGATTTGACACTAATTTTTCGGATTTGACTATTATACTGGACTTGTCTTTTTCTTGTAAAATGTCTGATAAGGTAAAATCAGGATTTAAGTGTTGTCAGTGTGGCCAGAAAATGTCAGTGACTGACAACCATAGTTCCTGCGTCTACTGCCTTGGCCCTCTCCACTTACAGGAGGACTGTTCTGTCTGTCACTCTTTTAGTGGGAGGGTCATGACAGATAGGCGCAGGAAACTAATGGACAGAGGTTTATTAAAACCTTCTTTTCAGGAGGCTCTGGATGCTTCTGACCAGGCATCAAAATCCTCTAAGGAATCGAAGACGTCGGAGCCCAAGTCATCGGCTCCGAGCTCTTCAGCAAAAGTTAGATTACCGGTTCCACAGACTTCGGGGCCGAGTGTTCAACTGGTGTCGGTTCCTGAGCCTCGAGTCTTGGAACCGGTGATGGAGCTCCCTCCTTCGACCTTATTGAGGTCGGCTCCGTCTTCGGTTCCTTCGACCCGTTCTTCCAAACTCTCCGATGTCGATGTGGATCGTGTGGTGCAGAAGTTATTGGAGCATTCGGCCCTGTCCAAACTTATTTCAGTTTCCACCCAGTTGGTGTCGAAGCTTGAAGGCCTCCCAGTGTCTCCATCCATTCCTCCTCCGAGACCTGTTCAGTCTTTGGAGCCGGAAGAGGTTGATCTTCTGATTGTGGAGCCCTCGGGTCCAGAACCGTCTCTTTCTCGGTCTGTTCCTCTCACCTCGACTCCGTCGGACCCGATACCGGAGTCTCGGAGCCGACGATCTGTCCTTGGTTCCGGGGCCGAGAGTCGAACCGACGTTGGTTCCGACTCTTCCCTCGGGCCTCGGCGGATCGATTCGGCTCCGTCCTCGGGTCGATGCCTTCGTGCCTGTTTCGGGATTCTTCCCATTTCTTCGAACCGGGGATTCTTCGATGCGGGACCGGGCGTCGACCTAATGAGGAAGGTGTTGTCTACCCAGACAACCACATCAGTGGAAGCAACCTCTCCTCCCCATAAAGGGCCGTTATCCTCCTCTGCACCCACGGCCACATCCAAGCGTCGAGCACCAGTGTCTCAGCCACCCCTGGAGGGTGCCCCCTCTTCCTCGGAGGCTTCTTCGGATGCTCCCCACGAAGAAGTCCCTAGGAAAAGATTGTGTAAGAGGAGACACTTGGATTCTCCACAAGAGTCCTTGACATCTGATACTGACTTAGATGAGTCAGAAGGGTCCCCGAAGTCACCTTCAGAAGATGTCTCTTTTTCGGACATATTGGAGATCCTGAAACAGAGAGGTGACTGGCAGTCCCTTCCCCCTTCTGAGGATGAGTCAGTTTTGCTGAAGGCATTTGGTGCTCGCCCTTCTTCCTCCTGGGTCACTCCGCCCTTCGACGAATTAATGGAACTAATTGCTCAAGGGCGGGAGGCTCCTGACACAGTGGAACCAGTCCCAAGGAAACCTAATAAATACATCACGGCACCTCAGGACAAGACCTACTTAACAAAAGGAGTTCCAGTGGACATTATGGTGGTGGCAGCGGCCACGAAAAAGGAGATGTCGGAGTCTTCCTCATCTGTCCATCCCCCTAATAAAGATTCTAGGACGATGGATAGGTACGGGAAGCGCATTTTTAGTTCAGCGGCTTTTTCCATGCGATCCCTGAACTATTTGACCCATTTTACACGTCTACAGAGGGATCTAGTCAAAGAGTTGGGAGATACCCTCCAGGGTACTACAGATGCGGCTGTCTCAGAGAAAGTGACAGCGCAACTTAATACCCTTACATCCATTGTTAACTCGTCCATGAGGCTGATTTCCTACGCAGCCGAAGGTTCGAGTAGGGCAGCAGCTTCAGCGATTGCTCTTCGTAGACAATCCTGGATGCGCTTATGTTCTTTTGCGGAAGCCTTCAAGTCTTCCTTTACTAACGCCCCATTTGACGTTGCCACTCTCTTTGGCCCCAAAGTAAAGGAGACCCTTACCCAGTGTGAACAGGAGGGAAAGACTCTGTCTGCTGTCGGAGTCCGTTTTTCCACCCCAACCAGACCGTACCCCAAAGGGCAACGTGGTGGAAAAATGTGGTTTCGGAAACCCCAAGGATCTTTCCCAGGCACACAGGGAGATGCCCCTTCTAGAGGCAGAGGAGGGGGCAGAGGTGGAAGACGCCGCCCTGGCGGCAGAGGGGGTCCGCAACATCAAGGTGACAGGGATACACTCCCTGGTAAACCTTTCCAGCACTCCTGAGAGGAGGCCCGACTGTCCTGCTCTGGAGGCAGTCGGGGTCGCTAGCTTTATACCCTCAGGCCTGGCAAAATATAACTACAGACAAGTGGGTAAAAGCTTGGTTACCAGAGGTTACAACATACCCTTTCTATCCCATCCCATCCCAAAGAAAAGACTCCCAGATGTACCCCATCTGCGAGAGCCAGCAGCTATAGAAATTTCAAAGCTGCTAAGAAAAAGAGTCATCCAACCAGTCCCAGCGGACCAGCAAGGATTCGGGGCTTACTCAAGGTTCTTTTTAGTTCCAAAGAAAACAGGGGACTGGAGGCCCATCCTGGACCTAAGCTACCTCAATACCTTCGTCAGGAAAGAAAAGTTCCGAATGGTCACGCTTCAATCGATCCTTCCATTCTTACAGAAGGACGACTGGATGTGCTCAATAGATCTAGAAGATGCATACTACCACATCAAAATGGCCAGGGCATCCAGAGATCATTTGCGCTTCCGGCTGGGGGCCAGTCACTTTCAATTTCGAGCCCTGCCCTTTGGTCTGACCTCAGCCCCCAGGGTCTTCACCAAATGCATGGCAGTGGTAGCGTCTCACTTGAGACGCCAAGGATTCCAGGTGTTTCCGTATCTGGACAACTGGCTCCTTTCTGCCACCACCCAGCGTCAACTATTACAGGCCAGAGACTTTACTCTTCAACTGTGTGTTCACCTAGGAATTTCCGTAAACTTCGGAAAATCCTTGCTTCAGCCATCACAAAATATCTTGTTCAGAGGAGCAGAATTAAACACACGTCAGTTAATTCTAAGACTTCCCCCAGAAAGGATACTATCACTTCAGACCCACATACGTCTTCTACTTTTGTCAAGGAAATCTCCAGCAAAACTGGTACTGAAGGTTTTGGGACTCATGTCAGCCTCTGTTATTGCAATACCCTTGGGAAGGCTGCACATGAGAGTCCTACAATGGCTACTGTTTGCACAATGGTTGTTTCAACAACTACCTCTAACACACGAGATTCTTATAACGAAAACATGCAAAACACATCTAAACTGGTGGCTTCAAACGTGCAACCTTTCCAAGGGGAGACCATTTGTGCTACCCACGCCTACAGTTACGGTGACCACGGACGCTTCCCTGATAGGGTGGGGGGGCATCTTTCAGGGACAGACAGTCCAAGGCGAATGGACCAATTTGGAGTACAATCTGCACATCAATGTTCTAGAGTTGAGGGCAGTGTTTCTAGCGTTGCAACACTTTGCTCCCCTTCTTCCTCTGGGAACTATTGCAGTTCAGATGGACAACATGTCTGTAGTCTGGTACATAAACAAGCAAGGGGGAACCAAGTCCTATCAGCTGTGCAGAGAGGCCATGAGAATCTGGCAGTGGGCGGAGTCCACGGGTCGCTTTCTAATAGCAACGCACATCCCCGGGTCATCCAACGTCATAGCCGACAGGCTGAGCAGAGCAATTCTGTTACCGCACGAGTGGTCCCTAAAACAGTCAGTGGCGAAAAGGATTTTTCGCACGTGGGGCCAGCCTTCCTGCGATCTGTTTGCGTCTCCAATGAACGCCAAATGCAGGAGCTACTTTGCCCTATTACCCCCTCCAGGGGAAGTCCCCAGGGACGCACTGATTCACGATTGGCCCCCGGGACTCCTGTACGCATTTCCTCCATTTCCCCTGATATCAAAGTTTCTCCAGAAAGCCAGGGACCTACACAGGACAATAATCCTCATTGCCCCATTCTAGCCTCGTCAAATTTGGTTTCCCTTCCTGAAGACACACTGCATTCGGGGACCCTGGATTCTGGACCCAGAGCCAGATCTATTGACTCACTCGTCAGGGGCTCCCCATCCCGCGCTCCTGTCCCTCCATCTAGCAGCTTGGTTGCTCCAATTCCCAACTTAGCCAGGTCTGATCTTCTTTCGCCAGCAGTTCGGAATATATTGGTGGCTTCTCATAAAGCTTCCACTACTAAAACATATTCTAGTAAATGGAAGCGATTTGTATTCTGGGCGAATACACAGCAAGTGGATCCTTTTATAGCTCCTTTGAATAAAATATTAGAGTTTTTAACGGACTTATTCCATCAAGGTGCTTCTCCTGCTACACTAAGAGTTCAATTGGCTGCCATTTCAAATTTCCATGTGGAAGAATGTGGGGCTCCTGTTATGGCCCACAGACTTTGTAAAGCCTTTTAAAAGGGTTTTTCATATTAGACCACCAGTCAGATCTCCTACGTCACCTTGGAGTCTAAACTTGTTGTTATCTAAATTAATGTTGCCCCCCTTTGAACCTGCCTCTTCTTGCCCATTAAAATTTTTGTCCTGGAAGACTCTCTTTTTGGTAGCCATTACTTCCGCTAGGCGAGTATCTGAGCTTCAGGCTCTCTCCATCAAGCACCCTTATTTGATCTTTCACTCTGACAGAGTTTCTCTTGCAACTAATTCATCCTTCCTCCCTAAAGTGTGTTCTATTAACAATATTAATCAGTCCATTGAATTACCCACCTTCTTCAAAAATCACTCCAACAAAATGGAGTATATGTTGCACAAATTAGATGTTCACAGACAACTAAGATTTTACTTGGATAGAACAAAAGATCACAGAAAAACTGATCAACTTTTTGTGGCCTTTGCTGATAGCAGGTAAGGACTAGCGGTTACCAAAAGAACTCTTTCTAAGTGGCTAACGGATTGTATAATCTATGTCTATGATTCCTCAAATCTAACTCTCTTACACAAACCCAAAGGACATTCCACAAGGTCAGTGTCTACATCACTGGCTCATGCAGCCCGCCTACCACTAGACGCTATTTGTGCGGCTGCTACTTGGTCTAAGCCACATACATTCATTTCTCATTATAAGGTAGACAAGGCTTCTAGGGACAGGGCAACCTTTGGTTCCACTGTGCTCAAGAACGTCCTTCCGTGAGTTCCTCAGGAACAAGGAGCTAGGGACACTACCCATGTGTAAGAACAAACGGCGAGATTGAACACTATCACATATAGAAGTTATGTCCTTACCATAACGTTCCATGTGGAGTGTTCATCTCGCCTTTGTTCTTACATTCCCACCCTCCCGCCCTTAAGAAGAACGTTCTTTTTGATGCCTGGCCGGGAGCATCCTGCTTCTGCTTTGCAGATGTTGTGTACATAGTTGATATGTATATATATATGTCTATGTGTCTTGTTATATATAGTTATGTATAGACTCTTAGTTCTGTGCATATGTGATGTAAGCATGAATGTGCTCTCTCTAGAGATTGGTTTGCTTGCAAACTAGATCTGAGGTAAAGGCAGAGGGGGATTGTGGGTATTAGATTGTCTCGAGCTTCTTCTCGATGCAGAGCTTGCAAGCGGCCGGCACGGAGCCGAGGATCGGCTCCGAACCCATGTGTAAGAACAAAGGCGAGATGAACACTCCACATGGAACGTTATGGTAAGGACATAACTTCTATTTTCTGGACCCAGTGCCAGACCTTCTGACGCATTCGTCAGGAGTTCTTCACCCCTGTCTTCAGTCCCTCAAACTGACAGCTTGGCTGCTCCACTTCCCAACCTAGCCAGGTCATATAATCTGTCTTCCGAAGTACAACATATTCTGGTTTCCTCTCATAAAGTCTCCACTAGGAAACTGTACAGTAGTAAATGGAGACATTTTGTTTACTGGGCCTGTCAACGCGATATTGATCCCTATGTTGCCCCTCTTGATAGGGTTCTGGAATTTCTCGCAACGATTTTTCAGGAAGGTGCTGCAGCGACCACAGTTAGAGTTCAATTGGCCCCTATATCTAATTTTCACTTGGGAATTGAAGGATCTAATGTTATGTCACACAGATTATGTAAAGCCTTTTTGAAAGGGACTCATCACCTAAGGCCACCCATCAGACAACCAGTTGCACCATGGAACCTAAATTTAATATTATCGCAGCATTATTTTTGGTGGCTATTACTTCAGCTCGTAGAGTTTCTGAACTTCAAGCTCTTTCTATTAGGCCCCCGTACTTGGTATTTTTTCCTGATAGTGTCTCTCAGGACAAATCCCACTTTTCTTCCGAAGGTCTGCTCCAAGACTAATCTGAATCAGTCTGTTGAGTTGCCCACTTTTTTCCGACATCATTCTAATAAAATGGAGTATATGCTACATAAACTTGATGTCCACAGACAGTTGAGATTTTACTTGGACAGAACAAAGGATTTTAGAAAACCTGAACAGCTTTTTGTCTCCTACGCTGATAACAAAAAAGGGCCATCTGTGTATAAAGTTACCTTGTCTAAATGGTTATCAGATTGCATAAAGTTTGTAAACTCTTCAACTAATCAGACCTTAGAATACAAGGTGAAAGCTCATTCCACTAGGGCGGTATCCTCATCTCTAGCTCACGCAGCTCGTTTGCCTTTGGACACCGTTTGTGCAGCTGCCACTTGGTCAAAACCACATACGTTTATCACTCATTACAAAGTGGACAGGGCCTCCAGGGACAGAGCTTCTTTTGGTTCCACTGTTCTCAGGAATGTACTCCCGTGAGTCACCCAGGGTTTGGGTGCTTGGGACGCTACCCACATGTAAGACCAAACGGCGAGATTGAACAACTTCACATAAAGAAGTTATGTTCTTACCATAACGTTCCATGTGAGTTGTTCATCTCCCCCCCTCCATCCCCCTCCGGGTTCTTGAAGACCAGTTACGACTGTAGGTCTGGTTTGGTGTGTCTACTGTCCTTTACTTCTACCAGACTTTTTTCCTGTAGTTAACTGTGCATATATGTTTTTATATATACACATATTAACATTTAGGGTATGTTAGGCTGTTCCTTTGTTGCTGGATTAAGCAAACTAGATCTGAGGGTTAGTCAGAGAGCATCGTGGGATAGGTACTTTGCCTCGAGCTACTGAATGATCTTGAGCTTGGAAAGCGGCTGACTCTGAGCCGATCCCATGTCTAAGAACAAAGGAGAGATGAACTCACATGGAACATTAGGGTAAGAACATAACTTCTTTTTTATAGTATGCAAAGAAAATCATACACTTTAAAAATAGTACTATTAAGAAAAAAATGTTTTACTAACAGTTAACTTTCTCTGTCCTCTTTCCCTCCCTAAATCTTTTTCCGAACATTAATGACATGAAGTAGGGCATATACTTTAGAGTACTTCACATGTTTAGAAAAGTCCGATAGTCCACTTGCTGAAAGCTGATTATTTTCTCTGAATGTTCCTAAGCTCCATTACAGCAGTTTTAGGTGGAATATAAATACATGACAGTGTAATCCTCTTCCCTTGCCAGTAGCCCCTTAGTAGTATAAATCTGCCATTGTTATCTTTTTAACCTCTTCTCTCACTATTCGAGCCCCTCTTTTCCTTTGTCCCAGGGATTCTGCTGAGTAACCACCCTGAAAACCTTTCTTTATCAAATTCATATGTTTTGTGTCTCCTGTAGCGTAGCTATTTGCGCTCTGCATTTTTAATATAGTTCACTACTCTTTTTATTTGTGAGACTATTGACATTTAAAGATATTACAAAAAGCATTCTTGTGTGAAAAAGCTATTATTCGCATCTTTTATGTATAAGGTTTATTGTTAAATGTCTAGTTCAAGCTTTTGTGTTACATGCCTACTTTGTTTGGCAGATTGAACTATTATACATTTGTTTCTTGTCATAGTCATTTGAGCTTATGTCACATCGTATAACATTTTTCTTTTATTGAAAGCCCTAAAACAAAAACAAAAAAAAACACACACACATCCCTAATACACCCCTAAAACCTGTTAACTTAATAATAACTTATAAAACTACTTACATCTTCAAGTATTGAAGTTTTACCCTCTTAATAGGAACAAATTTCCCAAACTGACAGCTACACTAATAGACTTGAGTTAACCTAAAAGGAAGGTTGTCCATGCTAAGATGCATGGGTGCAGCTTGTGCTTCTACTAAGTGCAGTCTGGTTTTGTCTTATCTTTATAGCTCTCCTAGCTGGAAAACACCTGAATGCTTTCAGTGAACATCATCTCCTAGCCAGTTTCTCTTTTTTATATTGTAGCCAGTTTCTTATTATCAGATTGTCTCCATGGAGACATGAGGACCAGATGCAGAATTTCTGCTAAGCATACATTTATTTGCTAGAAAAAAAGACTTATAATATTCAATATTCTTTTTAAGTTACTTGCTTTCTTTTAAAATATGTTACTAGAACAGGCTAAGGGCCTTAGTCCAGTTATTCCCCCATGGAAGAATGAGAAAAAGCACACCAGTCTACCAATCTTTCCTGTCATGCTATCTCAACCAGACCGCTTTCTCCTTTTTTTCACATTGTAGTGTTTACATGTATTAAAACTGAACAAGGAGAAAGAAGGGAGAAAGAAAAAAACAGGAACACCTGCTTACAATAGTATTCTCATTACACTCAAAAACAACTAATACATTTTTACTTTATAGTATGCAAAGAAAATCATACAACATAAAAATAGTATGATTAAGAAAAAAAAAGTTTTACTTACAGTTAACTTTCTCCCTCCTCTTTCCCTCCTTAAATATTTTTCCGAACAGGAAGTCTAATAGTTCCAGATTTTCTTGTTCTGTCATATTTCACAAATATAATTATTACCTTGTAATCCCACATTTAATTTGTAAGTTACTGGTTTTAGTTCTGTTCATGTGCATTTCCCATATCCTCTGTCTGCTTCACTTCCAACATACTGTCAATTCTTCTAGTCAACTCTCATGCTCCCTTCCTTCTCTCCAGCATTTTCTGTTGAAACATTTGAAAAGGTTTCACTGGCACAGTTTGTCTGTGGTCTTATTACCAAAAGAATAAGAAGCAGAATCTCTTGTTTCATAGCTCACTTTTTGTTGGACAGACTTTTGTATTTCATCTTTAGCATGTACTTCATCAAAAAATGATTTTGTCCTTCTAAGAAAGAATGTTTTGAAGATAGCTAGTTATAGCAGCTTGAATATCATGCCTGCTTCTCGACATTCCATAAATAGTGGAAAAAATGACTCCTCTTTTCTGCCTGGTGTACAGTAAGTAATCATTATCCACAAACACCTGCTGTCTCCCATTTTTAGTACTTTGTCCTTCTGCCACAGTTTTGTCAAAATCTACTCCTTCTGCTGGTAGGATTGCATCTTTACTATTAAGGGTCTAGGATGCTTTCTCGTAGCCAGGTTTGGAGCATAGTCTCAATGTGCCCTTTCAATTTAACAACTCTTGCTGTGGAATATCAGTCCAGTTGCTTATTTGTGCTTTCATAAAATTAATAGTCTGTTCCTTCCACCTTCTCCGGTACAGCTGAAAATCCCAAGTTTTCCCTATGTGTTCTGTCCTCTAATTCTATTATTTTTTGAAACATCTCTTCTTGAGTAGTCTCGTATTCAGCCAGCCTTTTCTTTATTTCGATCTCTGATTTTTTGCATTTTTATCACCTCATCTGAATATCTGTTTAAAGCTTCTTTCATTTTTCCAGCCTTTTGTTGTTTGAGTTGATATACTCCATCTTTGTTTTGCTTATTTTAACCAGGTCTGTGTGCAGTTGTCATATGCTTTCCTCTAGGTTATTGAAAGTCATGTTTGTTGCTTGCACTGCTTTTTGCTGAACAGCTGCAGTACCTTTCCCAGTCAGGGTTTTATCTCACCTTTTGCAGCTTATTTTCCTTCAGGCCCTCTGTATTGCTTTTTTTCTGACATGCAGGCAGTGCACTTACTTGCCAGTTACTGACGTTTACCCATAAACACAAAAGTCCACTGGCCTTCTCTGCCAAGTTTCTGGTGTGTTGTTGTCAATCTCGCCTTTATTCTCACTGATGGGTCAGATCCAGTGCGTCGGATCCATCTTGGCCTTTCCAATAGCTCGAGGTCTTCAGCAAAGCTCATGGGTCGCCTTCCCTACCCATAATGCAGTTCCTCAACTTCCTCAGATCTCGTTTGCCACGTTGCGAGAAGGTTCTTCAGTCAAGCTCTGGGCCAATTTTTTTTTAATATTTCTTACTTTATTCGTTTAGTTAATTAGTAACTTTATATTTGCTAACTTCTGCTGTTATTATTCTCTGTGTACTATGTACTGATAGTTCCCCTAATTAGTAGTTCCCCTCTTTGTTAGCAGCTGCTTTTAGTTTAAGGATATCTAACTTACACCTGGTTCAGTTAGAGGGTGTCCCTTTTTCCTTCTTTCCCTTTCTTTCTTGTCAGGTGTTTTAGTAGTTGTTTACAAATGATTCCCTTTCCTTTCCCTTCTGGTTACTGCTCGGTTTTAATTAGAGAGCAGTTAACCAAAGTCTGTTTAAGTCAGAGGACTTTTCCCTTTTTCTCCTGTTTTCTGTTGCTTAAAAAAAACAGTAATAATAATAGTAGTAGTAGTACGATAGAGCTCTTCCTTTCTTTATAACTCTCATTTGTGGTGTTTTCTGGGTTGGAATTTTTTTGCTGGTATTGTTGTCTAGGCCACCTTCAGATATGTCCCAAAAGGAAGGCAAGCTGTTGAAATTTAAAAAAATGTGAGAAATGCAGCATGCCCCTCAGTGGCTCTTACATGTTGTGTGTATACTGTTTGGGGCCTCCTCATTTACAGGAATCGTGTTTCATGTGCCACGAGTTTAAACAAGGGTGCTTATGGAACACAAAAGCAAATTGATTTTAAAGAGGTTAATTAAAACTCCTTTCTCTGAAGCTATTTCTTCTGATCCCTCCTCTCCTAAATCAGCAAAGTCTGAGAGGTCAGGGAAATGGTCTTCCCCGGCTCCAAAACCCTCATCGAAGCCAAGGACCAAGCAATCGAAGATGTCAGCTCCAACACCAGCTGTGGAGCAGACAGCTTCTACAGAACCATTTCACTGGATCAATCAAAGGTTTCAGATCTGAAATCATCCACAGAATTTGGTCCAAAGATCCCATTGCCCATGGAGTACTGGTGTTGGAGCCGATCTCCTTCCTTAAAGCCTATTACGTCCAGGTTCCCATCACCTTTTCTTACCAGGTCTAGATTCCCAACGTTGTGTACAAGGTCTACTAGGAGCCTCTTGGACGAAGAAGTGGATAGGGAGGTGCAGAGGCTTCTCAAGACACCTGTCTTGGCCATCCTTCTTTTGGATCTGATCCCAAAAGAGTCGGATCAGACTCGTACTTCCCCTGTGGCACCTACTCATCCTCTGAACTGTCAGTTTTGGAGCCAGAAGACTACGACATCCAGCTGGTGTCTGTATTGGGCCTGGGACCTGTCAGCTCCTCAGACCCGATGTCCACCCTGAGAGTCTCTGCCCAGTCAGAGCAGAAGACCTCTGGGAGATGACACTCATCGGTCGGGTCCTCTGAGCCAGTTTGGATCTCCTCAGATGTGACACGGTCCCTGGGGGCCTCTGTGTGGATGGGTTCGGCCCCTAATTCTCCTTCAGACCTTCTTTCTCCTGTGCAGAGGACTCTTTTGGCCCTGATATCTCTGTTGGGTCTGGGAAGTTCATCGGAGCAGGGACGGTTTGCCTCCAAAGTTATGAGGAGGAGGATAACTGCTTCTCAGTCTCGGGCACAGCCTGGGTTTCTAATACCATGACAGGAATAGACCCCATTCCTAAGTCAAAGTACGATTGAAGTTCATGAAATTAGTGTTTCAATCTTTTGATGTCAACCAATAGTGCTCTTTGCAGCACCTTCAATTTGCCCAGTAATGACTCCACTCCTTCTGCAGTTCATATGGAGTTACATGTATTGGTAACATATCTAAATACGATTGTAAATTCTTTTTTATAAGACCCGTTGCTCCTACTACTATTGGAACTGTCTGGGTATCTTTCTTCCACATTGCTGTCATTTCTACCTGCAGATCTTGATATTTTATGACTATATCTCTCTCCACGCAAGACATTGTAGCCATTGGGTGTGGCAGTTTCAATGATCAATGCTACTCTTGTCTTCTGGACCACTATATCCGTTTTTCTAGTATCTATCTTTTGAACTGTTGTTAATGGATGGTTCCATATGATGTAGACTTCTTTATTTTCTATGATGCTTTGTGGCTCATGTTTCCATTGTTTTTCAGCCACATCAGTACCATAATGTTTGCACAATCCCCAGTGCAACAGTCTCGCCACGTTATTATGCCTTTCAGTGTACAGTCCTTCTGTCATTAGTATGTCGCAACCAGCAACAAGGTGTGCAGCTGTTTCCAATTCGGTTTTACAAAACCTACATTTGTCTGTTTCTCCCAAATGTTCAGTGGACTTTATAAACCAACATGTATGCAGCCCACTATCTTGGGCCGACAGTATTAACCTTTCATCTTTTGATTTGAATTTGCCTCTCCTTAACCATTCCTGTGTTTGTTCCTGGTCAACATGAGGTTCTTCTAGAAGTTTTCTATACTTGCAACTATATTTATGCTTTTTACACATTTCTTGCCTTCTCATCTGATCCTACATCTTATATTCTTTCTTTTGTTTTTTGGCACATTCATTTTCTGCCTGATTTTTATCAACTTCTGGTTTGATTTCCATTCCTGCTTGACGCTGATAAGCTTCTGCTAGATTATGCAGAGAAGTCATCTTAGATTTAGTCTCCTCATGTTTCAAAACTTTCACTACGTTTGGGTCTTGTGAGGTCAGCAGATATGTGTGGAGTCCCATGACTGCAGATCTGTATTTATAATCAATTTCAAGGAGGCCCATCCCTCCTTTGGAATGGGGAATATGTAATCTTGGTATGCACTGATTTTTATAAATCATGTGTTGAGCATGAAGCATCCTTCTTGTTTTCCTATCTAATCTATCCAACACATTTTGGAGCCAGTCAGTCACTCCAAAACTGTAATAGGATAGGAAGAACAAATTGGATTTTAGCTTGGATTTTGTTTCTAGATGTCAGTGCTATTTTAAGGATTAATTGAACTCTTCTGAAGTATTCCTTACTAAGTTTTATTCACATTTGTTCATGTTTTCTTGTTGATACTTCATCAAGTCCCAAATAATTATACAGTCATTCTTGCTCAAGTTCTTTTATATCACATTCTTGTCCCAAACTGATGTTTTCCTGCTTTAAAGGTTGCATTTGCACATTTATCAAGACCAAATGACATTCTTATGTCATCTGAAAAAGGTTTGACAGCTTGCAGTTGTGCTTTCAGTTCCTCATCTGATGAGCTGTACAGTTTTAAATCATCGACAAAGAGACTATGAGAAGTCTTTACACGTTGTTTCCTAGGAGCCGCCATATAACCATGGCCTAAGTTGTTGAGTAAAGAGCTTAATGGATTAAGGGCAAGGCAGAATAGTAACGTTGACAGTCACCCTGGAATACCCCCCTCCTTTGAGTTTTTATCCCTGGGATAACAATTTGTCCTTTATCATGGCTTAATTGCAAGGTGGTCTGCCACTGTTGCATGGTCACCGTAATGTAGTCGATCAATGTGGGGTGTATCTTATACATTTTAAGCACACTCTATCTATGAATGAGGAGTACTATCAAATGCTTTTTTGTAGTCAATCCATGCCATACTTAGATTCTTCCCCTTTTTACAGTTCTCCACTATGACTTTATTTAACAACAAATGATCCTTTGTTCCATATGACTTTCTTTTATTTCCCTTTTGTTCTACTGCCATAATTGAGTTTTCTTCTAACCGACTATAAACTCTGCCAGCATCGATTCCCATGTATAATTTATATGTCATCGGAAGGCAAGTTCTTTATTCTTCTATAATTTTTAGGGTAGCTTGCAGGTTCACTCTTAAGTAAGAACATTGTTTTTCCCATTGTTAGCCAGGTTGGTGTCTGTTTTGGGTGCACATATAAATGTTTTTACTCATGGCTAAATCTTCATGCAAAGATGTTAATACTTTTAACCAGAAGTTAGGTACTACATCTGGGCCTGGGGTTTTCCAATTAGAGGCTTTTTTCTTAACTTTGTTTCTATCTCTTTAACTGTTACTTCATCCCATTTCATACCTTTAAACTTCTTATTCTTTCTTTTACTTCTATCTATTTAGCATCTTTAAATAAAACCACGGACAACTTCCAAAATAGTAACCAATAAATTGAAAAATAGAAGTCAAGGAGAAGTGAATAATATTCCAGTATGAACGCTTTATTTAAAAATCACTGCGTTTTCGTCCACATTTTTGGGTACACACACATACGTTTTCATCCGTATAAACACATACATAAAATTGTGAATATGATTATTTTAAATAAGTTAATAAAGAAGATAGAGAGATATAATACATTATTTATAAGATTTGGTCATAACAAAAGGAATTTATGTTTTTAAATTTAACATATTCAATGAGATTTTAAGCAATGGGAAATTTGATTTGCTCATTTTTAAAAACAAGTATGTATTATGATTGGATAGAGACATAATTAATATGTATAAAGGGAAAGGAAATGTTAGGTCAAGTTGTTTTATCTGATGAAGTCTTTTACTGGACGAAAACACAGTGATTTGTAAATAAAGTGTTCATACTGGAATATTATTCACTTCTCCTTGACTTCTATTTTTCAATTTATTTAGCATCTTTGTTAAGTTCCACAGGATCTTCATAGATACTTCTCCAAAGTATATCTATTTCTTTTTTTTTTGGTGGTCTTTCAAGTACTTTTACCTTATTTTCCAGTTCTCTATAAAACCTTTTTGGGGCATCAACAAATTGCTTATTTTGCACTATTCCTTTATATTTATCTTCGTATCTTCTAAGTTTTTCCACCTGTACTGAATTTGTGATAGTGCATGATAGATCATGGTCTGTTCTAATATCGTGCATTGCTTTTATCACATCTATCTTTCTTAGTATTTTTGTTGCTCTATTCCCACTTCTATCGTCTTCTAACAGTGGCACTTCTTATCTTAATTGCTTTATAATTTTCTCTATTCGATATTTCCATGATGGCATTTGATTTCTCCCCTTCCTTTCTCTCACTACCTTGTGTTCTTGTGGTAGAACTTTTATCTGTTATTAATTTAGCTGCACAGTAATATATCCTGTTTACTTCTGTTATATCGCATGGATCTCTATGAACAGTCCTAATTACTGTGTTCATTTGTTTTATCAGACTTCTGACTTTTTGGAGGTTTTATTAACCTTCTACAGTCTATTTCTTTCACTGATCTTGATATATGTCCATGTCTATTAAATCAAGCAATTCTTCTTAGCTCATTTTCTGTCAAACTGAGGGCACATCCCCTCTTTTCCAGTGGGCATTCTATAGAAGGTTTTATAGCATCTTCCTGTGACACATTCTCATCAGTTTCAACCTCTGCCGTCTGTTCCTCTGTCGTATGGGAACTCACTGGCCTATCACTTCACAACATTGACCGCATCAGAGTTTCCACAGTTTGCTGTTCCTTCCCTTTCTGTCTAGATTCAAGTGAACATTTATACTGGTTTCTTGTGGACGGCTCCAATTTATCTTCATATGGCACCCGACTAATTGATTCCTGTTCCACTGGTTTTCCCTTAATTTGGATATCCATTACTCTATCCTGTTATTTCTGAATTAGATTTTCTACACTAAATCATTCACTTTGCAGGTACTCCATAACCTCAGTTTCTATTTCTTTAACTTCTCCATTACTAATCTCCTTTTCTACTTTTCTTCTGTCTTCTTATTTTTTGTATTGTAAAGTTTTCCATGTCCGGATTTCTTTGCCTGTATTTCTCTTCAAATATCTTTGGTGTTGCTCTTTTTGTATTTCTTAGTTTTGCTTTGTTCTTTGCATAAATATTACACCATATTAAATCTCTTTTTCTTTCCCATGTCCATATTTCTTCTTCAGATGTTTCCTGATCTTCCTGTTTCTCCCTGCTTTGGGGACTCACCCCATCCTGCTGTGATGTAACCTTTGTTAGAACTTCTACATCAAATCTTATACTTTGTAGGCATTCCATAACTTCAGCTTCTGTTTTTTTAACTTCTATTTTACTGATCTTCTTTTCTACATTCCATCTTTGTGATATTATTTTTTATTGTGAAATTTTCAATATCTGGATGCTTTTGCCTGTATTTCTCTTCAAATGTCCCTTCTTACATTGATTAATTTGGCTTTCTCCTTTGCATAAATATTGCACCATATCAAGTCTCTTTTTCTTTCCTATGTCCATATTTCTTTTCTATACTTTTCAAATATCTCTTGGTTTTGTTGTTTATATTTTCACACTTCCGCACATGCTTCTTTTTCCAAACAGATCAAGGTTTCTTTATCTATATACTGTTTTTCATAAATCTGTTGTATTGATGAACACACATTTTCATTTGAAGCTTCTGACAGTTTTTCTTGCGGAAGTATTTGTCTTCCCTGTAATTTATCTTGTGTCTGGAAATTCTGGGCTTTTTGCATAATAGTTACTATACATAATTTGTTTCTTATTCTCAATAGTCTATTCTATCGTCTTTATGGCTCTTCTTTGGCCTGTCAGTTTTTGTGATTTTTGTGGACTGCAACTGTCTTCTGCAACAGGGGGGCTGTCCTCCCCTGGCCTTGCCTAGCCCCATTGTAGGAATGTTTCTGCATTTTGAGGATTCTACATTGTCATCTTTTCCGGTCTTGGCACCAGTGCGCCTACCAGGATTGGGCACTTTTTTATCCTGGGTTTTGTGCACCCAGCTATCTTTTTTAGTTTTTGACCTACTTCTGTCTATGATATATGCTATATAAATACAGTCTATATATCAGTGTCGCCTTGGTGAAATTTTGCGAAAACAGGGTCCACCTCATGAAGGTACTCACCAAGACTTGAGGATGAATTCAATTTCAGCACTACTACTCTCCTTTGCTTGCAGACTTTTCATCTCTCCATTCGGACTCCCTCCAGGGAGTGGTAGCTGATGTGACGGCAGATAAGATCAACACACAGCTCGCTGCCCTCAACTCGGTGGGCAGCTCGTCCGTGAGACTCAACTCATATGCAGCAGTTGGAGCGAGTAAGGTGGTGGGTTTAGGTGTCTCGATTAAGAGGCAGGCCTGGATGCACCTTTGTGGCTTCACGGAGCCCTTTAAGTCTTCCTTTGTTACTGCTCCCATCGATGGCTCATCTCTCTTTGGGCCCAAAGTCAAAGAAACACTAACCCAGTGTGAGCAGGAGGGTAAGACGTTGTCTGCCATTGAAGTGCATTTTTCCACACCCACCAGACTATTTCCAAATGGTCAGAGGGGTAGTGGGAAGATGTGGATTAGAAAAATCTCAATGGTCTTACCAGGACACACAGGGTGGTAGTTCCCCCAGGGGCAGAGTGGGGAACAATAACGGAAGACACCACACTTGAGGCAGAGGAGCTCCACAGAATCAGGACTTCAGAGAATCTTTCTTTGGCAGACCCTTTCAGCTCTCCTTAAGGAGTGCCCAATTGCTTGACTCTGGAGGCAGTCGGGGGCGATTGTCACTGCACCTCGAAACCAGGCAAAAAGTTACTAATGCCATATGGGTACTGGACATAATATCCAGAGGATATATCATTCCCTTCTCTTTCCCCAGTCCCATAAACAAATATATTCCAGATGTTCCACCTAGTCAAAAGGAACAAGTAATGTCAGAAATTGAAAAGTTGCTCAGAAAAAGAGTCATCCCAAGACATCCCCGCAGACCAGAGAGGATCTGGAACTTACTCAAGATTCTTTTTAGTTCCAAAGAAAACAGGGGACTGGAGACCAGTATTGGATCATAGCGAACTAAACAAATTGGTGAATAAAACCAAGATGTCCTTCAAGGATCTCACCACCACCACTCGAACACAATGCAGGCAAAATGAGGCACCAGCTATTAGAACATGAACCAAGCACGATTTATTGCTTCAACAAAACGAAAAACTAGACTAAGCGCTTTCACCAGTCCACCTGGTTTCATCAGAGTCATACTCACTCAATCAACTTGTCTCATTTTATACATACCCAAATATCCTACAACTTAATTAATTAATTGATTGATTTAAACAATTGATACCATGACCTAAAGTTCACAGTTTAATATATTATACAATAAAATATTTCCTTCTGTCATTAAAATTACACGTAATAAATGTAATAAAATGTGATGAATAAAAACTGTAAATATATTATAAATATTTGTTATGAAATTCATAGTTGAATGCTTCACTTTTCCTTTTTGGTTTATTTATTTTATATCATACTTGCTCTGTATCTTAATTGAGGTTTTAGGGAAATATAGTCATTCAATCCTGGAAACTTTGTGGCATTTAGCCTTAACTGCCATTATGCTCATCATGCTTTTTTATAAACTGAGAGACCGGATAGGTGAGCATAAGAGAAGTATAAAAAAGCATGAGGAGCATAATGCTTTATACGCACATAGTAAAAATTGTGTAAATTTTAGTAAATTTATATTTTTTATAGTTGATAGAGTAATGCCTTTTTTTAATGGTGACATAGACAACAAAGTAGCACTATTAGAAATGGAATGGCAGTCTAGCCTGTGCTTCCTTCAACCAACGAACACTTAGACGTCGGTCGGAGTTTGCAGAGGAGTTTTTCGGCCCCGCTTTTGCTTACAACATGCCGTCGGAGACTCCGACTTCACTATTAGCTAAAAGGCGTAAGGAAAAGGACCGACACTCACGGTCCGCGGTTTCGGCCGAAACCACGGTTAAGCCAACCGCGAGTGTATCGGCTTCTGAAACAGAGTCCTCGGTTCTTCCTTCGGCCGAAAGCATGCCTCCTACAACCGAGGCCTCACTCAGCATGGCTGAATCTGCTACTGAAATTCCACCTGCTGTTGCAGGTTCTCAGGATTTATCAGATACTATTCCTTTAGACATATCTACTCCTGCACGTGGAGCTGCTAGGCCCCCTGCATCTATGTCTATCAAGGCTTTTTCTAGGGCTAAAGCAGCTAAATCTTCTAAGGCCTTGCCTGCTAAAACCCCCTCACCCAGGCCTACCTCTAGTTCCCAAATGCTCAGCCTGGCAGAGGATCTCATTTCTTTGATCAGGGGATCCCAACCTCACCCTGACAGGGCCTCTCATCCACCTCCAGAAAAGAGGCCTAGAGCAGAGCCCCCTGAGCCAGTTTCAACAGATTATTCCTCGGATGATTCAGAAAACTCAAATCCTCCAGAAGGCCCTTATTCTCCATATGAGGACTCCGATGCAGAAAACTCCATTCCTTCTGCCTCTCCTCCTGAGGAATTTTCTTTTGGGGAAACCTTGCATGCTATGAGAGAGCAATTTCAATGGCAGGGCCAGGATTTTTCAGATTCAAGGAAAAGGCTAAGGACCTTTTTACATTTACCACAGCATAGGCCTTTAGCCATTCCTCCAGTACTAACGGTTGTGGATGATGCATTTAATGATGCTTGTACTGCCCCTGACTCTCTTCCCCCGGCCCCTGCTAAGCCCGACAGATACTACAAGGTCCCGGACACACACTATCACTTGTATAAGGCTCCTATTGCAGACCCTGAAACTATTTCACAGGGCCCCAAAGCTGTAGCAGCTGCCTCTGCCAAAAAAACCCTCCCCTCTGAAAGAGAATCTAGAGCTTTAGAGAGATGGGGTAAAAAAGTTTATACTGCTACTCTTTCGGCTAGGGCCTTAAACTGTCAATTCCACATGATTCAGTAGCAGGAATTTTTGTTAGATCAGATAAATAAAAAACTGTCCTCTCCTGAACCTATAGACCGTAAGTCCCTTCAGGATTTGGTACGTAACACTCAGCAGGTCAGTAATCATTCCTTAAAATGCGGCTATGATGCACTGGAGGCTTCCTTTAGGTCAGCTATGACTGGTACAGTGATCAGAAGGCATGCATGGTTAAAAGAGCAATCCTTACCAGACCATGTAAAGTCAAAGCTCCTAGATGCTCCCATGGAGAAACAAAGTTTGTTTGGCTCCCCTGCACAGCAAGTGTTAAAGAAGGTGGAAGAAAAAGCAAAATCTGTCCAAACAGTCAAGGATTTCTTACAGGTCCAGCCTCCGAGGTTTAGTAGAAATTGGCCTTCGAAGAATTGGTCCTTTCCAGACACCTCCAGAGCACAGAGAGGCAGAAATAGATGCCCAAGAGGCAGAGGTCAATCCAGAGGTGCCTACAGGGGACGTCAGTGGCAGCCTAACAACCAGAGAAGTACTGCCACAGATCCAGCTACTACCACTTCCACAGGACAGTCACAGTGACTTGGCTCTGATACCGCCTACCAGGGAACAACTGAAAGCACCCTTAGGCGGAAAGCTAGCCTTATTTTCAGTAAACTGGCATTACATTACAGGAGACAAATGGATCTTACAGACAACAGACAAAGGCTACAGGTTTCACTTCCATACTCTACCAAGAAAGAGAGGAATGCCAAACCTACCACCAAACCAAAAAACAAACGCTCTAGGACAAATCAACCACTTACTAAGGATGAAAGCTATAGAAAAGGTACCGTCTATGGAAGAAGGACAAGGATTTTACTCCAGACTTTTCCTGGTACCAAGAAAAGAAAACCAATGGAGACCTATTCTCGACCTGTCCGCTCTGAACACATATCTCATTGTTCCAAAATTCAAAAGGCTGACCCTACAGCAACTTCTTCCCATGCTGGGCAAGGAGTCTTGGCTGGTGACTCTAGATCTCAAGGAGGCATACCTGCACGTCCCTATACGACCAGATTGCAGAAGATACCTCAGATTTCTTGCAGGATCAGAGCATTATCAATTCTCAGCATTGCCCTTTGGCTTATCTACTGTGCCCAGAGTATTCACGAAATGCCTGGCATCAGTAATTGCTCATTGCAGGCTTCAGGGAATTCAAATTTATCCATACCTGGACGACTGCCTGATACAAGCTGACAACAAGATCAAATTAAGAGAAGATTTGGAAAAGGTTATTCTCCTACTGCAAACCCTGGGATACACAGTCAACATAAAAAAGTCAAGGCTGGTACCATCCCAAAGGATAACATTCTTGGGTGCAGAACTGGACACATCAAATCAAATGGCATTTCTCACAGCAGAAAAGCAAAAGCAACTACCACTCTATTTCATGGCTTTAACAACGCAGAACCAGCTTACAGCAAGGAAAGTCCTGCAAGCCCTGGGTTACATGGCATCTTGTATAATTTTGATTCCACATGCCAGACTACATATGAGGAAGTTGCAATGGTACCTAAGGAATTTATGGTCTCAGCACAAGCACAGCCTAGAAACCTAAATTCCAATAATTCCATGCCTGAAGCAAGAATTCCTGTGGTGGGCTCAGGCCTGTCAGTTGAACAGAGGACTGCCTTTCCGCAGCCCTCACCCAAGCCAGACTATCACCACGGACGCCTCAGACCTCGGTTGGGGGGCACACATGGCGGACAAGTGTATACAAGGCCTATGGACACAAGACCAGCTGAACCTACACATAAATCAAAAAGAGATGCTGGCAGTGAAGCAGGCAATTCAGACCGTTTCTACAACAGGGTCATTTGCTGATAAGGACGGACAACACCACAGTCATGTGGTATATCAACAAACAGGGAGGCACACACTCATGTCCTCTATGCCGGATGGCAATGGACCTGTGGAATGTGGCCCTGAACCTCAACATTCAGCTCCAGGCCATATTTGTGCCAGGAAAAGAAAATATACTAGCAGACACCTTAAGCAGAACTACCACGGATGCCCACGAATGGATGCTGCATCCAGACATCTTCAAATCCATTACAAAGAAATGGGGGCTACCAGAAATAGACCTGTTCGCATCCCCACACAACCACCAATTGAGAAAATTCTGCACAAGGACATACCACCCACTTGCTTGGAAGGTGGATTCCCTATCCTTCAATTGGGAAAACCTGACAGCATATGCATTCCCACCTCTTCCTTTGATGCACAAAGTGCTACTGAAGATCAAAGAAGATCACCCGAGGATCATCCTGATAGCTCCAGACTGGCCGAGGCAGCATTGGTACCCGCTACTGAGGAGTATGTCTCGGGCACACGCATGGCCTCTACCTCTAGTTCCTTTACTGCTAACACAGAACAACTTCAAGATCCTGCATCCAAACTTGAAAACACTGCAGCTAGCTGCTTGGAATATTACAAAAAACAAAATAACCCAGATTTATCTCAGAGGGTTAAAGACATTATCCTGGAGGCTCGCAGACCCTCCACAAGGAAAACTTATTCAGCCAAATGGAAAAGATACCTCATTTGGAGTGCAGCAAAAGGAGAAAATGTATCATTAGCAAACATAGCTAACATCCTGGAATATTTAGCAGAACTTTTTCACAATGGCCTGTCTTACTCCTCCATTAAAATTCATGCATCAGCAATTTCAGCAGAATACAACATGGATCCTCCAGTCTTCTCTCATCCTCTACTCAGGCAGTTTCTGAGAGGAATTAAAAATGTAAAGCCTCCAAGGAAGCCACCTTTGCTTACATGGGACCTTAACTTTGTGCTAGAAAAGTTAACACTTCCCCCTTTTGAATCAGCAGCAACAGCAGAATTACAGTTCTTATCTTCGAAAACTGCTTTCCTGCTTGCAATCACTTCAGCAAGAAGGGTTTCTGAATTACAGGCATTAATGGCAGTACAGCCCTTCCTC
This sequence comes from Protopterus annectens, assembly GCF_019279795.1. NCBI lineage: Eukaryota > Metazoa > Chordata > Ceratodontiformes > Protopteridae > Protopterus > Protopterus annectens. The sequence goes on from NC_056740.1 coordinate 358,255,800, forward strand.
ATCTTCCATCAGGATAGAGTGTCCTTGAGAACTAACCCTACTTTTATGCCAGAGGTAGTCTCCAGGGTATCATTGAACCAAGCAATCCACCTACCAACATTCTTCCCCAACCCACAGAACAGGGGCGAAAGACTACTACATACCTTGGATGTACACAGGCAATTGCGCTACTATCTGGACAGAACCAAGGACAATAGAAAAACTGACCAGCTTCTGGTAGCATATGCAACAGGAATGGAAGGAAAAGCAATTTCAAAACAGACAATCTCAAAATGGATAGGAAATTGCATTAGATTTTGTTACTCTTTTCATGGAAAGACAACTCCAGAAAACATCAGACCTCACTCCACAAGGGCTACAGCCACTACTACAGCTTTCTTACGAGGAGTGGCTACCAAAGACATTTTAGAGGCTGCTACTTGGAGCTCCGTGCATACATTTGCCAAGCATTATAATCTTCCTTTATACTCCAGATCCCGGGCAGGTTTTGCCACTGCTGTTTTGCAAGGGATCTTAGCTACACCATAATCATCTTAGTGCCTCCTCCCCCAGTTTGGCTATGGTATTCTACCCATATGTTAGGACTGCAGATGCATCCTTGAAGGACATAGTACAGTTTTGTACCTACCATAAATGTAGATGTCCGAGAGGTATGCATCTGCAGTCAGGATTACCCACCCTCCTTCCCCTCTGTGGTACTCCTAGGGTATTTGCCCATCTTGTAGCTAGCTGGGGGAATCTATTATGGTGTATTTGTTTGTATATATGTATATACATGTTTATTTTTGTTTGCTCTCTACTGTTTGGAATCATTTGCATTTATCCAAATTTAGCCTTCCTAGAGGGCACCTGGCATCTGGGGCAAGAAACACTGAGGAAAATGGCGTTGGCTGATGCCTTTATACCCAATTGACAGCAGCTATGATGTCGGGTGAAGTGCAACATCAGCCAAGGCCAGACCCAGACTTTGGAATCCGGCCGACCGAAGGGCTGCCTGAGGCAGGACAACCCATATGTTAGGACTGCAGATGCATACCTCTCTGACATCTACATTTATGGTAGGTACAAAACTGTACTTTCTGGATGGTGACACTGCAGTCAATGCTTCCTTCCCTGGAAGAAGACAGTTGGATGTGCTGTATAGAACTTCAGGATGTGAAGTTGATCCAGAAGGTTTTTGCACGTCCAGCTAGGAGCTATTCACTTCCAGTTTTGAGCTCTGCCCTTTGGTCTCACTATAGCCCCAGAATGTTCACCAAATGCATGACAGTAGTGGAGGCTCACCTGAGACGACAAGGATTCCGGGTGTTTCCGTATTTGGATGACTGGCTCATAACCGCCCTGACCAGGCATCTACTGCTACAAACCTGGGATTGTATACTTTAGCTTTGCTCCTCCCTGGAATTTACTGTAAGTTACGACAAACCTGCTCTAGAGGCATCTCAAAATTTAATCTTTGTAGGTGCAGAAATAAATATAACCACGCTCATAGCAAAACTTCCTCATGACAGAGTGGACGATCTTCATCTACATGTCAAATTGTTAATCAAAAAAACTCAAGCCAGTACAAGACAAGTATTGCAGGTATCTGAGAGATGAGAGCAGTGCTCTTGGCATTGCAGGCATTTCAAGACTCTCTCCCTCTAGGAACCATAGCAGTTCAATCAGACAATATGTTGGTGGTCTAGTACATAAACAAGGAGGAACCAGATCTTCTCTTCTTTGTCAAGAAGCTCTAAGGGTTTTGCAGTGGGCAATGTCCTCCCAACAGTTTTCTAATTGCAGTGCATATCCTGGAGAAATCCAGCGTGAGTGCAGACAAACTGACCAAGGCCATATTATGGCCACACAAGTGGTCCCTCAATCAGAAAGTAATGGAAGAGATTTTCCAAAAATATGGCCAGCCTTGCTGCGACCATTTTGCTTCACCCACCAGTGCAAAATGCAGCAACTACTTCGCCCTAATCCCTCCTATGAAAGTCACCAAGGGATGCACTTGTTCACGATTGGCCTCCGGGACTCCTATATGCTTTCTCTCCAATTCCCAAGAAAGCAAGTCTGTTAGAGACCATGATAATTCTGATTGCACCCTATTGGCCTTGTCAAATCTGGTTTCCCTTTGGACAGCCTCATCTTCGGGAGAATCAATGGATTCTGGACCCAGATCCAGATTTATTAATGCATCCATCGGGAATGGCATCCCAGCCTTCACAACCTCAAGTTGACAGCTTGGCTGCTCCAGTTCCCTTGATTGCCAGGTTTCCTCGTTTGTCCTGTCCGGTAAAACAAATTCTGTTATCCTCCCATAAAACCTCTATGCGTAACTTGTAGAAGAGTAAATGGAATAGGTTTGTAATATAGGTGACTGATAGCCAGATGGATCCCTTTTCTGCGCATATATATATATACATATATATATATATATATATATATATATATATATATATATATATATATATATATATATATATATATATATATATATATATATATATATATATACACATATACATACTATGCTGGAATTTCTAACCAAGCTTTTTCATGAAGGTGCGGCTGCTTCTACTATTAGAGTGTCACTAGCAGCAATATTAAATTTCCATGTAGGAGAAAACGGCTCTACTATCATGTCACACAGACTCTGTAAAGCCTTTTTGAGAGGAACAATGATGATTAGACCCCCATACAAGGACCCAGCTCTTCCCTGGGATCTGAACTTCATTTTAACACTTATCATTTATTCCCCCTTTGAACCTTCAGTCACATGTGCTGTAAACATTTATTCCCCCTTTGAACCTTCAGTCACATGTGCTGTAAAGTTTTTGTCTTGGAAAACACTCTTTTTGGGTGGCTGATTTCCTCAGCGTGAAGAGTCAAAATTGCAGTACTTGTCTTTCAAACCCCCTTACCTAATTTTTCATAAGGATAGTTTCTTTATGCACTAATCCTTCATTTCTTCCTAAGGTTGTGTCGAAAAGAAGCCTAAATCACTATATTGAGCTTACCAATGTTCTTTCCTAATTACCAGAACAAAGGCGAATACTCCCTGCATCTTCTGGACGTGCATAGACAATTAAGTTTCTACTTGCACAGAACTTCAGAATTTAGGAGATTGGATCAACTTTTCCCCTTTTCTGTTAAAGCACATTCCACCAGATCAGTAACATTTGCATTTGTTTACCGGGAAGGTCCACTAGGCCAAAAAGTGGCCATTTTCAGTGGAGACCGGGGCCGATGTACAACACATTAGTTTTAACTTACAATAATGATTTCCCTGACATCAAAAACGTGATATACAAAAACTGGAGGGTTTTTGACACTGATCTAGAATACAGTAAGATAGTGGGTATGAACCCACTTATATATAAGAAAGTTGTTTGCATTAAAGATATGCTGAAGAAAGTGAACACCTTTGTCCAGGTTGCGAGGATGACAAAATGTGGATGCTGCCCACAGTGCAAATTCATATTGGAAGGTGATGAAGTGGAACTAGAACATTTTGGCATTATAAGACTAAACAAGAAATTTAATTGTAATACAAAGATTATTGCCTTTTTAGCTTTATGCCAAAAATGTACTTGATTCTATATTGGAAAGACGAAGAAATGTTTAAAAAATAGAATTTACCAACATAATTAAGACATTAGAAAGAAAATTTTGAATAATGTTTTATCTGTACAAATTCAAAAGTTTACTGACCATTTCTTCAGATTTGTTATTAATAACCAAGTGGATGGGGGGCAGAGAGGTGGACCTACAGATGATTATCTTGAGTAGAAAAGAGTTACAGTGGCAGCTTCGAATAAATGCCACTATTCATCCTGGCCTAAATGAAAACATTTCAATTAGTTCTAAGATTAAAACAGCTTTAGTTTTATGAATTTTATCTGTTTTAGACAATGGATTTGTATGTCTTTATTACATATACATATATAAAGTACTTGTGTTTTGTTTCCTTTAAGTAATAATTATTTAACTATTCAACCAGTCAAATGTTAAATGGTTGCTGGGGTGTAAAAGATGGGTTTGTACATGTTTTTGTTACGTATTCTGAAGAAGTTCTTTCTTTAAGGACAAAAGAGTTAAAGAAATAGATTTGTATTTTACAACAGTGGTCAGGAGCCTCTTTTCATCCTGTTTCAGTATTTATTGGTTCCAAGCTTGTTTCCCGTTGTTTTAAGTTATGTACTTACCATAACTTTCCATGTATGTTGCCCATCTCGACCTTTATTCTCACAACCCACCCTCCATGTCCCCTTCCAGAACTCCTGGAAGACCAAGTGGGCATTGGTTTTATGGATCTCCATAGCCTCAGACATACTGACATTTTCCTAGAAAGAGACCATAATTTATGTATAGATTGTTTCTTTCTGGGGGGCAAACAAGATCTGAGAAAGTTGGGGAACTGCATTATGGGTAGGGAAGGACACCCACAAACTTTGCTGAAGACCTCGAGGTATTGGAGAGACTGAGACGGATCCGACACATCGGATGCAACCCATCAGTGAGAGTAATGGTCGAGATGGACAACACACATGGAGCATTTTACCTTCTTCCATTCCCCAGATCTCATTTGCCGCAGCTTTAACAAGCACGGGTTACGAGCTCCTGGCGGTTAGGTAGTGAGTATTGGGTGAATTCTTGACTTTTAGCAATTTTTTGATAGGTGTGTGTTTGTGATCATTTAAACCCTTTAGCCTAGCTTAACTTTAGTATATTCCCCCTTCCCCTTATTCCTGTGCGTCAGTGTGTGTGTGGTGTGGTTTTTGTTATGGCTGAAGGCCCTAAGGCCATTTTCTCCAAGTGCTCTGAGTGTGGCCATAAGCTCTCCCCAGCCGATGGCCACACTCAGTGCGTTCTTTGCCTGGGGGTAGCACATTTATCATCGGGCTGCCTTATTTGCGCAGCCTTTAACCCCCAGGCTGTGAGGGATAGGAGGAACAAGCTTATCCTGGCGGGTCTTTTACCCACGGATTCTGATTCTTCCTCCTCTCCCTCAGTGGCTCCAGCCACAGCTGCGGCTGTTCAGCCAGCTGTGCTGTCTCCCCTGGCTGGTACTCAACCTCCCACCATTTCCCAGGGAGAGAAGGACTCCAAGAGAAAACAGAGGAGAGAAAGAGAGAGAGAGAGAGGGATAGAGAGAAACATAGGAGCCACAAGCAGCGGGCCGACTCAGCCCCCTCGGCCCCGCCGGCGAAACAACTCTCTTCTCCCCTGAAGATTCCCGGGTCCTTCCCCTCTCGGCTCCATTCCCCACGTTTCTCTCCAGAGCCAGAGGAGGAGCCCTGGCCATCTTCGAGGTCGTCGTGGCGGCCTTCCCAGCCTGCTTCGGCGGCCTCTGCTAGGTTGACACGAAGCCTCTCAGACGCTGACATGGACCGGATGATGCGTCGCTTCCTCCAAGCCCAGATGCAGATGGGAGTGCTCCTGCCTCCCCCCCCCCCCCCCGGGGGGGGGGAAGCTCAGCCCCATTTTTTGCCCCCATAGCTATAGCTCCTTCTCCGATCCATTATCGGGTTTCGGAGCCGTCGGATCCGAGTAGTCTCGGAATCAGGGAGTCGGCGCCGGTAGTAGTTGCTACTTCGACTCCAGCAATGCCCTCGAGTTTGTCGGATCCCTTTTCGGATCCGAGCTCTCAGGGCCGAGAGCCATGCGTCAGATCCGAGGGGGTAAGTGTGTCTACGGCTCCTTTGGGGTCAGAGCACGCTTCCCTTTCGGGTCCGATCGCTTCGGCTCTGATGCCGATCCACACGTCGGATCTGAGGGTGTTGCTCATGGATCCCGGAGAAAGCGCTTCACCTTCGGCGTTCGATGTGGTGGAGAGGGTTCTCTCGAGAGGCTACGGATCCATCCACCATTCCCTCGCAGATGGGCTTGTCTTCCATCATCCGGCCCCAGGGACAGCCTGCGTCGACGCCCCAGCTAGTTCCCCTGGAGGAACATGACCCTGTTGGTGAGTCCTCCTTCTTTGAAGTTAGCTGGGGGTATACAAATACATATGCAAACACTTCCAAAAAAAAATTCTAAACCTGGACTTTTTGTACATACCTGGGAGCCATACATATGTCTTCCCATTGTTCTGTTAAATTGCTTTTCCAGTCTCTTGTCTCAGTCTTTTCTAACCTTCTCTGATTAATTCTTATACTTATTTTGCAATATTTTTCCTGCCTTTTTAATTATCCATTTTTTAACAGCAGCTTTTGTTCTAGATTCACCTAAAAACTCTATCCAAACAGGTCTTTTACTTAGGATTCCCCTATCACTTTCTTTTTGCTTATACTTTGATATCAGTCCCTGGTAGGGAAGACTGTCTCTAGCCTGCTGTCCAAATGTCTTCTTGGCTTTATCCCAGTTTTAATTCCTTTCCTTCTGTAGTTATTTGCTGCTGATACCTTCATTCCTTTGACAGTTTTCTCTAGTAAATTCCAGACTCGCATGCCTATCTTCTGTACTTTTATGTGCTTTATATTTACACCCATTGGCAAAGAAAGAAAGGGATTCAGAAATTCAAGGGTATAATTGATGTGGTAATCAAGAAAAGTTGGCTTTATTTTGTACCCAATAATTCCAGAGGAGGAGATCTCAGTCTTGTGGAACATTTTGAGACGGTTTCAAGTTTTATCAGAATACAAAATTAATGAAGATAAAACAAAGGCTATAGCTGTAAATTATGTATCCACACATGAATTGTTCAGTAGTACTCATATTTGTGGGGACACAGTAAGGTGAAGTATTTAGGACAATGGATTAAAAAGGGTTTTGCTATGGTATTTATGGATATGTGGGAAGAGAATAAACAAAAGACAATACAAAACTGATAAACTAGAAGATCTTGTTTACGGATAGGAAGATACAGACAGTAAAACATTTTAGACTGTTTATTTTTATGTACAGGTCAGGGGTGTTTTATCAACTATAGGAGAAGCCAGCTGTAGACCATAATTACTAAATACTTGAAGGAATTTGTTAGGTAGGGAAAGAGAGCAAAAGATGAGAAGGATAAGTTGTTTCCTCCCATAGAAAAAGGTGGTTTGTAATTACCTGATTTGAAGGAATACTTTAGAGCTGCACAGTTAAGATTCATTTTTTTACCAAACATCTTTATTAAATTTACACATAATGACAAGCTTACATTTATATAAAGGAAAAACATACAAAATGATATCACTTTAGTTGCAGTTTACATCACAGACATCACTGAAACAACTGTGGTTGTAAACCTTATACATCACTTATAAACTATTCAATCATTGTCAGTTAAGCATTATGTGGCTCATTCAAATCCTGCCTCTTAAACCTCGTCCCTGCTCTGCATATATTGTTCCCACAATTCCCATTTTTCCTATGTAGTTTGCTCCTTCCCTTTTCTAAAGATCTCGGTTCCAGTTTTATCTCTGTTACTATATTCACTGCTTCTAGTAAAGTTGATCTAGACTTTGATTTCCATTTTCTAGTAATTGATTTTTTGGCAGCCACCATAATTAGACTCAGCAAGGCTTTACTATGTCTAGGCAATTCTGATTCTGCAGCATAACTCAAAAAAAAAAATCATCTCCCCAGTCAGTCCAGTCTGCTCACCCAGCATCTCCGACAGCGCGACCCGCAGGGAATCCCAAAAGTCTGCCAGCTCATTACATTCCCAAAAAATATGTTCCTTGCTACCTCTTTCTTGCTCGTCACACCTTCAACATTTGCTATCCACTTTAAGAAAAATTGCACAGTTAAGATTTCTGTACATAACACAAGCAGAAGACTGCAAATAAAAGTGGAAAGAAGTGATATTGAAATGGGGGGGGGGGGCAGGCAAAATTAAGAGGGAGTAGGATTTGGGGAGCATATCCTTAAGAAGAAGAAGAATGATGCAGAATGTTATTTTAAAAACTTACCCAGCTCAGGAGTGGAGAAATGAGATTTTTACCAATAGGGATGACTAAGTAGGGGCATAGAAAATAGGAAAGAGGGGCTGGAATTTGTTGGAGAAAATTAACAAAGGAGTAAAAACTTTGGAAGCTAGGGAGGGAAATGTAACAGGAAGGGATGAGGCCAAGCAGAAGTATGGACTGTGGGATGGAGACTGCCTTCCCAACCACGGACAGATAAGAGTACAGTCAAAGAGAAAGGAACATGGGAGTGCTAAGTGAAAGACTATCCCTGATTGAGTTGTAAGTTGAGTCTAGGTCAGAAGCTGCTGTTAAAAAAGGGGTAATTAGAAGGTTATATGAAATAATGCACATTAACTGTAGCAATCCATTAGAAGAGGCTAGAAAAGATCATAACTGAGAATGGAAATGCAGTATACAAAGGAACAGTGGGAGGACATTTGTATGGCTCACAACTTTCTACAAGTTTAGACATTTTGTATAGCAGTGATTGCTCTGGTTAGGTACTTTTAATACACCAAGCAGACTTCAGACAATATTTCCTGGGGTAGATAGCAAATGCTAGAAGTATGACGGGAAAACAAGGGATAATTGGGAACATGTATTTGAGAATGTAATGAGCTGTCAGAGTTCATAAAGATTCCCTACAGGTTCCTTTGTTAGATATACTGGGGGAGCAAATTATTGTAACTAAAGGCAATTATTCTTTTGAATTTGGATATAAGATCTGAATTGTCTGGACATAGTAATTACTAAATATAATGCCTTTGGTTGCCAAAAAGCAACTACTAGAAAATGGAAATAAAAATCTAAATCAGCTGTAACTACTATTGAATGTTGTAAAGGAGGTAAACGACTTGGAGATAGATCTTTAGGAAAGGGAAGAAGCAATATATATATATAAATGTGGAATTTGTGGTAACACTATATATAGAGTAATGTTCAGGAAGAGTGAAATTTAAGAGAAGGCACAATTTAATGGATTTATATAATTTTGGACATAATGAAAAATCATAGTATCATAGCAGAACATTAGGCTGCCAACCCAAGGGGCCTTTTTAAGCCTAGCCACGCTTCCCAGTAAAACTTCATAGGTATTGGTTCCCAGTTTCCAAGGGCTGAGCATAGGTGCCTGAGTATTTACGAGCTTCATCTGTCAAACAGAGACATAGGCACCAGACCAGGGTTATATTTATTGTTCCTCATCCACTGATCTAAGTTTTGCTTAAATAAATGCAGAGATGGACTCTGCTCCACATGGATGGGAAGTCTGTCTCAGAGAAGGGGGGGGGGGGGTGTGAGGCACATATACTTGTCCTTCCAACATATCCTGTTTATGTTTGCAGGCAAGGTTTAGGTCCCTGATTCGGGTGTTTCTGATTTTGTTTGTTTTATAGATTTGCAACAGGTCCATGATGGTTGGATCCAGAGGATGTTTGTAGACCAGGCATAGGTCACTTCTCAGCAGCCTGCAGGAGACCAAACAAGGCTTTGAGGCAGGCAGTCTGTATAGGCTTTTTATGAGGAATCTCCGTTGATGCCCCAGTTGTTGTTGTAGCATGTGCTTTGCCATGTACATACTGAAGGGGGCATTGTACTCAGTGTTTGGATATAGATGCCATATCTCTGCTTATAAGCTATGAAACATAGAGTGATTTCCAAACTACAGTAGACAGATGATCTTCAAATGCCAAATCACGGTCTACATGCATTCTCAAATCCCTGACTACAGAGTATATTGTTGGAGGTGTATTGTCAATATAGTAGTTTGTTGAGGTGGCCTTCTTTCTGAAAGGTACAATGATGCACTTTATTGGCATTAAGTTTTAGACATGACCCTGGCACCAGTTTAGTCTACATCAGACCTTATTGGAGAATATTTGTGTCATGAGGGGAATACAATGACTGCATTCAGTTTGCAGTCATCTGAGAACTTAGTCAGCCAGAGGCTCTTGATGGTAGCCTTGACCTCAGAGAAGAGCAGCCCCAGTAATGAGCCCTGAAGTACCCCACTAGTAAGCAGCCCTTTTGTGGAGGTAGACTCCCCATTCCAACTTCTTGGGGTCCTGTCTGTAAGCCAGCTGTTATCCAATGGGTGATGTAGGGGTTTATGCCTAATTTAGGGAGTTTTTCCTGCAATACTCGAGTTTGGTATTGTAGCAAATGCCTTTGCCAGGCTGAGGTAGGCAATAAGCACAATTTTGCCATTATCCAGTGCTTTGGTGACCTTCTCAAAGAAGTCCTTCAGATTGAGTGGGCAAGACCTGTCTTTGACAAACCTGAACTGATTTTTTTGTTTTGTTTTTTTTTTTTTTTTTAGCAAAGTATAATGCATGAAAAAGGAAAGTGTTTCTAATGGTTTGTTGTCTTTGTTATTAATGAATGTGTAAACACAAACACCCACCAGGGCAGAGTCAAGTAAAACAATTGAGATACCACAAAGTCAAGTAACCAAACCACGAAGGCGGACAGACTACAGACGTGACTCGTCTGTAGTCTGTCCGCCTTCGTGGTTTGGTTACTTGACTTTGTGGTATCTCAATTGTATTAATGAATGTGTACCCATGTCATAATAAAGTATATGTGAAAATAATAAAGCTGTTTAAAAAAAATGATGTCTCTTAGAAGTGAACTGTGCAATGTGTAAAGTTGCAGTGGATCCCTAAACTGCTTATTTTAAACATTTGGAGCACAGGTTTTAAGACAAGCTGAATATAATTATGAACCCACTCTTCATGATTACAGGATATAATAATGTTTAATTATGATGAAATATATCATTTTGCAGTTTAAGTTAAATAAAATGCCATTTTTGAATGTACAAGTTTTGCTACTGTCAGCATACCTCTCATCTTCTTCTAATGTCTGTCATTATTGAATGACTGTAATCTTCAGTGATTTACCTGGAATTCACTGCATTTACAAGTGGCAGGACTAAAGTATGAGACAGAATCAGGGACATTCAGTGTTAGAGGAATGAGGGACAGACTTTTTTTGTCAGGTCGATGACTGAGTGATATGTTTTGTGATTAGGCTTGCAGGTTTGGAAGTAGTTCAGGTTGACTGTTATTCTGTAATGACTCGGCTAGGGAAGGTATTGACCAGTTGGTGCTTACTATGTTTTATCCATTTTATAAACATAATAATTCATATTATGTTCTGAAACAGTTTTTGTCTAAATGAAGAAAGTAGGCTTGAGTGTGGGCATTGCCATCACGAGTTGCAAACTCTTAACAGTTATTAACAATATTAGTTAAAACTTTTATGTCTGTATTGATGATTCTTCACAGGTGTTCTGTTAACCATTGATACTTCTGGTACTTTGTGCCTCTGTGTTTATTATATGGAGTAAGAACTAAATACGTAAATCTCACAACTTGATGATTTATTCTTCTTGGCAGAGGGCATTGAAGAGGCATTGAGGCAGAAAGACCTTGCTGACACAATGCATTCATATGAGTACTATCCAATTACTCCAGGAAAATATGTTGCAACTATCCTGTGGGGGGGACATAACATACCCAAGAGGTGAGTCTTAAATATTCAAGAATAAATTTCATTTTAAAGTTGTAAATGTTTTTTTAACACTGAGCATCAAAATTTATGTGTCATGTGCTATAGTTCATCTTCTGAATATGCAGTCATTTTACAAACTAAATAGAAAATGCACATTATATGTGTGTGTTGTAGTGTATGCATGGGGGGAAGGGGATCCCCCATGAGAATTTAGTTAAAGCTTTGGTTGACATGGGATGTGTTATTTGGTGTCCATCAAGCAGTCTTTGACAAGTAAGTGATGTGACAGCTGATGTTAGTGAGATGCAGGATTACATGGATAATGTTTCTGAGGTGAATTAGGCTGATTACAGTGAGTCACCCTTAGATATTTGTTGGCAGCCCCCTCCCTGATGATGGATGGATTATCTGAAAGGTTAGGTGAGTTTAAGTACTTATATCACTTGGCAATGCAGCCATCTCATGCTGTCTGTGAGTTGATATGGGCCATGTGCCTTCCTTGTACTCCTTGGCTTCTGTAGTTCTCAGCATCTCAGCACTTGTAAGCAAGGCTTCACCGATTTGTTGCTGTTGTCTGACCTGCCCTGTTTATCTACTGTTTTTTTAACCTGCTTTCGTAGTTCACTGGTATTCACTTAAGTATTGATTTGAATCCCAAAAGAGTAAAAAAAAAAACAAAAAGTGAGAAGGTATGCCTTTCCTTGCTGGGTGACTATAACAACATTGGCAAACAAGGAGTCATTGTTCTCTGTCAGACTGTAACAGAATAGATCCATCTTTCCAGTCAAGGGATGAAGTTTGTTTTATGTTGTAGATGGCTTTTTTTAAAGACTTGTAGAAAAAGTGAATGGAAAAATAAGTGAGGTTTCCATTGCTGTACTATTGATATCTGGGAGGAGTGTGGAGAAAGAGCTTTAACCAGTAGTGATACTGGGCAAAAGTTGTGGATGTGACAGTTGTAGGTAGTGTGTAATAGATATTGCAGTAGAGAATTGCTTGTCATCACGGTATGGAGCAGCACAGTGACAACAAAAAACATATAATGCATTGATGTTGTACAAAGCCTTCTGTATGCTGTACCTTGCTGTGACTTCTCTTTTATTTCCTATTGCTTTTCCTACCCCTGGCAACTCTAAAAACTCTTGAGTAATAAGGAAGATGGCAGGGTTAGGATTATAACATCCGACTCCCAGAACTGGTGAGTAATTTAAAAATGTACAACCAGATGAGTTTAGCACTGAAGTAAATGAGCAACAAAAATTTCAGACTTAGTGTTATGCTTAGGGTAAGATAGAACACAGTAAATAACATGTGATGTGAAGCAGCATGGCTGTGCATTAAGGTATATGTGCATATTTATTTATTTGCTTGTTTATTTTTATTGGCATTTTTTAACCAGGGTAAAGTACTGATTGACTGGGTCCGTTTTTCAGACTCCCCCTAGGCATATGAACTCAAGAAATATGTAATAACACAATATAGGTAATACAGTAATAGCAGTCAATAACATGTATACCTGAAATACAGTATCAAAACAGTGCAAAGTAACATTGTAACATTTGAAACATAGCATATGTATTGTATATAATGTAATATACAGTGGATATAAAAAGTGTACACATCCCTGTTAAAATACCAGGTTTTTGTGATATAAAAAAATGAGACCATTTCAAAACTTTTCCCACCTTTAATGTGACCTATAACCTGTATAATTCAGTTGAAAAACAAACAAATCTGTGTGTGTGTAGGAAAAAATATAAAAAAAATAAAAAAAACGTACAATAAACTGGTTACATACGTGTGCACACCCTTAAACTAATACTTTGTTGAAGCACCTTTTGATTTAATTACAGCATTCAGTCTTCTTGGGTAGGAGTCTATCAGCATGGCACATCTTGACTTGGCAATATTTGCCCACTCTTCCTTGTAAAAGTGCTCCAAATCTGTCAGATTGCGAGGGCATCTCTTGTGCACAGCCCTCTTCAGGTCACCCCACAGATTTTCTATTGGATTTAGGTCTAGTCTCTGGCTGGGCCATTCCAAAACTTTAATTTTCTTCTGGTAAAGCCATTCTTTTGTTGATTTGGATGTATGCTTGGGGTCATTGTAGTGTTGAAAGGTGAAATTCATCTTCAGCTTTCTAGCACATGCCTGAAGGTTTTGGGCCAAAGGTGACTGGTATTTGGAACTGTTCATAATTCCCTCCACCTTGACTAAAGCCCCAGTTCCAGCTAAAGAAAATCAACCCCAGAGCATGATACTGTGTCACCACCATGCTTCACCGTGGGGATGGTGTTTTTTGGTGATGCGAAGTGTTGTTTTTGCGCCAAACGTACCTTTTGGAATTGTGGCCAAAAAGTTCAACCTTGCTCTCATCAGACCATAATGCATTTTCCCCACATGCTTTTGGGAGACTTGATGTATTGTTTTTCAAATTTTAGCCAGGCCTGGATGTTTTTCTGTGTAAGAAAAGGCTTCGACTTGCAACCCTACCCCATAGCCCAGACATATGGAGAATACGGGAGATTGTTGTCACATGTAGTATGCAACCAGTACTTGCCAGAAATTCCTGCAGCTCCTTCAGTGTTGCTGTAGGTCTCCCTGACCATTTGTCATCTTGTCTATTCATTAGTTTTCCAGGGACATTCAGGTCTTTGCAACGTCACTGTTGTCCCATATTTTCTCTACTTTTTGATGACTGTCTTGACTGTCTTCCATGGTATATCCAATGCTTTGGAAATTTTTTTGTACCCTTCTCCTGACTGATCCCTTTCAAGAATGAGATCCTTTTGATGCTTTGTAAGCTCTTTGCGAAGCATGGCTTTTGCTGTAGCAGGCAACTGAGTAAATGTCAGAAAAATCCTACTAGGACAGCTGAACTTTATTTGGAGTTAATCAATCACTTTAATTGATGGCAGGTGTGTACTCAACAAGACTGAATGCTGTAATTAAATCAAAAGGTGCTTCAACAAAGTATTCGTTTAAGGGTGTGCACACTTATGCAACCAGCTTATTGTACATTTTTTTATTTTTTATATTTTCCCCTAACAGATTTGTTTGTTTTTCATTTGAATTGTACAGGTAATAGGTCACATTAAAGGTAGGAAAAGTTTTAAAATGATTTATTGTGGTCTCATTTTTTATATCACAAAAACTTGGTATTAACAGGGGGTGTGTACACTTTTTATATCCACTGTAAGTGCAGTAGTAGTAGTTATAAATGTATAATATTCCACATTGGTCTGAGCTGTCATTTGAGAAAGAAAGCAGTAGTCATGTCAAACAATACCAGTGTGATAAAAATCCACACTATATGTAAGCGTCTCCATTTTTGACATTTATGTTGTATACTTGGAAGAGAAAATGAAGAGGAAAAAAATTCCCCATTATCTCTCAACATTAACCTGCAGAAGTACAAAGAATAAAATAGGGTAAAACCCCACCTTAGGGACACTATTTAAATGCTGGTGATTTTTAACTTAGAGCTTCTTAAAAATTATTTCCAGTTTTAGCAGGAAAGGAGAAAAAAATTTGAGAACAAATTAGGGCATCCCTCCTTAATCTGGTGAGATGTTATACTTCTGTTTAATTACTGCTGTTAGGTTAAGTGAAGAAGTTATTGACTGCTATGCTGTTTTAGCGATACAGGGAAGTTATGGGATTATATTATTCTGGAAACATTTGCATTTGGCAATTCTCAATAGTTGCTTTTCCAGCTTATCTTGAAAAATGTGCTGTGTTTCACTACTTTTCAGAGAGAGAGAGAGAGGCAGGCCATGATTCTTGACATGTGGTGATTAGCACTGAAAAGCTGTTGTTGCTTACATTTAAATTATGTGGAGGAAGTGACCTAAGGCTGCATTGGGAGTGCTGGACTGAGAACTTGCTCTATGAAAAATGTTAATAGATTTAGTTTATGAAGAAGGGAACCCAGGTGCAACTCTGCTTTTCTGAATATGAATCCGTTTGACTTCTACCAAGACCTGGCATTGGTGGTGTTGAAGCAGAGCACGATTTATGAACTGAATGTTTTCTTTAATGTCATCCTCATGGTGGATCAGTTTTCTGGGAGGCAGCAGTAAGACTGAAATGGAAAAATGTAGTGCAGTGAGAGGGTGCCTCCAGAACATAGCTGATAATAAAAAAACAGTGGAGATGGATACAAGGCTGAGAAAGGGGCACAGATTGAACTGAAATTTGAAAATGAAGACATTATCATATTGTCCAAATGAATGGAAAAGAAAGCAAGGAAAAGTAGAGTAGTTCATGGTACCCCCTTCTTCACTGTTTGCTACCTCCTGCAACAGCAAAGTGTTAATCATTAAGACTGTCCTCTATACTACTTATTGCAGGTTTGTGCCTTTCCCTTTGAAAAGTGCAGTAGTTTTACAGGGTAACCTTTTCTAACTGTTAGGACGGGATGATTTGATTTCAGATATTATTGTATTAAAAACTCCAAGACCTAAATACTAATGTTTGGTTTACTGGCTAGACTTCACAAGATACATCTTCTGTGGTGCATTATGCACCCCATGGGAAACCATCAGATACTCAGAAATGTAGCTGGATCCTTTTGCTGTTACAAGGTAGGTGATGTATGTATACTTCATTTGGATTGTGACATTTATGTTGCCTTTTTATCAGCAGCCCAACATTTTCAAGTACTGCAGACTCTCATCTGCAGTTCAACTCTCAGCATGAATGCTAGTCCAGCATTCTGAGGAGACTGTCTAGCTGACATTCAGAGGGAGCTGGTCTTATTCAGGGCACCCTCCTTTTTAAAATCTCACTCCTTAGGTCTTTCCCACCCAAGTCAACAGACTTCAGTGGGAGGTCCTATCTCATGGATATAAACAATTTCAGATTTCTCAAAAAGCTGCAGGAGTAGATTTCCTCAAAAGTTTCTGGAATGGAGTATTCTTGTTAGTCTGCATCATTTGGAGACATCTTCCCACTGCTTTCATAGAGACAGAAGACAGTGAGTTGTTCTCGTGGAAAAGTTCTTTGTTACCCTCCTTCATCTAGGGGACATCATCTCACTGTTTTCATAGACACAGAAGACCATAACTTGCTCTTATGGCGTGGTTCTTTGTTAGCCTCCATCATCTAGGGACATCTTCCCACTGCTTTAATAGAGACAGAAGACCATGAGTTGCTCTCAAGGAGAGCTTCCGTAATTACATTTTCAAGATGCTGTCTTTTGTACTTTACTCACTTTGTTTTCATGATTGATGTTTTCTTTTTCAGTGTATAACTTCAGACTTCCCTAGTACCTTATGCATCCATTATGTCATTTCCTTACCTTAAAGTTCAATCCTTAACTTTCGTTCTTCTGCCTTACAGCTTCTCTTGTTTCATTGTCTGCTTTTCAGATGAGATGATAACTTGGTGTGTAGATTTTCTTTTATTCTTTTAATTGTATTCTTGTCAGCAGTCTTTGAGTCTCTGTGTATTGGTGTTCACATGCTTCCAGATATCAGTCTTGATTTATTTGTAGCACTGCTGTGAATTAGGTTTGTATTTTTCTGTTTACTACATTTTGTGTTATCCCTAGTGAAGTCTGTATATTGTGACTTTCAGTGGACTTCATTTTACATGTGTGTTGCCATCGGCCCAGATTGTATGTGTATGGGGTTCATTTTGGATTAGTTCAATTAGGCAATACACAGTGGCCTTTCTAGAGATGTTCATCGTGTTTCACTGTTGCAGTCATTACACTTGGGTTATCCTGCTGGCAGGCTACCTGCAGTCGGCCTGAATTCCAAAGTCCTGGTCCAGCGTCGTTTGCTGTCGCCTCTTCCCTGATGTCAATTCGCCAGGGGTATATAAGATGCAGCCAACGCCATTTTCTTCAGTCTTTCTTGCCGCGTGGTGCCCGAAGCAAAAGCAGTTCGCAAGTGCTGGTCGGCCGACTCCTGAGATTTTCGAAATTGAATTTCAGATCCGAAGTCTTCAATAAAGCTAAGTACCCCATTGGGGAAACTTTTTCTTGCTCCAGACCGATGTCAGTAAAAGTTAACAATTGTATTTCTTGTGGGAAGCAAATACCTCATAAGGATTTTCATTCTTACTGTATTCCTTGCCTAAGCCCTGACCACGACGTTGCTAGTTTTCGGTTTTGTGCTAGATTTAACCAACGTACTATTAAGTGTCGGTACGATTTTGCTTTCCATTACTTTGGCCGAAGGTTTAACTATATAATGCCGTCGGAACAGCCGATGACGGAGTTCATAAAAAGCACAAGGAAAAAGAAAAGGACAGGCATCCGAGGTCCAAAACCGACGATGAAGCCTCTTCTAGGCCAGTCGCCGGTTCGCCAGTTCTCAGTGAGGCGTTTTCGCAGCCCCTGACACCCGCTACCTCAGAGCCATAGGCCGCCTCTGACACCCACGTGGAGACAACTAGGCCTCTGGAAACTCAAAGGTGTATTGGGCCTACGGAAACTACTCCCTCAGATGGGTCCGGAGCCGCTGAGCAGGCATCGGCATCTGAGGGTGTTTTCAGACATACACAGCTTTCTATCAAGACCACTTCAGCAGCCAAGACAAAGTCTAAAACACCTTTAAAGACAAAGAAACAAGTACATCATTCTCCAGGACAGTCATCCATGCCTAAGAAACAGATGCTTAAAATGGCCGAGGACCTAATTACTTTGATCAGGGGTTCCCATCCCCCTCCTGATAAAAGGCCTAGGCAAGACACTGACTATGATTCCTCTGATCAGGTTTCTATTTCATCTGATTCCTCTTCAGAACAGGGATATCCTCTTCCTCCCTATGAGGACTCAGATGCTGAAGAATCTATCCCTTCAGCCTTTCCTCCTGAGGACTATTCTTTTGGGGAAGCCCTGCACACCATGAGGGAGCATTTCCACTGGGAGAGCCAAGATTATTCAGAATCCAAGAAAAGGCTCAGAGACTTTCTTTTATTGCCTCAACACAGACCTCTTGCTATTCCTCCTGTGCTAGACATTGTAGATGATGTATTTTCTGAGTCCAGTCTGTCTCCTGATTCTTTACCCCCTGCACCAGTTAAGCCAGATAGGTACTACAGGATTCCAGATTCACATAAATTTCTTTATAAAAACCCTGCTGCTGACCCAGAAACTATATCTCAGGGTCCCAAAGGGGTCAAGGCCTCCACTGCAAAAAACCCTGTTCCCTCTGATAGGGATTCTAGAGCACTGGACAGATGGAAAAGGTTTACACTTCTGCTACTTTAGCTGTAAGGGCTTTAAACTGCCAGTTTCACATGCTTAAATATCAGCAATACCTAATGTCACTGCTAAAACAGAAAATGCCTACAAACTCTGAATGTCCCGAAAACAAGGAAATGCAGGATTTATTGCATGCAGCTGAACAAGTGGGAAAGCATACTTTGCAATGTGGTTTTGATTCACTAGAGGCTTCTTGCAGGGCCGCAGTTACAGGCTCTGTCATTCGAAGGCATGCATGGTTAAAGGAACAGAGTCTGCCTGATCACGTTAAAGCAAAATTATTGGATGCTCCATTACAGCATGATACTTTGTTTGGTGTTAAGGCAGAAGAGGTGTTAAAGAAAATGGAGGATAAAGCAAAATCTATGCAGACAGTAAAGGATTTCTTACAGGTTCAGCCACCCAGATGTAGCAGGAACTAGCCTTCTAAGAATTGGTCCTTTCCAGTGTTCACCTGGGTTTAACAGCTCAGAAGCTTGATGGTGCTGGCAGTGGAGGATGGGTGGATCTATAATGGGGAAGAGGGCAGAGGAGGATACTTACAGTCACAGTCCCATGGAGGAGGGGCAGTAGTGAAGTGGGCATCCTGGGGTGTGGGTTTATAACTCATCCAGACACTGCCTGGTGGTAGCACTCATTAGTGAGCCCATGGGAAAGTGCATTCATAGACGAAGGGGATAACGAGACCCTGGTGTGATGTGGCTAGCATGTCTCCCTTTTTGGGGGGATAGGGACAAATATAGAAAATGGTGTCACTGCCATGTTGAGAGAGAGCAGAAAGTCCCTGAGGTCTAACTAAATGACACCCCTAATAGCTGTTACTCTAGTTGATATGTGGGAGTCCCCACTTCTAGGGAATGAGTTGTTTTGAGTTCAGTAGCGAGAAGGCTGATAGTGAGTAAGGCAGATAGAGGAGAAAGCATTAAAAAAAAAAAAAAAGCTTGAAGTAGTTAACAAGCCTGATTGTTACGTGTATTGCTGACAAAATGGGAATGAGGTGCATACTCTTAGCTTAAACGTTATGTGTGATCTGTAGATCATAGGAAAGTTGCAGGGCTAAAAAAGTGAAATGATTTTTGTAGTCTGCTTTTAAAAAGCTGTTTTTCTTTTGCTGTGAATCGTCTGCTTTCTGTTGGACCACACTGATTTTTCCAGTAGAATTAAAATGACGCTTAGAAATAAGAGGAACCAGTGTCACTGTCTTTCATGCTAGTGTTACTTCTGTTGTTAGTTTTATCTGCTGTTAGTATTTGAGATTTGTGAAATAGCACTGGGTCAGATGGACTGCCATATTTTACTGGCTTCTGCTTTACTATATGTTGACAATGGGAATGGCATTACTGCTGTTTGACAGCAGCCTCTTTGTGCCTATTATGTTATTTACCAGTGGTAGTCCTGCCATCAGTGAGATGTGATAGTGCCGATGGGATAGCAGTAATCCATTGTATTGGTCCAACACAACAGTATCATAAAATGGGTATTACTTGTAGTTAGTTTATTGACACAGGCGGAGGGGACTTCACATGTACTGATTACTACCTGGATTCTTGTAGCAGCTCATTCAATGAAGGGCTATCTGCAGAGAAAGAAGAAGGGAGAGATGCTGAAGTAAAGCCTGCTTACCTTTATCTAGGGGTGTGAGAAGGAGAGAAATGGGAAGTGTCGTTTGGGTGCATATGTAGTCAATGAAGGTCTGCTGTAGACTGGGGATCTTGTAGAGGGGATTCTCTTGCGTGTTTGTGTTGGGAGGGGGGTGCAAGGCTGCCAGAGATTCTGCATGGCTTAAGTGATAAAGTGGCATCCCTTTACTCAACCCATTGCACATGCGTCCCTTGGACACTTGCCAGGACATACCAGGGGCAGATGAAGAAATTCACAGATGAAATGCTACAGCTGGCTGCTTATGTCCATATGTATACATTTATTATTATTTGTATTTTGTTGTCAGGAAAGATCATTCTGAATTAAGCTCCATTTTTCAGAGGTGAGTCAGCTTTACTAAATATATGCAATATTCCTACCTTCCATTTTGCCTACATTATTTTTTTTTATTATTTTCAAGAAACAGATGTAATGTAAACACAGTAGATGTTTTTTCTGCTGCATATTCGTAAAGTTGTGCAACACTTAAACATTTTTTTTATTTTCTGCTTTGTTATTCAGTCATGGAAACAAGTGTGGCTCAGTGTGTATTCCTTTCCAAAATATATACAGAAATCAAGTGAACCAAACTACAAAAATATGACAAGTAAGAGCAGCATATTACATTTCACACTGTTCTTTCTTCTCTTAAAAACAACACATCAATTTAAAATAGTAGCTTAGAGAAGATGTGTAATATAATACAGTTTCCTGCACATTGTGACTATGGTTGTTTCCAAGACAGATTTATAGCAACCCATTTTCCAATAGTATTAAATATTTTAGCAGTATGGAATTCCAAACATAATAGCCCGGTATTTGGAATTTAATCACTGTGATTATTATATACACAACATGGCTTGTGAGAGGTAAACTTTGTGTAAGAGAAAATAATATATTTTACTTAATTTAAGACAACTCCCATTCTGAATAAAATGAATCATTCACTAGGAAAATAAATGAAAGGTTTATTTTTTTAGTAACACACAGGCCCATTGAGGGTTGGGTCTCCAACCATGTCAGATTTTAATGTAATTTAATAAAAGATTAGAATAATTGGTCCATTGTGCACAATTTCAGTCCTGACTCAGGCCAGAAGAGCAAGGTCATTGCAGTTTATATGGATAACTTAAAATAGCCACCCCATCAGCATTTTTTATGGAGGCAAAAGGAAACTGCAATACTTGAAGAAAACTCATGCAGATTTGCAAAGAGCATGATGGCTTTGCGCAGACCATAACGGGGAAATAAAAGTAGTAAACAAGTTATGGGAGTGAGTCAGCAAGGCTTTTGACTCTGACTCAATTGACTGATAGGAAATTTGGAGGGGTTTGACTTGGGGCCAAGACTAAGGATCTGGATAGTTCCATCTTTGAATTTTAGGTATAATGTCAGGAATTAGGGAAGTGACTAGTGGAGTACCAGTGGGGGTCTGATGTGGGTCCAGCAGTCTTCAGTGTGTTTGCCTAAGACATATGTGAGAGAACACAGAATAATCACAAACTCTTTACTTTTGAGAGAAAAAGATGGGTAAAGCAGTGGAGGAAGGGAGGAGACTACACTGCACATTGGATTGGGACCTTGGATCTACCATTTCTGTCCAGGGTCAACCTGCCTCATAGGACCTCCAGCATGTTCCACCAGAGGGGGGCCCTTCCTCTTTCGACTCCTCTCCTGAATATCCCACTGAGGAGATCCCACAGAAGAGAATGTGCAAAAGGAGGCACTTGGACTCCCCCATGGAGTCCCTCACCAAGGGTACAGATTGCAATGAAGGATGGGGGGGTCACTCAGATCACCACCAGACAATGTCTGTTTCCCAGACATCTTAGAGCTCTTTAAGTTAAGAGTTGGCTGATCTTCTAAAAACCCTTTTTTGGAGTAATCTGCATTCCTAGAGGCCTTTGGGATGGGACCAACTACATCTTGGGTAGTTCTCCCGGCGGACTCTCTTATAGACCTTGTCGGCAGTCGGGCCTGGAAGGAACTGGACACCATATAACCAGTACCAATGCAAACGGACAAGATTCTTTCACCCCCAGAGGACAGTGCTTTTTGGAGTAAGGGCATCCCAGTTGGCACTATGGTGGTGGCAGCCACTATCAAGGAAGAGCTCACCCAGCAGAGCTCAACTTTCCATCCTCCAAACAGGGAGTCCAGAGTGACGGACAGGTTTGGGAAGCATGCTTATGCCTCCGCAACATTTTTGCTGAGAGCACTCAATTATCTGGCACATTTTATTCACCTTCAGAGAGACCTGGTTAAAGAACTATCCGAATCCTTGGCGGAGTGCATGCCTAATGAGAAGTTCGATAAAATTTCTTCTAACCTAACCACTTTTACTTCCATAGCAAATTCTTCCATGAGACTTGTTTCCCACTCAGAGGAAGGATCTTCAAGGGCAGCCGGCACCAGCATTGTGATACGTCGTCATGCTTGGATGAGGCTATGTGGTTTCGCAGAGCCCTTTAAGGCATCTTTTGTCAATGTCCCCTTTGATGATTCTTCACTGTTTGGACCATCGGTTAAGGACACCCTGACCCACATTGAGCAAGAAGGTAAGACCTTGTCTGCTATGGGGATTAAGTTTTCCACCCCTCAGTGAACCTACTGAAGGAATCAATGAGGGGCGAAGAAAACTTGGTTCCATAAGTCACAAGGTTCTTTTCCTGATCAAAGCGGAGAGTTCTCCTTCAGAGACAGAGGAGGAGGCTATAATGTAATATGATGCCCAAGAGGTAGAGGGGGCCCGCAAAACCAGAGCTTCAAGGAACCTTTTCTTGACAAGCCCTTTCAGCGCTCCTGAAGGGCTGCCTGACTGTCCAACTCTGGATGCAGTCCGAGGGGGCCATTTTTCTCTGCACTTCAGTACCTCTGGGACCAAATTACGACAAATGCTTGTATGAGAAACATTATATCCAGAGGTTATTGCAGTCCCTTTTCTCTACCCCTACCAAAGATTTAAAAAAAACTCCCCGACGTTACACCCAGCCAGAGGGAGTTAGTAGTTACTGAAATCATCAAACTTCTGCACAAAAGAGTTATCCAAGAGGTCCCAACTGAAAAGAGAGGGTCCAGGTCTTGCTCCTGTTTCTTTTTGGTGCCAAAAATAACAGGGAACCTACGGTCCACTTTGAACCTAAATAATCTCAATTTGTATGTGAAGAAAGTCAAGATGTAATGTGATCCTATGTCGCCTACATTCTCTACAGATGGGGTTCGGAGCCGACCCTCGGCTCCGACTCGGCACGCTATACTATAGAACGAAGTCTCTTATTGGCTGAGCCACCTCATATCCCAGGATGCCCCACTACTGCTTCCCCAGATCTCGTTTGCCGCTTCTACAGCATAGACGTGGTCTCGGACTTGGCTGAGCTAAGTGCCTCTTAGTGCTTATTTTTTCTGTCAGAATTTTTCGCTAAACTTACCCAAAAGCTGTTTTAACAGCTACTTATTGTGTGTGATTGGTTTTTGTAAAAAGTTTGTGGTAAAATTGTGTTTTCCTTGACAGCAAAGGATCCCGTTTAAGTTAGAGGGGCCTTTGCCTAGCCCACGCGCCTTAGTAGGAGCTGTTTAACAGCTAGTCATTGTGCAGTTTAAAACTTTTGTGGTAAATTGTATTTTTTTCTTGGTGGTAAGTGATCCCGTTTAACTTAGAGGGACCTTGTCCTAGTCTACGTGTTATCTTGTTCTTTTCAGTGTAAAGTTAAGTTGAAGTAGATAGCCATGTCTAAAGAACATAGGCCATCAGGATTTAAGAAATGTTCAAAATGCAATTATAAAATGTCCATTACGGACGACCATTTGTTATGTGTATACTGTTTGGGGCCGAAGCACCTACAGGAATCCTGTAGCGTTTGCCACGCTTTTTCCTCTCGCGTGCTCCAAGAGAGGAAAAATAAGTTGATTTTAAAAGGGCTTATTACCCCTTCTTTTGAGGAAGCCCTATCTTCTTCTTCTTCCCCGTCGAGGAAGAAGAAATCTTCGGCTAAGACCAGCCCGTCGGATCCGGCAGCAAAAAAGTCTAGGCAGGCTTCTCCATCGGCTTCACGGACTTCGGAGCCGAGGGCGGAACGGTCTGCCTCGATGTCTCCAGCCTCAACTCCCCTGGTATCGGAGCCGAGAGCTCGGGCGTCGAGAGGCGAGTCATCTCCATCGGCTCCACTGCCTTCGGAGCCGATGAAGGTTGCCCGCTCAGACTCTTCCCCTTCGGTGCCGAAGTCCACATCGGCTCCGAGGGAAATTGCAGTAGTGGTGGAATCTCCCTTGGCGCCGATACTTCTCGAGACCATTCGGAGCCGGTCCCCCAGTCTTTCTGAGCTGGTGGAGAAGTCGACTCGGACCCGGTCGGTCTCTTCTTGGACGTCGAGGATGTCCGATTCGGATGTAGACAGGGTGCTTCAAAGGCTTTTTCAGTCTCCGGTCTTTCAAAAGTTGGTCTCGGCTACAGTCCAGTCGGCTCCGGAGCCAATTTCCCACCCTGCCATCTCGATTCCTCCTCCAACAGCTTCGGTGCCGTTGGAGTCGGCGTTGGTGGAGCAGGTGGAGGTTGTCGGGTCGGTCCCGACCCTAACTCCAACCCCGCCCTTCAGGTCGGGGTTCGGTACGCGGACCTCCTCTGTCGGCCCCGGGGGGGACGCTTCGGGACCGATCTTTTCGGTTCCGAGCCTCTCTCTTGGTGCGGCGGCGGCGGGAGTTCCGACTGCTGTTGTGGCCTTGGGGGTTGAACCTTCCCAGGACTCTGGGGGTCCCGCCTTCAAGGCCATGAGGAGTGCCTTGGCCAAATCCTCTCTGGCCACTTCTACCATCTCACCACCACCTTCCCTTGGCACGGACACTGGTTCCTTTGCAATCCCCCTGTCTCACGACAGCAGAGCCCTGGGGCCTGAGGTTACCCCCATCGGGAGTTCCCTTCTTCCTGGAGGTCCCTCAGAAACGTCTTCGGAGGAACCCCCGAGGAAGAGACAGTGCAAGAGGAAGCACGTCGACTCCCCTGATGAGTCTCTCACCTCGGATACCGACCTCGATGATGCGGAGGGGTCCCCCAAGTCGTCCTCGGATGATGTTTCCTTTGCGGACATCTTGGAGACCCTAAAGCAACGAGGCGACTGGCAGTCCAAACCCCCTTCTGCTGAGGAGTCGGTGTTCCTCAAGGCCTTCGGGGCCCAGCCCTCCGCCTCCTGGGTGTCTCCGCCCTTCGATGAGCTCCTGGATTTGATCTCTCGAAGGGCGTGGGAACATCCGGCCAGCTCGCCCCAATAAATTCCTTTCGGCACCCCCTGATAAGGACTTTCTTACCAAAGGTGTGGCTGTAGATGCCTTGGTGGTGGCATCTGCTACCCAACAAGATGTGGCAGAGGCTTCAACATCCGTCCATCCTCCTAATAAGGAGTCTAGGAGCATGGATCGGTATAGCAAGCGCACCCTTGCTTCAGCAACCTTTACATTAAGGTCTCTGAAATACCTGACGCACTTTACGAGACTGCAGAGGGATCTTGTCAAGGAGCTGTCGGATACCCTCTCTGGTAACTTACCGGAGCAGTTAGCCCAGATGGTTAACTCCCAGTTGGCTACCCTTTCCTCCCTTTCCAACTCGTCCATGAGGCTCATTTCGTATGCAGCCGAAGGAGCGAGCAGAGCGGCGGGCACAGGTGTTGCTCAATGGAGACAAGCCTGGCTACGCCTGTGTCACTTTGCGGAGGCCTTTAAGTCTTCCTTTGCCGACGCCCCCTTCGATGGGTCCTCCCCTTTTGGACCCAAGGTAAAGGTCACTTTGACTTGCTGCGAGCAGGAGGGTAAGACTTTAACTGCCGTTATCCCAAGGCTCGAAGAGGAGGGAAAATGTGGTTCCCTAAGTCTCAAAAGCCTTACTCATCGCAGCAGAGCGATTCCCCTTCTAGAGGCAGAGGAAGGGGAAATTTTTCAGGGAGATGCCGTCCCAGAGGCGGCAGAGGCCCCCGCAACACTGGAGACCGCGAGTCCTTTTGTGGCTCCTCCTCCTTCCAGCATCCCTGAAGGAGTGTCCGACTGTGCAACTCCGGAGCCAGTCGGGGGTCGTTTTTCGAGGCACCTAAAGGCCTGGGAAAGTATCACTCAGGACCAATGGGTGCTCCGAATCATCGCCGGAGGTTACTCCATTCCCTTCTCTCAACCCCCTCCACCATCCCAAAGGATCCCGGACCCACCACCCAGTCAACGGGATATGGCAGCCATCGAAATTTCAAAGCTGCTTCAAAAAGGAGTCATCCAACCTGTCCCCGCAGATCAGGCCGGATCAGGGACTTACTCAAGATTCTTTTTGGTACCAAAAAAGACCGGGGACTTGAGGCCCATTTTGGATCTCAGCAGATTAAACCGATCAGTGAAAAAGTCCAAATTCCGGATGGTCAGCTTGCAAACCATTCTCCCGCTTCTGTAGAACGGTGTTTGGATGTGCTCCATAGATCTCAAAGATGCCTATTATCACATTCTGATAGATCAGGCGTCAAGGAGACACTTGCGCTTCAGCGTAGGGGACAGTCATTTTCAGTTCCGTGCACTGCCCTTTGGTCTCACCACAGCCCCCAGGGTGTTCACCAAATGTTTGGCAGTGGTGACTGCTCACCTGAGAAGTTTAGGATTCCAGGTGTTTCCATACCAGACGACTGGCTCCTAACTGCCACTTCAAGGCATCTACTCTTAAAAACTTTAGCAGCCACTATCTCCCTAGGCAGTTCCTTAGGAATCACATTCAATTGGACAAAATCCGTATTGCTGCCATCACAGCGTATTTTGTTTATTGGTGCAGAAATAGACTCAAGGCAGATGCGAGTCTATCTTCCTGCGGAAAGGATAGCAACATTGCAGTCTCAGGTTCGGGCGTTACTCCTCAGACGTCGCGCTCCAGCGAGAATGGTCCTACAGCTGTTAGGTTCCATGTCAGCCACCATTCTTCTCATCCCCTTGGCAAGATTACATATGAGGATACTCCAGTGGCTCCTCTCAGTCCAGTGGTCTTATCAAGACCCCCCCCCTCAGTCACCAAATAGTGATCACAGAGACGTGCAAATAGGATCTTCGTTGGTGGCTTCTTTCCTCCAACCTGGATCAGGGGCGACCCTTCGTTCCCCCATCCCCCTCGGCCACGTTGACTACGGACGCCTCCCAGACAGGGTAGGGGGGACATTATCTGGACAGGTTGGTCCAAGGCACGTGGCACTCCGACGAGCGTCTTCTCCACATCAATATCCTGGAAATGAGGGCGGTGCTTCTAACGTTGCAAGCACTGCACGATCACCTCCCCCAGGGGACGATTGCCATTCAGTCCGACAACATGTCGGCAGTCTGGTACTTGAACAAGCAAGGAGGCACCAGGTCTTACCCCTTTTGCAGAAAGGCCATGAAGGTATGGGATTGGGTGATTGCTACCAAACGCTTTCTAGTGGCAACTCACATTCCGGGAACATCCAATGTGATAGCCGACAGACTGAGCAGGACTATTCTCTCCCCTCACGAATGGTCCTTGAATCACAAAGTGGTAACACAGATTTTCACAAGATGAGGAGTTCCATGTTGCGATCTTTTCGCAACTCCCCTCAACGCAAAATGCCAACAGTTCTTCTCTCTCATTCCAGTTCCTGGGCCAGACCCTCAAGGATGCTCTGATCCAAGCTTGGCCCCCCGGTCTGCTATATGCCTTTCCACCGGTTCCCCTTCTCCCCAAGCTGATTCAGAAGGCGATTCGATTGAGAAGCAAAATGATTCTAATCGCCCCATACTGGCCTCGTCAAGTTTGGTTCCCCTTTCTTCGCAAGTATGCATTGGACGGTCCCTGGTTCCTGGACCAAGTTCCGGACCTCCTGACGCATCAGTCAGGACAGCTCCATCAGTCCCTCCATTCTTTGAAGCTTGCAGCTTGGCTACTCCTCTTCTGACCATAGTTAGGAGCCATTCTTTCGACCCTGAAGTCATGCATATTTTGTCCTCGGCCCACAAGACTTCTACTAAAAAGATGTATAGCAGTAAATTGAAGAGGTTTGCTATTTGGGCCCAACTCCAAGGATTAGACCCTATGACTGCTTCTGTGTCAGAGGTTCTGAAGTTTTTAACTTCCCTGTTCAACCAGGGTTGTTCGGTGTCTACCATCAAAGTTCAATTGGCAGCTATTTCTAATTTTCATGAGAACACAGAACCACCTTTAATGAGCAACAAGTTGTGCAAAGCTTTTATTAAAGGAGCTTGGCTTTTACGGCCCCCTATATCGCATCCTGCACCACCGTGGGACCTTAACGTAGTGTTAGGCGCATTAACCGCACCCCCCTTTGAGCCGGCTGCAACCTGTGACCTGAAATTTCTTTCTTGGAAGACTGCCCTTCTAGTTGCTATCACATCAGCCAGGCGAGTTTCAGAACTTGAAGCCTTATGTGTCAATCCACCATACCTGGTATTTCACAAGGA
The DNA here is from genome assembly GCF_019279795.1 of Protopterus annectens. Classification (NCBI taxonomy): domain Eukaryota; kingdom Metazoa; phylum Chordata; order Ceratodontiformes; family Protopteridae; genus Protopterus; species Protopterus annectens. Next base: position 358,284,489 of record NC_056740.1, read on the forward strand.
TAGAGTATCTCTTAGACCAAACCCATCCTTTATACCAAAGGTTTGTTCTAACTTTTGTTTGCAACAATCACTGGAGTTACCATTTTTTTTCCCTAAGTATACAAACAGAGCTGAGTATACTTTTCACTGCTTAGATGTACACAGACAGTTACGTTTCTATTTGGATAGGACACAACAAGCACGAAAATCAGATCAACTGTTTGTGTCTTTTTCGGACAATAAATTGGGCAAATCCGTCACGAAAGTCACTATTGCCAAGTGGATCAGAGACTGTACCAGTCATATTTACCACATTTCAAATAAGGACCTTACAATTCCTGTGAAAGCTCATTCTACCAGGGCTATGGCCACTTCGGCAGCCTTTCATTCCAAGCTCTCTATTAATGACATCTGTGCGGCTGCTACGTGGTCTACTCTACACACCTTTATCTCTCACTACAAATTGGATGTGGCATCGGTTCCAAGGTTCTCCGGACCATTTTCCATTGAGCCACCCGGGAATTAGGTGCTAGGGACGCTGTCCCATCTGTAGAGAATGTAGGCGAGATAGGATCACATTACATCTTTTAGTTATGTACTTACCATAACTTTAGATGTATGGGATCCATCTCGCCTACATTCCTAATAACCCACCCTCCTCCCCCTACCTTGGAGGCCAGAAGAGACCCGACGGTCCGAATACAACTGTTTCCTCTCTTGAAACACCTGGCAATCTTATAACAACAGTCTATGTGTGTGTGCATGTGTGCGGACAAACAAGATCTGGGGAAGCAGTAGTGGGGCATCCTGGGATATGAGGTGGCTCAGCCAATAAGAGACTTTGTTCTATAGTATAGCGTGCCGAGTCGGAGCCGAGGGTCGGCTCCGAACCCCATCTGTAGAGAATGTAGGCGAGATGGATCCCATACATCTAAAGTTATGGTAAGTACATAACTAAAAGTTCTGGATGGTAGCAGTTCAGTCCTTCCTCCCGTTGCTGAAGAAGGATGACTGGATTTGCTCTGTGGATTTCAAGGACGCGTACTATCACGTAAAAATAGGCAGGTGCTCCAGAAGTCATCTTTGCTTCTGCCTTTGGTTTCACCATAGCTCCCTGAGTGTTTAGCAAATGTATGGCAGTGGTTGCAGCTCATGTCTGACTGCAAGGGTTTCTGGTATTCCCGTACTTAGACAATTGGCTCCTGACTGCCCCTACTCAACGTCAACTTTCTCAGCCAAAGACTGTCTTTACCAGTTGTCCCAATTTCTAGGCATTACCATAAACTTGGACAAGTCACAACCACTGCCGGTTCAAACTTGAGAGTTCATTGGAGTCCAGCTGAACACCACTACCCAAATAGCTGCTTTGCAACAGCGTCACATCGACACATTAAAATTTCAGGTTCAAGCCATTTTGAGTTTTCCATCTCCTCCAGCCAGGTTGATTCTATGAGCTCTGGGATCCATGGCAGCTATTATACTTTTAGTTCCTCTAGCCAGTTACTATATGTGCATTCTTCAGTGGACACTGTCTGTTTAATCATCTAGTCTGCATCACCCCAGTCTGTTCCTATTAGACTGACAAACATTTGCAGGTCCCATCTATGTTGGTGGATTCAAACAAATCTGACAATTGGCAGACCTTTCACTCCCCCCCCCCCCCTCCCTTCAGCCACTGTGACCACAGATGCTTCCCATCTACGATGGAGGTGGGCATTACCAGAGGAAAATGATCCAAGACACATGGATTCTGATAGAGACCAGTTTGCATATCAGTGTCTTCAAGACAAGAGCTGTCCTCTTATCATTGCAAGCCTTTCAGAAGGCTCTCTGTCTAGGGACAATTGCTATTCACACAGGCAATGTATCAGTAGTCTGGTACATCAACAAGCAAGGAGGAACCTATTCATATCCTCTCTACAATGAGGGTTTGGGAATGGGTGATCTCTTCAAACCACTTTCTGCTTGCAGCACATGTACCGGGGAAATACAGTGTGTTAGCAGGCAGGGTCAGCAGATCAATACTGATGCCCCACAAGTGGTCCCTCAATCAGGAAGTAGCAATTGATGTATTCATCCATTGGGGTTTCCCCTGCTGTGGTCTCTTTGCGGCCCCTTTCAACAAAAAATGCAACAGTTACTTTGCTCTGATCCCTCCTTCAGGGAGTTCCCTGAGTGATGCTGTGGTCCATGATTAACCTCCCATTCTCCTTTATGCTTACCCTACTCTTCTTCTTGTCCAGAAAGCCAAATGGTTGAAGAGCAGTGTGATCCTCATTGCCCCTTTTTAGCCTCATCAGGTGTGGATGTTCTTCGTGTTTCACTGTTGCAGTCATTACATTTGGGTTATCTGCCTGCATACCTGAATACCATAGCCTGAATACCAGAGTCTTGGATTCCTGCGTCGGATGCTGTCTCTTCTTCCATGACGTCAAGTCGTCAGGGGTATAAAACATGCAGCCGATGCAATTACATCAGTCTTTCTTGCTGATAGAGATTCTAGGGCCTTGGACAGATGGGGTAAGAAGATATACACTTCTGCTACTTTGGCCATTAGGGCCTTAAATTGCCAGTTTCGTATGTTAAAGTATCAGCAGCATATTGTGGGACTACTTAAACAGAAAATGATGTTGATTCCGGACTGTGCTGAACATAAAGAATTACAGGATTTAATGCATTTTGCTGAACAAGTTGGTAAACATACTTTCCAATGTGGTTTTGACTCTAGAAGCATCTTGCAGGGCTGCTGTCACTGGGTCTGTACTTAGAAGGCATGCTTGGCTTAAGGAGCAAAACTTGCCAGATCATGTTAAAGCTAAATTACTGGATGCTTCCTTAAACCAAGACCGCATGTTTTGCAACAAAGCAGAAGAAGCCCTCAAAAAGATGGAGGAAAAAGCTAAATCTATGCAAACTGTTAAAGATTTCCTGCAAGTACAGCCTCCCATATTTAGTAGGCATTGGCCTTCAAAGAATTGGTCCTTTCCAGTCTCTTCCAGGCCTTATCAGACCAAACCCAGGAACAGCAGACCACCTAGGTTACAGTCTCAGGTTACACACAGGCAGAGGCAGTAGGGGGCTCCCACTTCCAAAACAGGAAGTAGTAAGACACCCCCCTATGGAAAAATGTCACAATGACTTAACCTTAACCCTTCCAAGCCCTGCTCAAATGCCTGCTCACTTAGGAGGAAAGCTCACCCTGCATGTAAAAAACTGGGAACTCATTACCCAGGACAAATGGGTTTTAAATATAGTTTCCAAAGGATACATATTTCACTTCCACACCCTACCAACCCCAAACAGTTGGCCAGACCTACCCCCAAATCAGTGGGCAGAGGCTCAACAACAGGTTCTGTCTCTTCTAAGTATCAGGGCTATTAAGCCTGTCCCAACAGAAGAAAGGGGGCAAGGTTTTTACTCAAGACTTTTCCTGATACCCAGAAAAGACAGCTCCTGGCATCATCTATTCTAAACACCTTTTTGGTAATCCCAAAATTCAAAATGCTAACACTTCAACGGCTGCTTCCTATGCTAGGCAAAGATGCCTGGTTGGCAACCTTAGACAAAGGAAGCTTACCTGCACATTCCAATAAGGGAATCTTGCAGGAAATACCTACGCTTCATGGCCTTTCCATGCACTAACAGTTCTCTGCCCTTCCATTTGGCTTATCTACTGTGCCTAGGGTATTCACAAAGTGTCTAGCTCCAGCCATTGCATTTTGCAGGGAGAGAAATATTCAAATATACCCATACTTGGACAATTGGCTGATTCAGGCAGAAAGCCAGGACATGCTGTTGAAACATCTGGCATTCGTAAAGAAACTTCTAACCTTGCTGGGGTACACTGTAAATGAAAAGAAATCTCATCTAGTACCCTGCCAACAGATTGTATTCCTGGGAGCAAGCTTGAGCACAACTTCCCAGATGGCTTGCCTCATGCCAGAGAAACAAGTTTATTTGACAACCTACATCAAACTACTGGCCACAAAGACCCAGCTATCTGCAAGGAAAATTTTGCAAGCCCTGGGGTTCATGGCCTCTTGCATTCTACTAATTCCATATGCAAGACTGCATATGAGGAAACTACAATGGTATCTAAAAAGTTTCTGATCTCTTCCATTAACAAACTCCTTTCCCCAGGAACCACCAAAACTCCCACCCCTTTTAACGCTGACCCAGACAACCCCCACCAAACTGCTAATACTTTTAACTCTTTCTTTATTGACTCTATCCATACCCTAGCCAAACAAATGAACAACAACTATGTCTCCCCTCCTAGTAACCCTAAGGACCCATCTTATAACTTTACACTACAACCTATCCCCACATCATTTATCTACAGACTTCTTAACAAACTTAAACCTGGTACTCCTTCAGTGGACAAACTCCCATCTCTCTACCTCCAAAGGGCTGCCAAAGTGATTGCATACCCTATATCCATACTCATAAATAGAACAATCCAAGAAGGAACCATCCCTGAGATCTGGAAAGTTTCCCATATTATTCCATTACATAAAGGGGGTAACTCTATCGATTACTCTAACTACAGACCAATTGCTCTCCTTTCCCCAATAGCAAAAATTATGGAAAAATGTATTCACCGGCAACTCCTACAGCATCTCACCCTGCACAACATAATAGCAAACTGTCAACATGGTTTTAGACCTCATCACAGTACTACCACTGCTCTCTTATCCTTTGTAGAAACCATCAATAAGAATCGCAATAACAACCTTCTCTCTTCTGCTCTCTTTATTGACCTCTCCAAAGCATTCGATATGGTCAACCATTCCACCTTAATTAACATACTTGAATCCTCTCCTTTGACAACCTTGCCACTAAATGGTTCAAAGCATACCTAAGCAACAGGCAACAAGCAGTCCTATGGGGCAATCAACTCTCTTCTCTCCTACCCATAAACATTGGTGTCCCTCAAGGCTCTATTCTTGGGCCACTTCTATTCCCCTTTTCATTAATGATCTCCACTCTGCTATCCCTCAAGCTACCTGCATCCAATATGCAGACGACTCTACCCTTATCTGCTCTGCTTCCTCTCCTTCTGAACTCTGCTCACGTACTCAAATGATCTTCAACGCAGTTGAAACGTGGTTCTATAAACGTTCCCTCTTACTAAATGCCAAAAAAACTAAACTTCTACTCTTTACTCCCACCACCCGATCCCCTTCCTTACACTTCACCATTTCCTCTAATAATGCTACGGTTATCACACCCGATCCTACAACAAAACTGTTAGGAATAACCATTGACAATAATCTCTCTTTTGATCAACACATTAACAACACCATTAAATCAGTCAACAGAAAAATAGGATCCTTATACCGAATTAAACCCTTCCTAACTGAATCTGCTAGAGCCAAGATTGCCCACTCCCATCTATTGTCAACACTTCTCTACGCTTCACCTATATTTACCAACCTTAAGAAAGCCAACCTCAATAAACTGACTATATGCTACAATAGCATCGCCCGCTTCGCCACTAGCAACCCCTTCAGAACCCACCACTGTAATAACCTGAAACAACTAGGCTGGCTGGAATTCCAAAACCTTCTGCTCATCACCCAACTGAACATTGCCCACAAAATACTGTATCAGCCTTCAAACACCCCTATACTCTTAGAACTTTTAATACCTTACAATAATCTTAACTCCCTTCGTTCTTCTAGAAAACTTATGGCTAAATTAACAAAGTCCAATAACTCAGCTGGTGACTCTCTTTTTTCTAGTACAGTAGGAAGGAACTGGAATCTACTACCCAGTGACATAACACTAATCTCATCACTGCCCCTCTTCAAACAAAGAATAAAAGAACACTTGAAAAATCACTGGCTCTGTTCCTGCACTAAACCTGACTAAATTTCTACCCCACTCTATCTCCTTACTTTCCCCACATCTCTCTCCCTCTTCCCTGAACAACTATCCTTTCTCTCACTTACTTCTTTTCCTCTTCTCTGAAAGTTTGCCTAATCCTTTCTTATCCTTTCTTTTTTACTTTACTCTTACTTTTTCTCTCTTTTTGTATACTAACTTTTTTATTGTCTTTACATTTATCCTGGTGATTTTGTTGTATATGACTTCAAATGTATGTTTTTTGTATATCTTGTGGAGCTTTTCTCCCCGGGCCTCTACTGAAAATGGAAATAATTCCAGCTAGACTAGCCCGGTCAACAAATGTAAAATAAAATAAAAATAAAATAAACATTCTCAGTACCTGGAAGCAATGATTCCTATCATTCCTTGTATAAAGACAGAGTTCCTTTGGTGGGCAAAGGCTTTCCACCACAACAAGGGGCTCTCTTTCAATCTTCCCCCGCCGCCCAAACCCTAACAACAGAAGACTGTGCATGGGGGCCTCACTTGGCACGGCAGTGCATTCAAGGCAAATGGAACCAGAGTCAGATGCACCTTCATATCAACCAAAAATAAATGTTAGCTATACATAATTCCCTGACAGCCTTCAAAGACCACATTCTTCCAGGACAATTATTGGTAAAGACAGACAACACCACAGTTATGTGGTACATAAACAAGCAGGGGTCAACCCACGCATACCCTCTCTGCAGACTAGCCATGGCTCTGTGGAACACAGCCTTGAGCTACCAAGTGCACCTACAAGCTCAATACATGCCAGGCAAGCTAAATTTACTGGCAGACAACCTAAACAGAAATCTCATGGACCCACACGAATGAAAACTGGAACCAAAAATATTCAACCTCTTGAGGAACAAGTGGGAGGCTCCAGAGATAGACCTGTTTGCCTCCCCCCAGAACTACCAATTGGACAAATTCTGCACAAGGACTCCCCACAGTCAAGCTTGGAAAGTGGATGCCCTGTCCTTTACCTGGGAAAGCCTCTCGGTTTATGCCTTTCCCCCTCTGCCTCTCCTCTTGAAGGTTCTGCTAAAGATCAAACAGGACAAACCAAGGACAGTACTTATTGCACCAGACTGGCCCTGCCAGCACTGGTACCCTTTCTTGCACAGCATGATACTGCTGTATCCATGGCACCTACCTCAGACACCTTCCCTGCTGTCCCAGCAGGCGGGCCAGATTCTGCACCCTCAGCTTCAAACCCTGAACCTTGCAACCTGGCTAATTTCTTGAGCTCTCCAGTAGCATCCCTTAGTAAGCAGGTGCTGGATGTCATTCTGGAAGCAAGGAGACCTAGTACTAGAAAATCCTATGCTGAAAAGTGGAAAAGATACTGTTTCTGGAGCCAGACCCCCAGGGTATGGGCACTACGGTGCCCAGCATACCTCATATTGTTTAGTACTTAACAGAAACGCTCCACAAGGGCTCATCCTTCTCGTCAGTTAAAATTCATGCCTCTGGAATTTCAGCTCATTATAATACTGAACCACCCCTCTTCTCTCACTCCCTGTTAAAGCAATTCCTCAGAGGGGCTAAAACTTTAAAACCTCCTGGGGCCTTAACTTTGTAATGGAAAAGCTCACTCTCCCTCCATTTGAACCAGCTGCAACTGCAGAGTTGAAATTCCTTTCTTGGAAAACAGCCTTTCTTCTAGCCATCACTCAAAAGAGTGTCTGAATTACAGGCCCTCATGGCAGTGGAACCCTTCATTATCTTCCATGCAGACAGGGATTCCCTTAGGACCAATCCCTCCTTTATGCCCAAGGTGGTGTCTAGTGTGGCCCTAAATCAGTACGTTCATTTGCCTACTTTTTTCCCGAATCCACAAAACAAAGGAGAACAAATTCTGCACTCTTTGGACGTGCACAGACAACTGAGATTTTATTTGTTCAGGACTAAGCCTCTCAGAAAACCTGAACAGCTGCTTGTTGGCTTTGCTGCAGGGGCAGAGGGGAAGGCCATTTCAAAGCAAACCATTTCTAAATGGATAGCCCATTGCATTCATTTCTGCTGTAAGCACCATGGAAAACATACACCACAGGAGATAAGATCACATTCCACCAGGGCTGCATCTACCTCTATAGCCTTTCTCAGAGGTGTCCCTACCAGGGACATCCTAGAAGCTGCTACCTGGAATTCTGTACATACCTTCACCAAGCATTACCACATGTCTATTTTTTCTAAATCCAGAGCTGGTTTTGCTACTGCAGTTTTGCAGGAATTAATACCTGGCCCTAATGCTCTCTAACTTCCTCCTCCCTTCCTTAGCTTTGGGAATCTACCCAAATGTAATGACTACAACAGTAAAACACGAAGAACATAGTACAGTTGTGTACACTTAGCATAAATGTAGATATTCAAGTGTATTCACTGTTGCAGTCCTGGTTATCCTCCCTCCAGCCCCCTGACTTCTCTTGGCTCTACCTTTGCTTCTTGTTTAAAGCTTTCTGGTGTATTTGCTTTTTGATGGAGGTGTAATATAACATATAATTGCTTCCCTTTGTGGGGGCACCTGACATGTGGGGCAAGAAAAACTGATGTAATGGCATCGGCTGCATGTTTTATACCCCTGACGACTTGACGTTATGGAAGAAGAGACAGCATCCGACGCAGGAATCCAAGACTCTGGTATTCAGGCTGGCTGAGGGCTACCTGCAGACAGATAACCTAAATGTAGAAACAACAGCTGAAGTCCAAGTATAAAAGACGAACAACAGGATAACCCAAATGTAATGACTGCAACAGTGAATAAACTTGAACATCTACATTTATGGTAAATGTACACAACTGTAATTTCCCCTTCCTCTGATCTCACCTGAAACATTCTCCATGGATATTGGAACCCAAACCAGACCTACTTTCTCATCCGACACTAGGACGGCACCCTATTCTTCCCACACTCAAGGCAACCTCATGGTTTCTCCAGTTCCCATGATTGCTAGATGGTCCGGGTTTTCTTCTCCAGTCAAAACTATTAATGTTATGTTGTCCCCATTTCTCCTCCATTCTTGCTGGTTGGGTTCGGAGCCAATCCTCAGCTCCATCTTGGTCATATACTATAGTTCGAGAGCTTTTTACTGGCTTGAGGCTTGCCTCTATCCCAACATGCTTAGTGGTAGTTATCCAGTTCTCATTTGCGCTTGCAGTGTCGAGATTGCTGATATTGGCTGAGGCTAAGTATTTTCTTCTTCTTGGCTATTTTTTCTAAAATGTTACATTCAGATAGTTTTTTGTGTTGAGGGTTTTTTGTCCTAGGTTAGCGCTCTTCTAACCTTTCCACTGGTTCCTTTTGTCGTTGTGGCTGTCCTTTTCCTTTAGGCCTACCATGTCCCCTTGAACCCGTTTAACTTAGAGGGTTCTCCTTCCCCATTCTTTCAGCCCCGTCTTTAGTTTAAGGGCTTCTTCTCCTTTTCCCACGTCTCTTTCTTTATAGGAGAAGTCGTTTAAGTTAGAGGCTTTCCTAGGTTGGGGGAGTCACTGTTTAGCTTTGAGGCTCTTCCCCTTCCCTCCTTTCTCTTTCCTCTCTCTCAAAAAAAAAAAAAAAAGTGTTATAGTTATAGTTTTAGTGTTGTTGTTGTGGTTATTGCTAACATGTCCAAAGATCCTAAAGAGACAAAACCTTCCGGTTTTAAAAAATGTGACTCGTGCTGCCAGAAGATGTCCCTTACAGATGGGCACACAAGCTGTGTCTATTGCTTAGGGGCTGTACACCTGCAGGACTCGTGTTCTGTATGTCATGCTTTTAGTTCTCGGGTCCTGCAGTAGAGGAAATATACGTTTATTTTGCGAGGTTTATTAAAGAGCCCCTTTGATGCTTCTACTGAGGGTACTAAGCCAGTTAAAATACAGGACAAGTCCCCTAAGCCATCGTCCTTGTCGGCTCCAATGTGGGAGTCATCTAAATCTAAGGACCAAACAGCAAGTTTGTCGGATCCAAGTGTCTGTTCCAACAAAGCTGTTTCTCTGGCGGCTCCATCAGTAGTTTCGGAGCCAGTTAGTACTCACAAGAGAACCAGGTCTTCCTCGCTGGAGCCGGTAAAGTTTGTTCCACAGTCCACACTATGGCAATCTGTGGCAGGCAGTGATCAGTCTTCCTCCCATTCCTCTCGATCATCCAGAAGTCTTTCGGATCATGATGTGGAGAGGGTGGTGAAGAGGCTTCTCAAGACACAGGCATTAGCTAAATTATTATCGAGACCAGCCCACAAGGAATTGGCGCCAACAGCCTGACCCACATCGTTATCGATTCCTCCTCCGACTCTCTTGAGTTCGGAGCCGGAGTGCATGGAAGTCGTTGTGGTGGATCTGTCGGCTCCAATTACCACCGGTCTATCGGTTCTGACTACCGCTCCGATCTCTTCGTTATCTCAGTCTATCGTGCGATCTGGGGGCCGATGCTCTATCGTTGGCTCCAAGGGGAGGAGTGGCATCGGACCCTTTTCTGACCTTGCTGTCCCTGTTGGGGCTTCGGCACAGGCGAGCTCTGCTCCTACATTGACCTCGGAGCCATCGCCCTCCATTCGGAGATCTCCAGGCTCTTCAGAGCCGGGAACTCTTTCGGGCCAGGACCACGGTGCCTTCGAGGTGATCAGGAGTGTGCTCCTATGCCTTCAGTGTTGGTGTCTGCCTCCGATCCTCCTCCCCTCCCAAGCGTAGGGTACCCATGCTCCAGGATGCCCCATTGGGTGACCCCACCTCTTCTGAAACCTCCCCTGTGAACCCCTCGGAGGAGGTCCCTCAGAAAAGGAAATGCAAGAGGAAGCATTTGGACTTCCCTGTATCCCTCACTTCAGACACAGACTAAGAGGACTCACAAGGGTCCCCACAGTCCCACTCTGAGGCCGTCTCCTTTTCAGACATCCTGGAAATCCTTAGACAGAGGGGTGGCTGGAAATCCGTTGCCCCTTCTGAGGACGAGTCTGTGTACCTGGATGCATTTGGTTCCTGACCCTCCACATCTTGGGTGACTCCACCTTTCGACCCGCTGCTGGCCTTAGTGAGTTTGAAGGCTTGGAGCTCTCCAGAGACTATGGAATCAGTTCCGAGAAGGTCCAATAAATTCATAACTGCTGCAGAGGACATGTCTTTTCTATCTAAGGGCGTGCCTGTTGATGCTATGGTGGTGGTGGCAGCCACCAAGAAAGAACTAGCGGGGACTTGTTCTGCTGTTTATCCGCCAAACAAAGAGTCTCGTACAATGGACAGGTATGGGAAGTGTATGTTTGCTTCAGCAGCCTTTACACTCAGGTCGCTGAATTATCTGTCCCACTTTACACGTCTTCAGAGGGATCTCCTAAAGAAGTTGGAGATATCCTACAGCTGAGGGAGCTGCGGACAAGGCGCCTTCACAGCTTGCAACCTTGATGTCTGTAGTTAACTCCTCCATGCGACTGAGCTCTTATGCAGCAGATGGAGCGAGCTGGGCAGCAGGCACAGGAGTTGCCTTACGTAGACACTCCCGGATGCGCCTTTGTCCATTTGCGGAGCCCTGCAAGTCCTCCTTTACCAACAACCCCTTTGATGGCTTGTCTGTGTACTGGCCTCAGGTAAAAGAGACTCTTACCAGGTGTGAACAGGATGGCAAAACTCTCTCTGCCATGGGAGTACATTTTTCCGCACCCTCTAGACCTTACCCTAAGGGTCAGAAGAGCTGGTTCCAGAAATCCCAGGGAGTTTCGCTTGACACACGTGGAGAATTTTCCTCCAAGGGAAGAGGGGGAAAATAATAATGGGAGATGCCGATCTCGCTGTGGGGGGGTGCAGAATCAGGCCGACAGAGATACCTTCTTTGGCAGGCTTTTCCAGCGCTGCTGAAAGGAGGCCTGAATGTCCGCCTCTGGAGGAAGTCGGGGGCAGATTATCCCAGTACCCAAAAGCCTGGCAAACAGTCACGGAGGATACATGGGTACCGTCAATAATATCCAGGGGTTACAAAATTCCCTTCTACCAACCACCCCTTATAAGAAACCAACACTCGTTCCCAGATGTTCCACCGGATCAAGCAAACCTAGAAGTTCAAAGTTTGCTAGAAAAAAGCGTCATCCAAGAAGTCCCCGCCAACCAAATCGAATCCAGCACTTACTCAAAGTTCTTTTTAATTCCAAAGAAGACAGGGGACTGGAGGCCCATTTTGAATCTCCGCAAACTCAACAAATCAGTCAAGAAAACAAAGTTCCAAATGGTAACACTACAGTCCATTCTTCCCTTTTTGGGTTAGGACGTTTGCATGTGCTCCATCGATCTCTAGAATGCATACTACCACATAAAAATGGACAGACGATTCAGGAAGTACTTACGCTTACGGCTGGGAGCCAGTCATTACCAGTTCAGAGCTTTGCCCTTTGGCCTCACCACAGCCCCCAAGGTCTTCACCAAATGCATGGCAGTAGTCACGGCTCATCTGAGGCATCTACGGTTCCAGGTTTTTCCATATCTAGATGACTGGTTCCTCACTGCCACCACCAAGCATTAACTGATCGAGGCATGGGACTCCACTATTCACACCTGTACACAACTAGGCATCACCATAAACTACGAACAGTCTGCCTTGTTGCCTTGTCAATATATTACATGTATAGGGGCAGATTTAGACACAGATTTAGACACATGGGCCATGGTAGCAAAACTGCCTCATGAAATAGTGTTAACCATTCGTCGTCAAGTTTTATTCCTCATGGCAAGAAAGAGAATCAAGGCAAGATTCGTCCTCAAGGTCTTGGGTTTGATGGCTGCAGCAATTACTCTGGTCTCTATGGCGTGCTTCCACATGAGAATTCTGAAGTGGCTCCTTTTGGCTCAATGATCATTCCATGATTTACTAATGTCATATCAGATTTGGATCACAGAGTCATGCAAGAAAAATTTAGCATGGTGGCTTCACTCCCTCTGGTTTCAATGGGCAGACTGTTTCTAACCCCCCCAACCCATAGCCACAGTGACCACAGACGCTTCCCAGATAGGGTGGGGAGGCATTATCTGGGAAAGACTGTTCAAGAGACATGGCAGGAACACGAGTACCACTTGCACATCAATGTCCTAGAGATGAGAGCGGTGCTTCTGTCGTTGCAAGCACTTGACTCTCTACCTATGGGGACTATAGCAATTCACACAGTCAATATGTCGGTAGTATGGTACATCAACAAACAGGTCTTATCCCTTGTGCCGAGAGGGTCTACGAGTATGGCAATGGGCAATGTCTTCCCAACGCTTTCTGGTTGCAACGCACATTCCGGAGAAGTCCAACGTGATAGTGGACAAGTTCAGCAGGGCTATTCTGATGCCTCACAAGTGGTCCCTGAAACAGGAAGTTGCAGAATTGATTTTTCGCAAATGAGGCCAGCCATGCTGTGATCTTTTCGCCACCCCCCTCAACAACAAATGCAGCAGCTACTTTGCTGTAGTCCCACCACTGGGACAGTCACCCAGGGACGCACTTGTTCACGATTAGCCCCCGGGACTGCTTTATGCCTTTCCACCATTCCCTCTGATCCCCACGGTTCTTCAGAAAGCACAGTCGTTGGGTTGCAAGTTAATCCTCATTGCTCCTTACTGGCCTCGACAGATATAGTTCCCATTCCTTTGGCCTCATCTGCAAGGGGAGCTTTGGATACTGGACCCAGTTCCAGATCTTCTAATGCATCAGTCTGGTGCTCTCCACCCTTCTGTCCATACTCTCAAGCTGACGGCTTGGTTTCTCCACTTCCAGTTTTAGCCAGGCTCCCAGATGTTTCCCCAGAAGTTTAACACATCTTGATTTCATCCCATAAACCCACTACAAGAAAACTTTATGCTAGTAAATGGAAGAGGTTCTCTTGTTGGGCAAAAAAAGAACGACATTGATCCCTTTACTGCACCCATTTCAAAGATTCTGGAATTTCTTGCTGAAACTTTTGAACGAGGAGCAGCAGCAGCTACTATCTGAGTTCAGCTAGCTGCCTTTTCTAATTTCTATGTGGGAGAAATAGGATCTAACATCATGTCCCATAGGCTATGTAGAGCATTCCTAAGAGGTGCTACCCTCTTAAGACCTCTAATAAGAGAACCTCTCCCCTGCGACTTAAATTTAGTTTTAGAGACTCTCATTCTCCCCCCCCTTTGAGCCAGCTGCTTCTTGTCCTTTGAAATTTTTTACATGGAAGACTTTTTTCTTAACCGCCATTACCTCAGCTAGAAGGGTTTCAGAATTACAGGCCTTATCCATTTGTCCCCCGTACTTGATTTTCCACAAAGATAGAGTTTCTGTCCGAACCAGTCCCTCCTTCTTACCCAAAGTGTGTTCAGAGCACAATTTGAATCAATCCATAGAGCTTCCTGTATTCTTCCCCACTTATGGCAACAAGGCAGAGTATAAGCTTCATCAATTGGACGTTCATTGACAGTTACGTTTTTATTTATACAGGACTAAGGATTTCAGGAACTCCGACCAATTGTTCATATCCTTTGCAGACAATAAGAAAGGTTGTCCGGTCTCAAAAGTGACCTTATCAAAGTGGCTTTCAGACACTATCATCTACATCTACGTTTTGCGGAACAAAAAACTTCCAGGAAAAATTAAAGGACACTCAACTAGGGCCTTGGCTGCTTCTTTTACTTTTCAAGCCAACCTGCCTTTAGATTTAATCTTTGTGGCAGCTACATGAGCTAATCCCCATACCTTTATCTCTCATTACAAAGTAGATGTGGCCTCCCGGAACATGGCATGCTTTGGTTCCATGGTCCTGAAGAGTCTTTTCCAGTGAGCCACCCAAGAAACGGGTGCTGGGGATGCTGTCCCAACCAGCAAGAATGGAGGCGAGATGGGGACAAAACATAAAGAAGTTACATACTCACCATAACGTTCCATGTTTGTTGGCCTTCATCTCGCCTTACTTCTTGTGTCCCACCCTCCTTACCCCTCATGGAGGATCGAGTGGAGTTCTTTTTTTTTTTTGGCTACACTGGCTGGGTTCCCCTTTTACTTACCAGTTGGTTAGACCTAGTCTTTCCTTCTTTTCTCTTTGCTAAAAGTCACACTCTTATATGCAGGTGTTCTCTTATATGTAAGTTTAGTCATTTTTTGACCTATTTAGTCTGGTGGGTTATCATAAACGAGATCTGGGTAACTACCGCTAGGCATGTTGGGATAGGCGCTAGCCTCGAGCCAGTAAAAAGCTGTCAAGCTATAGGGAGCCGAGGATCAGCTCCAAACCCAACTAACAAGAAGGAAGTTGAGATGAAGGTCAAGAAACATGGAACGTTATGGTGAGTACATAACGTCTTTTTTGGCCTCTCTGAAAGCATCTGCTAAAAAGGTGTACAAGATAAGTGGAAAAGATTTACCATTTGGGCTGCCAAAAATCATGTTGATCCTTTTTCAGCTCAGTTCCTTCAATTCTGGCTTTTCTGGAATCTTTATATAAGCAAGGTTCTAGTTTTGCAACCATTAAGCTCCAGTTGGCAGCTTTATCCAGCTTCCATTCAGGATTACCTTTGGGATCTGTTGTTTCAGCCAGGTTATGTAAAACCTTTATGAAAGGTATTATCCGATGTTGTTAATCTTTTTTCCATCTGTCACTGATGGGTTCGGTTCCGAGCCCTCTGAACCGAGTCGGCCTTTTTACCAAGCTTGCGCCAGCCAAAAAAACTCTAGAGCTAAGATTCTACCCAGAATGTCCTTCTCCCTTTTACCTCCGATCTCGTTTGCCGCGTCGCCATAAAGCTGCATTTCAGCCAAGCTCTCAGCTAAGTGGAACTTTATTTGATGTTTGTGTTGAAAAGTTTTGATATCTTCATTTTTTTATTGAGCGAATAGTATTTCTAGTGTGTTTTCTTCGGTCTAACATTGTTTTTTTTGTCTTTACTCTACCCGTTGTTACTGTTGGAAAACCTTTCAAGTACCATTGTTGGTACTGCCTTTCATCCCTTACCCTTGTGATATTCCTTCAGTACCATATCTGGTATTTTCTTTCCTGTCTAACCTGATAGCTGTGGTTTTTAGTAAGGTGTTTCTGTTTTCTTTCCTACATATCACTGTATTGGTACAATTGTGACTTCTTTGAACGATGTTTGACTTTTGTTCTAACTGGATTATACTGTTAGCCTGTGGTGTCTCTCTATCAAGATGTCGGATAAGAAGGGTAATTCAGGTTTTAAGCATTGTGCTTCATATAATGGCAAGTTACCTAATAGTGATTCTCACGATGATTGGGTATACTATTTATGAGTGCCCCACCTTTCAGTGCAGCCTCCATGTGACATTTGTCAGAGTTTCAGTCAACGCTGTCTTAATGAGCGCAAAAATGAACTGATACTGAAAGGTTTACTTAAGTCTCCCTTTTCAGAGGCCATTTCTGCGATGGAGGTCTCAACCCCTCCTACTAAAGACAAAAAGAGGTCCCACTGTGTTCCCTCCTCACCATCGGGTGATCAGGGCAAGCCTGTGAAATCAAAGGTCCCAAAGTTGTCCTCGGAGCATAAATCTGCCTCTGCGGCTCCATCTTCTTCAGCTCCGAGCATCTTGAAACCTTCAATACCGGTGCCAGTTTCGGCACTTGTCCTACCTCCGGCACTGATTATAGACCTCACTACTCCTATCTCGACTTTGGCACCTGTGGACACTTCGGCTCAGGGCATGGCTTTGACTCCTTTGTTAGTTATGATTTTGCAACTGACTGTTTTGGCTCCGAGTGCCACTTCGGTACCGAGAGTTGTACCGATTACACTGGACTTGACCCCTTTACTCCCGGTCTCGAAACTAGAGACTTCAGTGCCAGCAGACCTTGCACCACGGACCCGATACTCCCCTTTCATAGATCATTTCTGGGCCAGGTATATAGCCCTTTCATTGAATATCCTGACTCTCTGTCCGGACTATCCACTAGATCCAGCAGGAGCCTGTTGGAACATGATGTGGTGCGTCTTGTGAATCAGCTGTTGTTAGCCAGGGGGATACCCACACTTTCTAAGACCCATCCACCTGCAGGACATGGGTTGGATTATCCACGGACTCCATCACACTCCTCCTTCGACCATTTCAGTTTGAAAGCCTTCTGCTCCGACATCCTTCTCGGAACCCATCACTTCGGCGGCTACAGTGCACCTCACTTCGGCTCCGAGTTTGTCCCTTTGTTCTTCAGTTCCTGCAGAACCGATCCTTCGTCAATCTGGGTATTGGGGGACGGGCACTTTGGCCGTCTTTCTCCTCGGTGCCGATGACTGCATCCGCACGGATCCTGCTTGAGGCTCCATCCATGGGGGCAGGTTCGTTGGAGCGGGGTGTGACCCCGGTCCCGAGGTTGTCTTTCTCGGTTTCAGGCTCCCATCCCTCGTCGAGTGGGCCTGCCTTCCGCACGATGGAGAGGACTCTCACTTCTGGAAACACTCCTTTGATGGAACCCCAATTTTCGCCCCCTGAGCTATATCTGCCACAGACCACCCCCTGGGACACGGGCAGAGAAGGCACAGGACACCCCTGTTCAGGGTACCCGCTCTTCTGAGTCCTCCTCAGAGACCCCCACTGAGGAGCCCCCTCGAAAGAGGACATGCTAGAGGAAGCACATGGACTCACCCAAGGAGTCCTTAAGTTAAGGCAAGGATTATGATGATGGTGAAGGGTCCCCTTGGTCACCTCCTGATGATGTCTCCTTTGAAGACATCCTGGAAATGCTAAAACAGAGAGGTGACTGGAAGCCCTCCAACCCTTCATCTGAGCAGTCCATGTTCCTGAAGGCTTTCTGCACCCGGCCTTCTACCTCTTGGGTAACCCCACCTGCGTACGAGCTCATCCAGCTCATTGTGCAGCGCGCTTGGAAGAACCCTGATTCCATTGAGGCGATCCCTCGGAGACCAGACAAAATTCTTTACCCTCCCAAGGAGAACCCGCATTGGTCCAAAGGGTTACCAGTCGATGCTATGGTGGTGGCAACGGCCACAAAAAAGGACTTAGCTGAAGAAAGTCCCACTGTCCACCTGCCCAACAGGGATTCCCGGGCGGTGGACAGACTTGGGAAGTGAGTTTTTGCATCAGGGACCTTTGCTATACGGTCCCTGAACTATTTGGCACATTTTACAAGGCTCCAGAGGGACTTGATCTCCGAACTGTCTGGGACGCTCGCAGGACAGTTGTCTGATGAGGTCAGAGACAAGGTGGCCTTGCAGCTTGCAACCCTGGAATTGATATCCAACTCGTCCATGAAGTTGCTTTCGCATGCGACCGAAGGGGCGGCTAGAGCAGCGGGATCGGGCATTGTCATGAGGCATCATGCCTGGATGCACATTTGTGACCTCATGGACCTCTTCAAGTCTTCCTTTTTGAATGCTCCCATCGAAGCTTCATCTGTTTTTGGCTCCAAAGTGAAGGACACGCTAGCCAGGTGCGAGCAAGATGGAAAGACCCTGTCTGCCATAGGCCTCCAGTTTTCCGATCCTCAACATACCTTCTCCAGGAATCAGAGGAGTGGGAAAATATGGCACAAAAAATCTTAGGGTCCTTTCCGTGCTGGACGTGGTGATGATACCCCCAGGGTCAGAGGGTGTAACAATTCCGGAAGACGCCCCTATAGAGGCAGAGGGGATCCTCATAACCAAGGCTCCAGGGATTTCTTCTCTGGAAAGCCTTACCTGCGCTCCTGAGGAGCAACCTGATTGCTTACCTCTGGAAGCATTCAGGGGTCGTTTCTCTCTGCACCAAGCTGCCTGGCAATCTATTACCACCGATCATTGGGTGCAGAGTTTCATCACCAGAGGTTACACCATTCACCTTTCTTGTCAACCAAACCTTCCCAGAAAACTTCTCAACGTTCCACCCAGTCAAATTGAAGAACCAACTTCAGAGATAATAAAGCTGTCTCAAAAAAGAGTCATCCAACCAGTCCCACCAGACCCAACGTGGATCCAGATTTTACTCAAGGTTCTTTTTGGTGCCAAAAAAGACAGGGGACTGGAGACCCATTTTGGATCTCAGCAGCTTAAACAAGTCTGTCACCCAAACCAAATTCCAGATGGTCACAGTTCAGTCCATTTTTCCCTTTTTAAGAGAAGGCAATTGGATGTGCTCGATAGATCTCCGGGATGTGTATTACCACATCAAGATGGACAAACGCTCCAGGAGTCTGCTTCACTTCTGGCTAGGGACCAGTCGTTATCAATTTCATGCCCTGCTGTTCGGTCTCTCTACAGCCCCCAGAGGGTTCACGAAATGCATGGCAGTGGTCACAGCTCACTTGAGACTACAAGGATTGTGGGTGTTTCCATATTTGGATGACTGGCTCCTCACCGTCCCCACCAAGCATCTTCTGGTAACAGCACTGCATTATACTCTCTTTCTGTGGCATAATTGTTGGGAATAACGATACATTAGGAGAAATCAAACCTTACTCCTACACAACAAATAGAATTCATTGGAGCAGTGTTCAATACCTAGTCCTGTCTAGTATCACTCCCAATTCACAGACTCCACCGACTGAGGCTCCAGCTCCGAGTGATACTCTCTCAAACAAAAGTTTCAGCAAGGGAGGTTCTTCAGGCCCTAGGCTGTATGGCAGCTTAAATTCCAATTGTGCCTCTAGCAAAGTTACATATTCGGATCCTGCAATGGCTCCTTCTTTGTCAATGGTTCCCAAACTGTCACACCCCCTCTGTTACCAGATTCGAATAACCAACTCCTGCAGACAGGACCTCCTTTGGTGGATGAGGCCAGACTTAGAACTTTAGAGACGCCCATTTCAATCCCCTCAGCCCAAAGCCATTGTGACCACGGATGCTTCCCTGATCGGGTAGGGGGGGCCCATTTCTAGGGCAAGACAGTCCAAAGCACATGGTCCACCTCAGAGGCCCACCTGCATATCAATGTTCTGGAACTGAGAGCAGTGCTGTTAGCATTGCAGGCCTTTCATTCGGCTTTCCCTTCTGGTACAATTGCAATTCAGTCAGACGATATGTCAGTGGTCTGGTATATCAACAAACAAGGGGGAACCAAGTCCTACCCCCTACGTTGAGAAGCCATGAGAATTTGGTAGTGGGCGATAGCTTCCAACCGCTTTTTGATAGCAGCGCGTATCCCAGGGAGCTCCAACGTAATTGCAGACAAACTGAGCAGATGCATCCTCCTGCCTCATGAGTGGTCCCTGAATCCTGAGGTGGCGTCAGAAATCTTCAGCCACTGAGGCCAGCCTTGCTGTGATCTTTTTGCCTCCCCATCGAACAACAAGTGCAGCAGCTATATCACCCTACTTCCCCTGGAGGGGGAGTCACCGAGAGACACTCTAATCCACGATTGGCCCACGGGACGTCTTTACACTTATCCTCCCATTCCCCTGATTCCACAATTTCTAAAGAAAGCTCTTCAGTTGAGATGCAGGGTGATCCTCATAGCTGCGTTTTAGCTTCGACAAGTTTGGTTCCCCTTCCTTCGGCCTCACCTAGTTTACCCTCCTGCGGATTCTGGATCCCCTACCAGATCTGATTACTCACATCCAAGGGTTGAACCACCCAAATCTGTCCAGTCTCAAGCTGACAGCTTGGTTTCTCCACCTCCTTTAGTTGCCAGGCAAGCTAATCTCTCCTCGCCTATTCGAGACATCATTCTGGCCTCTCATAAACCATCTACCAGAAAACTATATCAGGATAAATCGAAAAGGTTCTCCATCTGGTCCAAGGATAACATGCTAGACCCATATTCGGCTCCAGTCACTGCGGTGCTTCATAGGTTCATAGGTTCATAGGTTCATACTAGGCTATCTGCCCGAGGGCATTTACAAGCCTAGCCCATAGTTTTGTGGCTTACGCCACCTTTAGGATGGGAACTATACCCATTATTTTGCTGTGCCTCTGTTGAGCAGTGACACTGAGGTAATCCCTGGGGTATATCTGCGATCTCCCATCCATTGGTCAAGATTTCTCTTGAACAAGGCCAGCGAGGTGCTCTGCCTCACATAGCACTCTGCTTCAATACTTGGCTAAGTTTTTTGATAATGGAGCCTCTGCATCTACCGTATGAGTACACCTAGTGGCAATTTCTAATTTCCACAATGGTTATAGATGGCACCTCTCATTTCTTTATGCCTATGCAAGGCCTTCCTCAAAGGGACCTCTCATATCAGGCCTCCTGTCAGACAGCCCGTGGAACCATGGAACCAAACTTTAGTCCTTCAGTCTCTGACTCAAAAACCTTTTGAACCTGCTGCGAAGTGTGACCTAAAGTTTTTGTCTTGGAAATCTTTGTTCTTGGTAGCCATCACATCTGCCAGAAGGATCTCAGAGCTGCAGGCATTGTGTATCAAAAGTCCCTGTCTGGTCTTTTATAAAGACAGAGTATCACTTCGGGAGATCCATTCTTCCTTCCCAAAGTTGTTTCTGAATTCTCCATAAACCAGACCATTGATTTACCAGTGTTCTTTCTGAATTTTGCTAATAGAGTAGAGTACTGCCGTCACTCCTTGGACGTACATAGGCAACTGAGATTTTACCTAGACATGACCAAACCTATCCGTAAATCTGAACAGCTTTTCATCTCTTTTTCTGGGCCAAGAATGGGAGATGCTGTTTCTAAGGTTACATTATCAAAATGGCTAAGGGACTGCATACGTTTCATCTATTCCCTCAGTAACAAACCTATTTCAAAAGTTAAAGCACACTCCACTAGATTCTATGGCAACATCTGTAGCTTTCCATTTCAGGGCTTCCATGGATGACATCTGCGCACCATCTTACTTGAGCTAAGCCTCATACCTTTAGCAATCATTGCAAACTGGATTTGTTCTCGAGAGGGAGAGCTGCCTTCAGCTCAGTGGTACTCAGGAATGTTCTTTCATAAGGGCCGTCCATGGACCTCAAGGTAGCTTGGGCTTCTGTCCCATCAGTGATGAATGGAAAGAAGATTAACATCAGATTAAGAAGATTTTCTTCATGTTTCACTGTTGCAGTCATTACATTTCTGGGTAATCTGCTGGCAGGTTGCCCTCAGTCGGCCTGAATTCCAAAGTCTTGGGTCCTGCGTCGGTTGCTGTCTTCTCTTCCTTGACGTCAGGTCATCAGGGGTATAAAATATGCAGCCAACGCCATTTTCTTTAGTCTTTCTTGCCGTGCGGTGCCCGAAGCAGAAGCATTTCGCAAGTGCCAGTCGGCCGACTACTGAAATATTCGAGTTTGAGTTTCAGAACCGAAGTCTTCACTAAAGCCAAGTACTCCGTTGGGGAAACTTTTTTCTTGCTTTTTACCGATGTCAGAAAAAGTTAATAATTTTATTACTTGTGGGAAGCAAATACCTCATAAGAATTTCCAATTATACTGTATTCTTTGCTTAGGCCCTGATCACAACGTGCCTGGCTGTCAGTTTGTGCTAGATTTAACCAACACACTATTAAGCGTCGGTATATTTTTGCATCAAAAGATTTTGGAAAAAGATTTAACTACCCAGAAATGTCGCCGGATAGCAATCTGACTACCTGAGTACATAAAAAATGCAAAGAAAAGGACAGAGAAAGGCAGTCAAGATCCAAAACCGACAACGAAGCTTCTCCTAAGCCAGTTGCTGGTTCGACGGTACTCAGTGAGGCGCTTTCGCAGCCCCTGATACCCGCTACCTTTGAGTCGCAGGCCTCTACCAACACCCATGTGGAGTCCGGCATGCCGCAAAATACTCAAGGTATTGGACCGATGGATGTATCTCCCTTGGATGGGTCCAGAGCCGCTGAGCAGGCACCGGCTTCTGAAGCTGTATTCAGACCTCAACATTTGTATAGCAAACCGATGACAGCTGCAAAACCAAAGACAAAAACAACTTCTAAAACTAAAAAAAATCGCATGAGCCACATGCACAGGACTCTATGCCTAAAAAACAGATGATCAAAATGGCTGAAGAACTTATTACCTTGATCAGGGGTACCCATCCCCTTCTAGATAAGTGGCCTAGGCAAGACTCTGATTATGAATCTTTAGATCAGGTTTCTATTTCTTCCGATTCCTCTTCTGATCAGGAATTATCTATACCTCCCTATGAGGATTGTTAAGGAGTCTAATCCATCTGCATCTTCTCCTGAGGATTATTCATTTGCAGAAACTTTGCATACTTTGAGGGAGCATTTTCACTGGGAGAGTCAAGACTTCTCAGAATCAAAAAAGAGGCTCAGGGATTTCCTTCATCTCCCTCAGCACAAGCCTTAAGCCATTCCCCCTATTTTAGACATTGTGGATGTTGTGTTTTCGGAGTCAAGCTTGACCCCTGACTCCTTACCTCCGGCTCCCAGTAAGCCTGACAGGTATAACAGGGTCCCTGACTCACATAAAGTTTTATTTAGAAACCCTGCTGCTGATCCTGAAACTATTTCACGGGGTCCAAAGGGAGTTAAGGCCTCAACAGCAAAAAATCCTACCCCCTCTGACAGAGATTCAAGGGCACTAGACAGATGAGGAAAAAAGGTTTATACATCTACAACCTTGGCAGTCAGGGCCTTAAACTGTCAATTTCATATGCTTAAGTACCAGCAACATGTTATGGGATTGCTGAAACAGAAAATTATATTGATTTAAGAATGTGCAGAAAATTAAAAATTGCAGGAATTATTGCATGCAGCTGAACAAGTTGGAAAGCATACTTTGCAATGTGGTTTTGATTCCTTAGAGGCCTCCTGCAGGGCCGCAGTTACTGGATCTGTGATTAGGAGGCATGCCTGGTTAAAGGAACAAAATTTGCCTGATCATGTTAAAGCTAAATTGCTAGATGCACCTTTACAGCATGATTCTCTGTTTGGTATTAAGGCAGAAGAGGTTTTAAAGAAAATGGAAGACAAAGCTAAGTCTATGCAGACTGTCAAAGACTTCCTACAAGTGCAGCCACCAAGATTCAGTAGACACTGGCCTACAAAAAATTGGTCCTTTCCTAGTCAGACAAAGCTCAAAGGGGCAAATCCAGACGCCCTAAGGGTTCCAGATACCAGGCGCAAGGTTCATACAGGTCAAAGCAACGGGGCGCTTCCACCTCCAAATCTGGAGGTTATAAAGCGTAAACCTACAGAAAGCAATCCCATTGACTTCCCTATGCCTACACCAAGCACTTATCTTTTGGCAGCACCCATAGGGGGGAAATTAGCACTTTTTGCTCAAAATTGGCACTTAATAACCCAGGACAAGTGGGATACTAAGCATCGTATCACAGGGATACAGATTCCATTTCCACACTTTGCCAATGGCAAATGGTTGGCCAGATCTGCCAAAAAATCAATGGGCAGAGGCACAGAAACAGGTTACGTCCCTCATGGATATGGGGGCCATTCAGACAGTACCAGAACAGGAAAAAGGACAAGGTTTTTACTCAACTGTTCATGATACCCAGAAAGGACAAGGACTGGCGGCCAATACTGGATTTATCGATTTTGAACACATACCTGGACATTCCAAAATTCAAAATGCTGACTTTGCAGCAGTTTCTGCCCATGCTGGGCAAGAATGCTTGGCTGGTGACTTTAGACCTAAAAGAGGAATACCTGCATCTCCCAATAAGACAATCGTGCAGAAGATACCTCAGATTCAAGGTTGGCTTAATGCATTACCAATTCTCTGCACTGCCCTTTGGCTTATCTACTGTGCCCAGGGTCTTTACAAAGTGCCTGGCACCAGTAATTGTATTTTGCAGACAAAGAAGTATACAAATTTATCCTTACTTGGACGACTGTCTCATTCACGCAGAGAACAAGGACACTTTTCTTCGACACCTGGCGTTTGTGAAAAGGCTTCTAACATGCCTAGGGTACACAATAAACGAAAAGACATCACAACTGGTACCCTCTCAAAAGATAACATTCCTGGGTGCAAGCTTGAATACAACTGCCCAGGTGGCTTACCTCACGCCAGACAAGCAAAGGCAACTGACTGCTTACTTCAAAATGATGGCAACAAAAACCCAGTCTTCTGCAAGGCAAATTCTGCAGGCTCTGGGCTTCATGGCATCCTGGCTCCTACTAATTCCATATGCAAGACTGCATATGAGGAAACTTCAAAGGTACCTAAAAAGTTTATGGAGTCAACATTCACACAGTCTGGAAACAATGATTCCTCTCATTCCCTGCCTGCAACAGGAGTTTCTATGGTGGGCAAAGGCATGTCACCAAAATATGGGATGGCCCTTCCTTCTACAACCTGCCAGCCAAACCTTAAGAACAGAGGCATCAGATTATGTCTGGTGGGCCCACCAAAACAAATGCATCTACATATCAACCAGAAAGAGATGCTAGCTGTTCAAAATGCCCTAACAGCCTTCAAGGACTTACTTCATCCAGGACATTTACTGATAAAGACGGACAACACCACTGTCATGGGGTATATAAACAAGCAAGGGGGACACACACTCATACCCCCTTTGCAGATTAGCCATGGCACTGTGGGACACAGCTTTGACCTACCAAATACATCTTCAAGCTCAAGTCCTGCTAGGAAAACAAAACACTCTGGCAGACGATTTAAGCAGCAACCTTATGGATCCTCATGAGTGGAAACTAAATCCAGAAGTCTTCAGCATGATAACAGAGAAATGGGGGAGCCCAGACAGAGATCTATTTGCCTCTCCTCAAAATTATCAATTGAAAAGATTCTGCACAAGGACTTATCACAGACAAGCATAGAAAGTGGATGCTCTATCCTTCAGTTGGAAAAACCTATCAGTTTATGCCTTTCCTCCTCTGCCTCTTCTACCCAAGGTCATCCTAAAAGTCAGACAAGAGAAGCCAAAGATGATATTAATTGCCCTGGATTGGCCCCGCCAATACTGGTACCCAATCCTAAGGAACTTGGTTCAATACCCAGCTTGGACCTTGCCTCAAAGACCACAACTACTGTCCCAGCAAAACAATCAGATCCTGCACAAATAACTACAGACTCTGAACCTGGCAGGAAGGTTAATCATGCAGCCATACAAACAACACCTCTCAGTACACCTGTGATGGATGTCATTTTGGAAGCCAGAAGGCCTAGTACTAGAAAATCTTATGCTGACAAATGGAAGCGATTTCGTGCTTGGAATCAAGCACAAGGAACTGATACAGCAAAACTAGATATTCCTCAGATATTACAATACTTAACTGAGATGCTTGACAAAGGCCTATCTTTCTCATCAATCAAAATCCATGCCTCTGCCATTTCAGCTCATTACAGTACAGAGCCACCAATCTTTTCTCATCCTTTACTAAAGCAGTATCTTAGAGGAGCCAAAAATTTAAGGCCTCCTAGAAGATCACCATTACCTGCATGGGACCTCAATTATGTGTTGGAAAAGCTCACCCTGCCTCCATTTGAACCAGCTGCTACTGCTGATCTAAAGTTCTTATCATGGAAAACGGCTCTGCTATTAGCAATTACTTCAGCAAGAAGAGTTTCAGAGCTACAGGCCCTCATGGCTGTAGAGCATTTTATCATATTTTACCCAGACAGGGTGGCTCTGAGGACAAATCCTACTTTCATGCATAAGGTGGTTTCCAGTATGGCTCTTAACCAAACTATTCATCTGCCAGCTTTTTATCCAAATCCTCAGAACAAGGGGGAGAGAATTCTGCATTCCTTGGACATATACAGCCAGCTAAGATTCTACTTGAGCAGGACAAAAGCTCTAAGAAAAACTGAACAATTACTAGTGTCATATGCTGCAAGATCAGAAGGAAAGGCTATTTCAAAGCAGACAATTTCAAAGTGGATAAGCCACTGCATCCGTTTCTGCTACTTACACCATTGTAAACCTATGCCCAAGGGCATTAGGTCTCATTCCACCAGAGCTGCAGCTATTTCACCAGCCTTTCTCAGAGGAGTACCAACCAAAGACATTCTAGAAGCTGCTACTTGGAGTTCTGCTCACACCTTTACAAAGCATTACCATTTGCCTTTCTACTCTAAGTCAAGGGCAGGCTTTGCCACTGCAGTGCTGCAGGGCCTTATAGCCATACCTAATGCTGTTTAGCTCCAGCCCCCCAACCATAGCTTTGGGATTCTACCCAGATGTAATGACTGCAACAGTGAAACACAAAGAACGTAGTTCAGTTGTGTGCACTTACCATAAATGTAGATGTTCGAGTGTATTCACTGTTGCAGTCCAGGTTACCCTCCTGCCATCCCCCTGTCATTCTGAAGTTTATCTTTCCTTCTCTGTCTTCTACAACCTATGTGTTGTATTTCCTTATAGATGAAGGTAAAGTTTATATTGTTGCATGTATATATATATATATATATATATAATTTTGCTACCTTTTGGGGGGTACCTGACATCGGGGGCAAGAAAAACTAAAGAAAATGGCGTCGGCTGCATGTTTTATACCCCTGACGACAAACATCATGGAAGAGAAGACAGCAACCGACGCAGGTTCATAGGTTCATAGGTTCATAGGTTCATACTAGGCTATCTGCCCGAGGGCATTTACAAGCCTAGCCCTTCGTTTTGTGGCTTACGCCACCCCTTTAGTATGGGGAACTATACCCATTATTTTGCTGTGCCTCTGTCGAGCAGTGACACTGAGGTAATCCCTGGGGTATATCTGCGATCTCCCATCCATTGGTCAAGATTTCTCTTGAACAAGGCCAGCGAGGTGCTCTGCCTCACATGTACCGGGATTTTGTTCCACAGCATAGGGAGTCTTTGGGTGATGAATCTATCCCTCCAACACGTCCTATTAATAGCCGTGTCAAGGTTTAAGTCTCCCGCCCTTTGGCTCTGATGGATCTAGATTTTTTGAGGTGAAGCATATTCATCAAATCTGGGTTTGACATGGCCTTGTATGTTAGGCAAAGGTCACCTCTGAGCAAGCGGTAAGCGACTGAATAGAGCTGGAGTTCTTTCAGTCGGGCAGCATAGGACAGATTTTTGAGACCCTTTATCCTTTTGGTGAGGAACTTTTGTGGCCTCTCCAGCTGCTGCAAGTGTCGGGTCAGATACATTCCGAATGGGGCATTGTACTCAATCATTGGTCTGATGAGTGATGAGTAAAGGGAGACTATGACCTCCCTTGATCTAGATGAGAATCCCTTCATGATAAGGTGGGCAATGTAGAAGGTCTTCCTAACTACTTTAGCTACATGGGTGTCGAATGACAGACTACTATCAACCTGGGTCCCCAGGTCCCTGATAACTTCTTCTGTGCTCAGTGGATTGCCACCTATTTGGTAGCTAGGGGTAACCTTGTTTTTCCCGAAGGGTATGACTATGCATTTTTGGCATTTAACTTTAGGCCGTGGCTCTGGCACCAGTTATCCGTTTCTGTGAGACCCTTCTGAAGGATATCTGTGTCAGATGTGTTTTCTACTATGGCCAGTTTGCAGTCATCTGCAAACTTTGTCAGCCATAACCCTCCTGTGTTTGCTTGTACTGGAAAAGTAGATGCCAAACAAGAGTGGGCCCAGGACTGAGCCCTGTGGGACACCACTTGTGACAGACTTTGAGTCTGACATGGCGCCAGCAGCTCTGACCCTGTGGGTTCTGTCACTCAGCCAGTTTGCAACCCATCTTGTGATGTATGGGTTGACATTTAAGCTGATGAGTTTTCAATGATACCCGAATGGGGTATTGTATCGAAGGCCTTAGCCAGATCGAGGTAGGCTGTATGGACTGCCTTTCCCTCATCAATGGCTTTGGTGACTGTTTGAAAAAGTCAACCAAGTTTAAAAGGCATGATCTGCCTTTGACAAAGCCAAACTGGGTTGGATCCAAAGTCTGCAAATTCCCTATGTCTTTATTTATGAGGTCCATTATGATCCTCTCCATGGCTTTGCAGATAAGGCTTGTCAAGCTAATGGGCGGTAATTTCCAGGGTCGGTGGAGGCACCGCCTTTGTGAAGTGGTACCACAGTTGCAGTGCGCCACTCCTGGAGTGCGTATCCAGAGGTAAGACTTTGATTAAACAGCTGTCCTAGCTGTGGGTTTAATTCCTCATTGAGTTCATGGAGCACACAGCCGGGGACACCATCAGGTCCCATGGATGCTGTGTTTTTGCTTTGGAGAGAGCAGTTCTCACTTGGGCTGGAGATGTTTGGGGGCTGCAATCGTTTGGTATAGATATCTCTCCTTTGGGGGGGAGAAGTTTGCACTGAACCTGTCAGCCAGTATGTTGGCAATGTCTGTAGGATCAGTAATCTTCACATCATTTTGAACTAGCTCTGAGCATATCTGGGAGTTTCCTCCCAGGTTTCTAACATAGCTAAAGAAGGCCTTATGATTGTCTTTTGAGTCT
The DNA here is from genome assembly GCF_019279795.1 of Protopterus annectens. Lineage (NCBI taxonomy): Eukaryota > Metazoa > Chordata > Ceratodontiformes > Protopteridae > Protopterus > Protopterus annectens. The sequence continues at coordinate 358,313,534 of NC_056740.1, forward strand.
TTAGCTATTTTTCTCTCGAAATTTGCTTTGGATGATTTTATGAGAGCTCTTAGTTTTTACTTATAGTGATCAAGGGTGTCTTACCTTTTAAGGATTTTGCTCTATCTTGTAGTAGCTTCCTCCTTTTGTTGTAGAGTTTGTTTATGGCTGGGGTCCACCAGACTGGACGCTTGCCTTTGGTACAAAGAGTCTTTGTTTTGCTTGGGATTGCCTTATCCATGCAGTCCTGCAGGTGCTGGTAGAAGGCATTTGTAAGTGATTCAGCGGCTTGAGTACTGTTTTCCGCGCTCGGGGCCTTAAAGGAGACCACACTAGTCTTTAGAAGTGTGAAGTCGGCTTTTGAGAAGTTCTTTACTGTGGTCTTTTTATTTCAGGTCGGGGTGGGATGAGGACCTCCAGCGAGATTAGTTTGTGGTCTGATCTCACCAGTGAGGGGTACACCTCCGGTGCTGAACATTGTGCTCCCATGTTCGTGATGATGAGATCAAGTATGTTATCTCCTCTTGTGGGGATGGTGACTAGTTGTTCCATGGCATTTGAGTTTATGAATTCCAGGAACTTTTGGGCTAGGGTGTTTGGGCTTGAGTAGTGTTCCCAGTCTATATTAGGGTAATTGAAGTCACCTAGTATGATGGTGTTTGGTGATACATTTATCCCTCTAGTGTTTTCAGGAAGGCCATGTGAGGTTCCTGAGTTTGTGAGGGTGGCCTGTAACATGCTACAATTTGCAGAGCAGTCTTGCCTATGGTTAATTGCACCTGGATGGTCTCCGATGCATCGTCGTTGCCACCAGTCTTGAGGTGTGGGTGTCCTTGATGAATATGGATACCCCCTCCTTTCTTGGTATTGTCCAGATTTTGGGGCGGAACGCATGATATGAGGTAAAACCTGATAGCGCTGGGGTGCTCTCAGGAGCCTTGAACCAGGTTTCTGTCACAGCACAGACATCGATGTTCTCCATACTGAGAAGGGCCTCGAGTGCATGCATTTTGAGATTTAGACTTCTGGCATTGAGCAGCATTACCCTTAGTTTTTTCCTTTTTGTGTTCTAGGGTGGTAGGTTTAGAATTTGAGCCTTGCCTAAAAAGGCACTATGGGGTGGCAAGAGCCTTTGCCAATATCCGAATCCCAGGGTGACAGGTGCAAGCCGTCCCTTGCGAGCAGCGTGGCTTGTCCAGCATGTCATCCCAGGCAGACAGACACTGGATCCCCTTTGAATGACACCAGTGTTTAAGCCAATTGTTAAAGCTGATCATCTTATCTCTGTATTGTGGCATCATTCTTGGTGAAGGTAGGATACTGCTCAAGGTCAGGGTCATACCTGTCTGGGCTACATAATCAGAGAGCTCCTCAATGTCTCTTTTCATGTAGTCCAAGGAGTGCGTCTCAGGTCGTTTACACCAGCGTGGACAATGACTGAATCATATTTGTACCTGCTGTTGAGAGACCTGAGTGCTTGCGTTATGTGGCGGATTCTAGCGCCCGACAGGCAGCTTACTGTGACCTTCTCCTTACTCAGTCTGGTGAGCGGGCGTCAGTGTGTCTGACTATGGAGTCACCAATGACTAGTGTGTCTGGCATTGTGTTTGGCCTTAAGGGCTGTGACTGTTTGACACTCTGACTGTGAGGTCTATGTGTTGCAGGTGTTGTGTTCTGAGGTGGTGGTTGTTTGGGTGTCTGCTTTGGTGGCCTCTGCTGTTTTGGTAGATTTTTGATCAGAGCCTCCGAGTATGTCTTTGTGTGTTTATGTGTATGATTTGAGGTTGTAATGGTAATATGTGAGACTGGGTCTATAGTGTGTGTGGTAACCTTCTCCTCCTGACTGGTCTTGCCAGTCCTATGTTGAGAGAGCTCCGCCTCCAGTTTGGCCGTATAGTTGCAGGACCCAAGACTTTGCAATTCAGGCCGACTGAGGGCAATCTGCCAGCAAATTACCCAGAAATGTAATTACTGCAACAGTGAATACACTCGAACATCTACATTTATGGTTAGTGTACACAACTGTACTTTATGTTTTACCATAATGTTCCTTCTGTGTTGTTCATCTTCTTTAATTCATCACTTCCCACCCTCCTTCCCCTCCAAAGGCTCCTGGGGGATGCATTGGGTCCAAGTGGTGTCCTAGGGTATTTGCCCAGAATTGGCCTCGGCTTTACTTCCTTTTCTCTAACAAGCTCGATGTAAGATAACAGGGAGAAGGGCATTCTGGATAGAAACTTAGCTCGAGAGTTTTTTGACTGGGGCGAGCTTGGTAAAAAGGCCGACTTGGTTCCGAAGGCTCTGAACCAAACCCATCAGTGATGAATGAAAGATGAACAACACAGATGGAATGTTATGGTAAGACATAACTTCTTTTTTTTCTTAGACCTCCAAATACCCAACTCTTCCATGGGATTTGATTGTCTTTCTACAAGCCTTGACCCAAAGCCCCTTTGAACTGGCTACTGATTGTGACTTGAAATATTTATCCTGGAAATCCACTTTTGTTTTTGCCATTACTTCAGTGAAAGGGTCTCCGAATTGCAAGGTCTTTCTTCCAAACATCCCTACATCATTTTTCACAACAATGGGGTTTCCCTCCTTACTTATCCTTCATTCATGACAAAGGTCACCACCTCAGCTAATTTAAACCAATGCATTCAGTTACCAGTGTTCTTTCCTAACTATTCCAACAAAGGAGAATGCCTGCTACATTCCTTAGATGTTCATAAAACAACTACATTTCTATCTCCATAGAATGAAGCAATTTAGAAAATCAGAGCATTATATGTCTCTTTTTCACCTGATCGTAAAGGCCAAGCAGTATCAAAAGGGACAATAGCAAAGTAGATTACTAGTTGCATTTCCTTAATTTACGGCAAGAATGGTTTGAATTTGCCTGATCCTCCAAAAGCCCATTCAGCAAGATCTATTCCTGTGTCAGCGGCTTTTTCATCTAGGATTCCTATTGATGACATTTGTGCTGCAGCCACTTAGTCTAAGTCCCATACCTTCATGACCCGTTATAAGTTAGATATTGTGTCCAGGAGCAGAACATCATTTGATTCATTGGTGCTCCAGCATAGCCTTCCATGAGGCCACTCAAAAAGTCATGTAGCTGGGGACTTGGACCCATCAATGAAGCAGAATGAGAGGGACAACATCAGATTTATTAGTTATGTACTTACCATAACTTGGTATCTGTGTTGTCCTCTTCTCTTTCTACTTCATCTTCCCGCCCAACCATACCCCTGCAAAATGCTTTGGTTCTAGAGGATTTGGAACAGCCTTTGTTGGAACCTATGTTCAAGGTTGAGCTCTTGGTTCCTTTTTCTTCTCAATCCTGTTTATGGGGGCAGCAAACTCAATCTGAGGAGGTTGGGCTAGGGGCAGAGGATTATGGTAAGGGAGGAGCTCGAGCCTGGAAGCTAAAGTCTGTGGGAGGCGGCCGAGTCGGATCCAAGGATCAGGTCTGTAACCCTTCAGTGAAGCAGAATGAAAAGAGGACAACACAGATACCAAGTTATGGTAACTACCTTACTAGTAATTGTAGTTGCATGTTGCGAATGAATGCATTCTAAACTTATTTCGATTAAGTGGCTTAATCGTGGACAACACATGGTTCACTAAGAGAGATTGTCACAAGATTACATTGACTGGCCACCATGCAATTCAGGTAGTCCTCATCCTTTTAAGGAAAGGGTACTGAGATAAAGTCAGAGATTGCAAAGTCATCCCCTGTGAAATAGTCTTTCCCTAGTGTAAGCATTTAGTGGATACCATCAGCTGCATTCAATATTCAGAGAAGGCTGTAAGGTCAGCTGAGACTAGGCTGAATACCTGAATGGCAGTGTCTCAAAACACTATGAAGTTGGTTGAATACTAATGCTGCTGAGCCAAGTTTGAAAATAAGGTACATAATGGTTATTTGAAGAAATGTATTGACGAGGGGATAGTCCCAATGGGATTGAGATTTTTTAAAATACCCATGGGAATTGTTATAGATGACAATGTGCAAGCTGAATGTGCGGAAATGTTTGATCAGTTTGGCTTTACATTTATGAAATTCATTATCAAATGTAATGACAAAAAAATATGTTCGCTTTTGGTAGAACTGGAAGAGTTAAATAATATTATTCAAAGTGACCTGATGTTTGACGAATGTGAACTGTTTTTAGAGTCGCAGTATACCTGGGTTGAAGCACAGGTGGCCAAACAACATGAACGGAAATGTAAAAAAATGGAAAGGGACCTTGACCAGTACAAAAAAGGTTTTGCTTATCGGTGGGAGAAAAAAACCAATAATAATAAAATAAATGGCCAACAAAGGAAATATAATAATAGTACTCGACAACCAACATTTAGGGAACAGGTTAGGTATAGGGATGTTGGTTATAATAGAAGTAATGTTAAAGAAAATTATGGAGGGGGAGTTGTTAACCAAAACAATAATTTTTTTAGGGGAAGAATGGGAATGGGAGAGAGTAGACCCAATAGGGACAGGAAACAGATGGGAGAGAGTGAATTACAACAGGAAAAGATAGTCAGAAGAATTCAATGTAATAATGAAGACGGTATAGAAAAAATTAATGATATAGTTAGCAAATGGAATGATTTTAACATTTATAATTACACAGGTTTGGAATTGAAAAAAGAACATTTTTCTTTATTATCTAAAGGAATGAAGTTCATCCCTGACGACAAGTTCAATTTAGTAGATTATGTATTGGAGGTTAAAAAGTTTGTTAGAAAATTAAACTTACAGATATTTTTTAAGGACAAAATTTCTATAAAGCCCCATGAATTTTCAAAAAAGAGTTCTTTTACACCCCCGTTGAATAATTTATTAGCCACTTATGAGAAAATGGTAATTGAAGAAATATATAAATATGGGCGAAAAAATAGGTTAAATAAACTAGGTTGGAACCTAAGTAAGGATGAAGCAGCTATATTAAAGGAAATGCAGGAAGACCATACCTTGAGAATAATGAAACCTGACAAGGGAGGGGGGGGCAGTGCTTTACGATAAGGTAGAATACATTAGTAAGATGAACAATATTTTACTCAATTCTGGGAATTATGAGGCCATTTCACTTAATGAAGTCAGTATTGGATATCATAAAGTGGATTTAATATTAGAAGACCTCTTACTAGAGGACAGGATTGATGGGGAACTTTATAAGTTTTTAAAGGTTGATTACCCTATTATTGGAACCATCATAGGGATACCGAAGGTTCATAAGGAAGTTATCAACCCTCCATTTAGGCCTATCATATCAGGCAGTAATTCCAAAACTTTTTCTTATGGAAAAGTGATAGATAAATGGCTTAAACCTATCTATAAGAATATTCCACAAATAATTATTGATTCATGGGACTTTTTGAGAAGATTAAAGCCTGAAATAGCACAGAAAGCAGAATGGTTAGTTACTATAGATGTAGTAGACCTTGTTTCCAGTATTCCCAAGGATGAAGGAATGTTAAGGTTTCAGGATAGTATTATGACGAAGGGTGATATCACCTTGGATAGAACATTATTAATATTAGAGTTCATGGATATAGTATTGTCCCATAATTACATAATGTTTGAGGGGGAATACTATAGGCAAAAGAAAGGGGTGGCGATGGGTGCTGCATGTGCCCCTATGTTTGCCAACCTGTTTTTGACCAGTTGGGAAGAAGAATTTATTTTGAACTCTGAGTGGTCTTCCTATTTAGGGTGTTATTTTCGTTTTTTAGATGACATTTTTATTACATGGAACGGAAATAAATTAGAATTAGACAAGTTTAAGGTCTATTTGAACACCTGTAGTGATGTAATAAAGTTCACTTTTAGTGAAGACCAAAAATCAATACCTTATCTAGACACCATGATAACCCTAGAAAATGGGAGATTTAAATCTAATATATATAGGAAACTAAAATTCAGTAATTCTTACCTTGAATATCATAGTAGTCACCCCACGATACAGAAAAGAAATATAGTTAAAGGCCAATGTATTCGAGCGGCCAGGATGACATCTCAAGTGAGGGACCTAAGGAAAGAACTAAAAAAGATAGGTGACTACTTTCTGGATAGAGGGTATCCTTATGAATTGGTGAGTGATGTCACAAATTATGTGTTGAGAGAATGGGGCAAAAAATATAAACCATTATTGGGAAATGACGATACCCAAGTTAATTGTATTCAACCAACTATAGATATTGATGGATGTTTAGATAACAAGAAGACTGAAAATGATTATGGTAGAGCATGTATACTCAGATTTGGTAAACACAGTGGAGAAATTAGGAAAATATTGGACAAACACTGGAACATTACTAAAATAGATGGTGAAATATCAAAGATTGTAGGGGAGAAACCAATATGTGTTTACAAAAATGGAAGTAACATGAAGAAATTATTAGAAAAGAAAATCAAACCCAAGGGAGTTATTATTAAAGGTACCCAAAAGTGTGGGACTTGTAGGCAGTGCCAACACATTATAACTACCCCATGTCTAATATTAGAGGATATTAATAGAACTAAAGTATGGTTTCAAAGGGGCAACTGTAGATCCAGGCATCTGGTATACCTAGCTAAGTGTACTAAATGTCCAGTTTTTTATGTGGGGAAGACTACCAGATGCCTGAGAAATAGAATATATGAACATCTTTACAGTATACAAAAGGGAGATGAGAGGAATGCATTGTGGAAACATCTGTATGAAAACCAAGGATGTTCAGGCTTTCATTTTGGGATATTGGAAGTGGTTAAAATTAATCCCAGGGGAGGTGATATAAAGAAAATAGTGGGGGAAAAAGAAATTATATGGCAAATTAAATTAAATGCATCTGTTCCCCCAGGGATCAATGAATATTTGTCCATTAAGCCTATTTTAGAAGCTAACAGATAATTTAACAAAATGTTTTAACAAAATGTTCTAACAATGTTTATAATATTATTACATTTTTAAGATATTTTAGAATAATTATTAAGGTACTTTAGAATATAATAATTTATTTAACATGAATAGTATTTAATTTACATTATAATAGGATGTATTTTAGACATGCACTAGCACTTTAAGGCAGTAATTGTGATTATCATGTGATTTAAATAGAAGGTATATAAGTAATGGAGTAATTATTTGTATTGTTCTGATGAAGTCTGAATTGATGAAAGCGCTTAACCGAATGGTTTTAATTTGTTTTCAATAAATTGTGTTCAAAAGTCAAGGAAGTGGTTCGTAATTGAACGACTATTCTGTCGATAGTGCTGGTGTATTTTACAACGTTTTGGAGCAGGGAATTACTAATTGGCTAACAAGCAGGCTAAGAGAGCAGTTACAGTGGCAAAGAGTAAGGCATCATAAATGACCTAGAAGAGTAGGAGATGCGTGCTCTGACCTAATTTGTCTGCATAAACCAGGAATGGTGCTTCCCGTGATGTGTGTGTCTGTAAAACCTATAACCAAATAAAGATAACCTGAATACAGTGTGATGTGTTATAAATTACAAAGCAACTTTAGAAATTAAAAACCGGTACTGCTATAGCTGCTGACCTTTAAAAGGTAACATCTTTGGTAATAAGCATTAACTCCTTAAGACCTGCTGGTAGTCAGTTAATTATGTGTCACATTCCTAACTGTCAGACTGGACAGTAGTTGTCTAGAGAATAAAAATAAAAAAAAAAACAGATGCGAGAAACTTTTCAGTTTACCAGCGAAAACCGCTTTTTGCTTTTCTTTCTCAGTTAAAGCAATTTTCTCACATGTAGTATCCTTAATTGTGCCACTGAGTGCCTCAAGTTTAGGATTGCAGTTAGGTTATTGCAGAAAAATGTGATGTGTGATTTCTGCCCTTCAAACATAGTTGGCATGAATGGGAAAAGGCAGCCCACAAAAGTAGCACCGAAGGTATAATTACAAACACGTTGCAATCAGCACTGTGGGCATTTTTATGTATTAATGAACATATGGTCCAAACTGCAGTAATCACATTGAGCTAAAGCAGTACCAGGAGTATACTAACCTTTTGCTACTCCAGTATGTGTAAGTTAGACTGGATGAAGTTAAACAGTCCCATTGTACATAGCCCTAACCTGTCAGGATTGTTCTGTCCATTATGTAACCCAGTAGAACTTCCACCAGTCAGAGTTGTCCTGTGCACCTGAAAGCCAATCAGAGCCAGGTGTTCTAGACTTTTTGAATACTAAGTCAGAACATTTTTGAGCTTAACTGCAAGGTGCAGAAGAGTTTAGGGATAGTAAAGGTCAGTTACATAGCATATTAGCTACCACATTTGAGCATTGTTGCTATCATTAGTTTGATTTAGAGTCCAGAGAGGAGGGAAAGGTGATCTTTTCCCAGTACACTGTGAAGTATAATGCCTAATGCAAGTGCAAATGTGTGTACGAGTGTATGAGAGTGTGTGTGCAGAAAAATGTATGTGAGATGTCTTGGGGAATGTGACTAAAATCCTAATTATAACATAACAATCTTGAGGTCAATTTTGATGGAGCTTTAAGAAATATACGCTGTAAGTCAGCTAAGGTCACTAGAGAGAAAAAATGCAAGAAAAATAATGGAGTCAGAGCAAATGGGAAAACTTAAGCAGCTGATTGAAAAGAGAAAGCAAAATCCTTAAAAAAAATGTAATTTCCAATGCATTTTAAGACGTCTCCACTTTTGTCTTCCAGTTATGAGGATTGGCACTTCCGTTCTGCCTATTCCCACTGACAGTATCTTGAAATCATTTGGTTTTTCTTTGCCCACAAAACAATGAAAGCTGATGCCTGATAACTGTAATTGGAATCCTTTGTTTGAACCGAAATCAGACTAGATGTCATTCGCCTTGGAGGTTACAGTAGAAGTAAAAGAACCCAAGCCATAAATCTCAGAAGGGCTGGAAAAACTTCACTATGCTCTCTGTCTGTTCAAATTAAAGGCATCTCACTCGTTTCTTTTTTGCTGACATTGGATTGTAAGAAGTTTTCAAAAGACATACTTTTGGCCCCCTCTAAAAAATCATCTGGATCAATGTTAGCCCCGTGTGGGGACTAACATAGGTCAGAATTTAGAACTAAGCTTTCTGCATGTCCTCTCCGTGGTCGAGTGGCCTCCGAAAGATATGCATGAATGGGCTTGCCTTCGCTGAAGGTTGGGTGTCGGACTGGCAACTCGGCACCATAAAAACCGACTGCCAATCATTAGCGGACCGGGGTTCCGCTGTGGCGACCCCTAACCGGGAAAAGCCGAAAAGACAAACAACATTCCACTCCTACATTTCGAGTCCTTAGAGAAAATGAAGCGAGAGAGATTAGAAGAAAAATCAGAAGAAGATATATAGGTGAGTGTTGTCTCAAAGCTCAACAGCTCCCTCTTAGTTCATTACTTCTGATGTTGATTTGTTTCATTCTTAAAAATAGCAATTTTAACAAAACTGTTACTGTAGTAGAGGAAATCTCCTCCCAAGAAGAAAAAGCTTTCATAGTTGTTCAGAAGTCCAGATTCCGTGGGGAGAGCTCTCCTTCTTGTAAGAGAATGGAGGTCACTGGAGAGGTATGGCAAGAGAACTTTGACCTCTCGTACATTGACACTGACAGCACATAATTACCTGTACATGTATAGTTTTTTAAAAAAAAATTGCATGATACTGAAGAAAAGGCAATCTTCTTTCTGTGATTGAAAATGCAGGGTTCATAGATAACTTGTCCATTACAATGTACCTGCACTACACTGACTATTGTTACTAGAGTTGCCTTGACATATGTAGTCATATGCAGACAATCTTGGCTTTTAACAAAGCGGTTACCTGATACATTATAGATTATTGTTTGGTATCTACACTTTCCTGCCCCTCTTGTTTTCACAGAAGCTATCTTCTACAAAATACTTGCAGGTATGACCAAATTCTTCTTCTAAATTACCTGAATCACAAAACATGGGGTAAGGTGCAGCGTCTATAAATTGTTATGCTTATATCATCTTCAGTATGTTTCTGTAGTTTGCAAGAAATGTTAGATAATAGCCAACCTCAAGCTGGTATATATAATTAGCATGGGGTGTGGGGGGACACCTTGCAAACACATTGAAAATGTGATTGAAAGAGCTGACAAAATTGGGGGGGGGGGTAAGCCATCCCTACACCAGTGTGGTGGGTTGCACCTCCCACACCCCCTGCTAATTATATATACTACTTCTGAGGTCACACAGAAATTGGGAAATGGCATAAACCTTCCTTAGTATAACTTCCATTTTGTCAATATTTTGTGTTTAGGTGTGTGTGTGTGTGTGTGTGTGTGTGTGTGTGTGTGTATTTACAGAGATAGATATATAATGTAATCAATCACTATTAAATTGCTGTTTGATGTATACTTATTTTATTAACGATGGAGTGTTATTTTTCACATATTAAAGCACAGCGATGCTGCCATTTCAGTTAGCACTGTGCCTTCATTTTTTCTCAAGATTGTGGATTTGTGCTTTGTCCGCATTGTATATGACATTGCAATACAGGAGTGTTATTGAATAATGATGTAGTATACAGTTGGAGTGCCTTTTTGTTTTGTACACTGTTGAATTGATTAATAATCTATATTTTATTTGACACTTTTATCATTGCCTGCTGTTTTTGAAGTGTGCTTTGGAAAAATAGTTGGCTAAGACCAAATATTTCCCTAGCAAGGGCCATTTTTTAGATATGTACAGGTATACTTCATTTGTTCCTCACAGAGGTGAGAGCCAGGTACCAGCACACCATCAGCCATATGAGGTTCTGTTCCATTCCCTCATTGACCAGTGGCTTCCACGAGTGCTGCTGTGTAGGAAAGAAGAAAGCTGAAGTTCTGCATTCTGCATACCAAACCTTCTGGCTTCCTTACAGTATGTAGCCACTATGACCCCATTAGGTGCTCCCTGCAGTATCCCACATTGCCAACTAGGGTTAGCAGGGCAGTGTATCTAGCTGCCTTATCCCCCAAAATGGATGAACTGGCATTGGGCTCTCAGGGCTTCCCTCCCCTTCCTGGCCTTTCCAGCAAAGTCTGACTGCATAATATTGACAGTAAAAATATCTACTAAACTACTAAAAGTATTGACTGCCGCCATCTTTAACTCTTATTTTATTGACTCAGTATCCAAACTACTCAACCCCATCCCCAATCTGGCTATTCATAAAAATAAGTTAAACAGCTCAGACTCCAAAAAGTAACACTACAAATAATTGGTCCTTAAAACCAGTTTCTACCAACTTTATCAAATCTCTACTATCCAAATTAAAACCATGCTCCATATCAGTAGACAATATCCCCTTCTTTCCTGCTGATCCCCTTGCTCTTCCAGTCTCCTTACTAATAAATTGCTCTATCTCTGAGTCTACAGTTCCTACTATTTGGAAACAGTTCTACACCCTTCCTATACATAAAGGAGGTAACTCCACTGAAATATCCAACTTTAGACCCATCGTTATACTCTCATCTCTCCCGAAAATTCTAGAAAAATGCATACACAAACAAATAATGCAGTATCTGCTTCAAGAAAATCTACTCACTCCCACTCAACACGGCTTTCGTCCCTAGCACAGCACTACTACAGCTCTTCTGTCCTTCCTTAGTTTTGTCTCACTTGCCAGAGACAATAATAAACTTATTTCCTGTCTTTTCTTCGACCTCTGTAAAGCCTTTGACACTGTCTCTCACCCTCTTCTTCTGCACAAACTCACTAACCTTAATTTCTCACCTGCTGCAGTCTCATGATTTCACAATTACCTCTCTGATCGCTAGCAGTCAGTAAAATGGCTCTCGGCTCACTCCACTCTTCTCTGTGTTAAAACTATATCAAGTCTTCCTTCTCAATATTGTCCCTAAACAACACCCCAATACAGTTAGACACCAGCACAAAACTCCTAAGTGTTACTATAGATGACCACTTAAAGTTTGATTTACATAGCAATAATAATTGCATTAGGAAAACACATCAGAAGCTAGGACTTCCGACCGTAACACAAAAATTCTTAACAAAAAAGCCAAGTTAACCCTATCTAATTCTTCTCTCTTACCCACTTTACTCTATAGATGTTATGTGATCCTATCTCGCCTACATTCTGTACTGATGCCGACTCGGCACGCTATACTATAGAGCGAAGTCTCTAATTGGCTGAGCTATTCTACATCCCAGGATGCACCACCACTACATCCCCAGATCTCATTTGCCGCTTGACAGCAATAGACGTGGTCTCGACTTGGCTGGGCTAAGCACTCTTTACTGACTAATTTTCTGTCAGAATTTTGCTAATTTTTCAACCAAAAGCTGTTTTAACAGCTACTAAACGCTTTTTGAGGAGTTTGTGTGAGTTTGAAGTTTGTGTGGAATTTGTTGTTAGCGTTAGGTTCCCGCTTAAATCAGGGATTTCCTCGTGCTCTATTTCAAGAATTTTTTGTCACAAAAGTTTTGTTTCTGGTATTTGTTCCTATTAAACGTCAAGGTTCCGTTTTAATTAGAGGGGCCTTGCCCTCGCGCTGTCTGAGCCGTGTTACGGTTTAGCCTTTCTGTTTAAATTAGTAGGATTTGGTTGTGTGTATTTGTAGTGATGTCGAAGGAACATAGGCCTTCGGGGTTTAAAAAATGTACCAAGTGTGGGTACAAGATGTCAATCACAGATGATCACTCTCTATGTGTGTATTGCTTAGGCCCTAAGCACCTTCAAGAGTCGTGCAGTGTATGCCACGCTTTTTCTTCTCGTGTCCTCCAAGAGAGGAAAAACAAATCGATATTGAAGGGGCTTATCTCCCCTTCTTTTGAGGAGGCTTTATCTTCTTCCCCTTCTCCTACCAGGAAGAAGAAGTCTTCGACTCCGACCAGTCCGCCGGAGCCGACAGCAAAGAAATCAAGGCAGGCTTCTCCGTCGGCTCCACGGACCTCGGAGCCGAGGTCGGAACGGTCTGCCTCGATGCCTCCAGCCTCGACTCCTCTGTCTTCGGAGCCGAGCACTCGAGCATCGAGAGGCGGGTCACCTTCTCCGGCTCCATTGGTTTCGGAGCCGAGAAAGGTCGCTCGCTCAGACTCTTCTACCTCGGCGCTGAAGTCCCCGTCGGCTCCGAGGGAAATTACTGTGTTGTTGGAATCTCCCTCGGCGCCGATATTACTTGAAACTATTCGGAGCCGGTCCCCCAGTCTTTCGGAACCGGCGGAGAAGTCAACTCGGGCCCGATCGGTCTCTTCTCGGTCTTCGAGGATGTCCGATTCGGATATAGACAGGGTGCTACAAAGGCTGTTCCAGTCTCCAGTTTTCCAAAAGTTAGTCTCTTCTCCAGCCCAGTCGGCTCCGGAGCCGATTGTCCACCCTGTTATATTGGTTCCTCCTCCAACAGCCTCGGCACCTTTGGAGTCGGTGCTAGTGGAGCCAGTGGAGGTTCTCGGGTCGGCTCCAACCCTTACTCCAACCCCGACCTTCGGGTCGGAGTTCGGTACACGGACCTCCTCGGTCGGCCCCGGGGGGAGACCCTTCGGGTCCGATGCTTTCGGTTCCGAGCCTCCCTCTTGGTGCGTCGGCTGCGGGAGTGCCGTCCACTGTTGTGGCCTCGGGGGTCGGACCTTCCCAGGACTCGGGGTCCGGCCTTCAGGGCCATGAGGAGTGCTTTGGCCAAATCTTGCTTGGCTACCTCCACCATCTCTCCGGCACCTTCCCTTGGCACGGAGACTAGTTCCTTTGTTGCCCCCTGTCTCAAGACAGCGGAGCCCTGGGGCCTGAGGTCACCCCCATTGGGGATTCCTCCCTTCCTGGGGGTCCTTCCGAGGCTTCTTCGGAGGAACCTCCCAGGAAGAGACAGTGTAAGAGGAAGCACGTCGACTCGCCTGATGAGTCTCTCACCTCGGACACCGACCTCGATGATGCGGAAGGGTCCCCCAAGTCGTCCTCGGATGATGTCTCCTTTGTGGACATCTTAGAGATCCTCAAGCAACGAGGCGACTGGCAGTCCAAACCGCCTTCCGCTGAAGAGTCGGTATTCCTCAAGGCCTTCGGGGCTCAGCCTTCCGCCTCCTGGGTGTCTCCGCCCTTCGATGAGCTCCTGGATTTGATCTCTCGAAGGGCGTGGGAGCACCCGGATTCTGTGGAACCGGTGCCAGCTCGCCCGAATAAATTTCTGTCAGCCCCCCCTGAAAAGGAATTCTTATCTAAAGGTGTGGCCGTAGATGCCCTGGTGGTGGCATCTGCTACCCAGCAAGATGTGGCAGAGGCTTCGACGTCCGTTCATTCTCCTAATAAAGAGTCCAGGAGTATGGATCGTTACGGGAAGCGCACCCTTACTTCAGCAGCCTTTACTTTAAGGTCTCTGAATTACCTGACACACTTCACTAGACTTCAGAGGGATCTGGTCAAGGAACTTTCAGATACCCTCTCTGGTAACCTACCTGAGCAGTTGGCCCAGACGGTTAGCTCTCAGTTGGCTACTCTATCATCAATATCGAACTCGTCCATGAGGCTCATTTCATATGCGGCCGAGGGGGCGAGTAGAGCGGCGGGTACAGGTGTTGCTCTACGGAGACAAGCCTGGCTCCGCCTGTGTCATTTTGCGGAGGTCTTCAAGTCTTCCTTTGCCGACGCTCCCTTTGATGGGTCCTCCTTGTTTGGACCCAAGGTAAAGGACACCTTGACCCGCTGTGAACAAGAGGGTAAGACTTTGACTGCCGTAGGGGCACGGTTTTCCACTGCCTTCCGGCCTTATCCCAAGGCTAGAAGAGGGGGGAAAATGTGGATGTCCTTCAAGGATGCATCTGCAGTCCTAACAAATGGGTTGTCCTGGCCTCAGGCAGCCCTTCGGTCGGCCGGATTCCAAAGTCTGGGTCTGGCCTCGGCTGGTGTCGCACTTCACCCGACGTCATAGCTGCAGTTCTTTGGGTATAAAGGCATCAGCCGACGCCATTTTCCTCAGTCTTTCTTGCTGCGTGGCGCCCGAAGCAGAAGCTGTTCGCAAGTGCCGGTTGGTCAGATCCAGAGATTACTACTACCGAAGACTTTTAAAAAGCTAAGTACCCCGTTGGGGACTCTTTCTTGCCTCAGCCGATGTCAGAAAAAGTGAATAACTGTTTAACTTGTGGGAAACAAATACCTCATAAAGACTTCCACTCTTACTGCCTACCTTGTTTAGGCCCAGACCACGACGTAGCAGCTTGTTTAGCCTGTGCTTCCTTCAACCGACGGACGCTTAGACGTCGGTCGGAGTTTGCAGAGGAGTTTTCGCCCGCTTTTGCTTATATCATGCCGTCGGAGACTCCGACTTCACATTTAGCTAAAAAGCGTAAGGAAAAGGACCGACACTCGCGGTCCGCGGTTTCGGCCGAAACCGCGGTTAAGCCAACCGCGAGTGTCTCGGTTTCGGCTGGAACCGAGTCTGCGGTTCTTCCTTCGGCCGAAAGCATGCCTCCTACTACCGAGGCCTCTTCTAGCATGGCTGAATCTGCTACTGAAATTCCACCTGCTCTTACAGTTTCTCAGGATTTATCAGATACTATTCCCTAGATGTATCTACTCCTGCACGTGGAGCTGCTAGGCCCCCTGCATCCATGTCAATTAAGGCCTTTGCCAGGGCTAAAGCAGCTAAATCTTCCAAGGCCGTGCCTACTAAAGCCCCCTCTCACAGGCCTAGCTCTAGTACTCAAATGCTTAGTCTAGCAGAGGATCTCATTTCTTTGATCAGGGGATCCCAGTCTCACCCTGATAGGGCCTCTCAACCCCTCCAGAGAAGAGGCCTAGAGCAGAACCCCTGAGCCAGTTTCTACTGATTACTCCTCAGATGAATCAGAAAATACAAACCCTCCTGAGGGCCCTTATTCTCCATATGAGGACTCTGATGCAGAAGACTCCATTCCTTCTGCCTCTCCTCCTGAGGAATTTTCTTTTGGGGAAACCTTGCATGCTATGAGGGAACAATTTCAATGGCAGGGTCAGGATTTCTCAGACTCTAGGAAAAGGCTTAGGACTTTTTTGCATTTGCCACAGCATAGGCCTTTAGCCATTCCTCCAGTACTTACAGTGGTGGATGATGCATTTAATGATGCTTGTACTGCTCCTGATTCACTCCCTCCGGCCCCTGCTAAGCCCGACAGATACTACAGGGTTCCGGACACACATAATCACTTGTATAAGGCTCCTTTTGCAGATCCTGAAACTATTTCACAGGGCCCCAAGGCTGTAGCAGCTACCTCTGCCAAAAACCCACTCCCCTCTGAAAGGGAATCTAGGGCATTGGAGAGATGGGGTAAAAAAGTTTACACTTCTGCTACTCTTTCGGCTAGGGCCTTAAACTGTCAATTCCACATGATTCAGTATCAGGAATTTATGTTAGATCAGTTAACTAAAAAGTTGTCCTCTCCTGAAGCTTTAGATCGAAAGTCTTTTCAGGAAATGGTTCATAACATACAGCAGGTCAGTAACCATTCCTTAAAATGTGGCTATGATGCACTGGAGTCTTCCTTTAGATCAGCTACGACTGGTACAGTGATCAGAAGGCATGCATGATTAAAAGAGCAGTCATTACCAGACCATGTAAAATCAAAGCTCCTAGATGCTCCCATGGATAAACACAATTTGTTTGGCTCTCCTGCACAGCAAGTGCTGAAGAAGGTGGAAGAGAAAGCAAAATCTGTCCAGACAGTCAAGGATTTCTTACAGGTCCAGCCTCCAAGGTTTAGTAGGAACTGGCCTTCCAAGAATTGGTCCTTTCCAGACACCAACAGAACACAGAGAGGCAGGAATAGGCGCACAAGAGGCAGAGATCAATCCAGAGGTGCCTACAGGGGATGTCAGTGGCAGCCTAACAACCAGCGAAGTACTGCTGCAGATCCAGCCACTACCACTTCCACAGGACATTCACAGTGACTTGGCTCTGAAGCCGCCTACCAGGGAACAACTAGAAGCACCCTTAGGCGGAAAGCTAGCCTTATTTTCAGTAAACTGGCATTGCATTACAGGAGACAAATGGATTTTACAGACAATAGACAAAGATTACAGGTTTCACTTCCATACTCTACCAAGGAAGAGAGGAATGCCAAACCTACCTCCAAATCAAATGGCAAATGCTCTAGAACAAATAGACAACTTAAAAAGGATGAGAGCTATAGAAAAGGTACCATCTATGGAACAAGGGCAAGGATTTTACTCCAGACTTTTCCTGGTGCCAAGGAAGGAAAATCAATGGAGACCTATTCTAGACCTGTCCGCACTGAACACATACCTCATTGTCCCAAAATTCAAAATGCTGACTCTACAGCAGCTTCTTCCCATGCTGGGCAGGGAGTCTTGGCTGGTAACTCTAGATCTCAAGGAGGCATACCTGCACGTCCCCATACGACCAAATTGCAGAAGATACCTCAGATTTCTTGCAGGATCAGAGCATTATCAATTATCAGCATTGCCTTTTGGCTTATCTACTGCGCCCAGAGTATTCACGAAATGCCTGGCATCAGTAATTGCTCATTGCAGGCTTCAGGGAATTCAAATTTACCCTTACCTGGACGACTGCCTGTTACAAGCGGACAACAAAGACAAATTAACAAAAGACTTGCAAAGGGTCATTCATCTACTGCAAGCCTTGGGATACACAGTCAATATAAAAAAGTCAAGGCTGTTGCCATCCTAAAGGATAACCTTCTTGGGTGCGGAACTGGACACATCAAATCAAATGGCATCCCTCACAGCAGAAAAACAAAAGCACCTTCCACTCTACTTCATGGCATTAGCAACGCAGAACCAGCTTACAGCAAGGAAAATCCTACAAGCCCTGGGTTACATGGCATCCTGCATAATATTGATCCCACATGCCAGACTGCATATGAGGAAGTTGCAATGGTACCTCAGGAATTTATGGTCTCAGCACAAGCACAGCCTAGAAACCCAAATTCCAATAATTCCATGCCTGAAGCAGGAATTCCGATGGTGGGCTCAGGCCTGTCAATTGAACAAAGGACTGCCTTTCCACAGCCCTCAACCAAGCCAGACTATCACCACAGATGCCTCAGACCTCGGTTGGGGGGCACACATGCTGGACAAACGCATACAAGGCTTATGGACTCAAGGCCAGCTAAACCTACACATAAACCAAAAAGAGATGCTGGCAGTAAAACTGGCAATTCAGTCCGTTTCTCCAACAGGGACAATTGCTGATAAGGACGGACAACACCACAGTTATGTGGTATATCAACAAACAGGGAGGCACACATTCATATCCTCTATGCCGGATGGCAATGGATCTCTGGAATGTGGCCCTAAGCCTCAACATACAGCTCAAGGCAATATTTGTGCCAGGAAAAGAAAACATAGTAGCAGACATCTTAAGCAGGACTACCACGGATGCCCACGAATGGATGCTGCATCCAGACATCTTCAAATCCATCACAAGGAAATGGGGACTACCAGAAATAGACTTATTCGCATCTCCACACAATCACCAATTGAAAAAGTTCTGCACAAGGACATACCACCCACTTGCTTGGAAGGTGGACTCCCTATCTTTCAGTTGGGAAAACCTGACAGCATATGCATTCCCACCTCTTCCTTTGATGCACAAGGTGCTATTGAAGATCAAAGAAGACCACCCAAGGATCATCCTGATAGCTCCAGACTGGCCGAGGCAGCACTGGTACCCACTACTGAGGAGCATGTCTCGGGAACTCGCATGGCCTCTACCCCTGGTTCCTTTACTGCTAACACAGAACAACTTCAAAACCCTGCATCCGAACCTGAAAACACTGCAGCTAGCTGCTTGGAGCATTGCATGAGACAAAATAACCCAGATTTATCTCAAAGGGTTAAAGACATTATCTTGGAAGCTCGCAGACCCTCAACAAGAAAAACTTACTCAGCGAAATGGAAAAGATATCTCTTTTGGTGTGCAGCAAAAGGGCAAAATGTAGCACTGGTAAACATAGCTAACATCCTGGAATACTTAGCAGAACTTTTCCACAATGGCCTGTCTTACTCTTCCATTAAGATTCATGTGTCAGCTATTTCAGCAGAATACAACATGGATCCTCCAGTCTTCTCTCATCCTCTACTCAGGCAGTTTCTGAGAGGAATCAAAAATGTAAAGCCTCCAAGGAAGCCACCATTACCTTCATGGGACTTGAACTTTGTACTAGAAAAGTTGACACTTCCCCCTTTTGAACCAGCAGCAACAGCAGAATTACAGTACTTATCATGGAAAACTGCTTTCCTGCTTGCAATCACTTCAGCTAGAAGGGTTTCTGAATTACAGGCATTAATGGCAGTGCAACCCTTCCTTATCTTCCATCAGGATAGAGTGTCCATGAGAACTAATCCTACCTTTATGCCAAAGGTGGTCTCCAGGGTATCTTTAAACCAAGCAATCCACCTACCTACATTCTTCCCCAACCCACAGAACAGGGAGAAAGACTGCTGCATACCTTGGATGTGCATAGGCAATTGCGCTACTACCTGGACAGAACCAAGAACAATAGAAAAACTGACCAGCTTCTGGTAGCATATGCCACAGGAATGGAAGGAAAAGCAATTTCAAAACAGACAATCTCAAAATGGATAGGAAATTGCATTAGATTTTGTTATTCTTATCATGGAAAGGCAACTCCAGAAAATATCAGACCTCACTTCACAAGGGCTACAGCCACTACTACAGCTTTTTTACGAGGAGTGGCTACAAAAGACATTTTAGAGGCTGCTACTTGGAGCTCCGTGCATACATTTGCCAAGCATTATAATCTACCTTTGTACTCCAGATCCCGAGCAGGTTTTGCCACTGCTGTTTTGCAAGGGATCTTAACTACACCATAATCTAGTTAGGGCCTCCTCCCCCAGTTTGGCTATGGTATTCTACCCATTTGTTAGGACTGCAGATGCATCCTTGAAGGACATAGTACAGTTTTGTACCTACCATAAATGTAGATGTCCGAGAGGTATGCATCTGCAGTCAGGATTACCCACCCTCCTTCCCCTCTGTGGTACTCCTAGGGTATTTGCCCATCTTGTAGCTAGCTGGGGGAATCTATTATGGTGTATTTGTTTGTATATATGTATATACATGTTTATTTCTATTTGCTCTCTGTTGTTTGGAAACATTTGCATTTATCCAAATTTAGCCTTCCTAGAGGGCATCTGGCATCTGGGGCAAGAAACACTGAGGAAAATGGCGTCGGCTGATGCCTTTATACCCGAAGAACTGCAGCTATGACGTCGGGTGAAGTGCGACACCAGCCGAGGCCAGACCCAGACTTTGGAATCCGGCCGACCGAAGGGCTGCCTGAGGCCAGGACAACCCATTTGTTAGGACTGCAGATGCATACCTCTCGGACATCTACATTTATGGTAGGTACAAAACTGTACTTTCCGCAAATCTCAGAAGACTTACCCCTCACAGCAGGATGATCCCCCTTCTAGAGGCAGAGGGGGGGGGAATTTTTCAGGAAGATGCCGTCCCAGAGGCGGCAGAGGCCCCCGCAATACTGGAGACCGCGAGTCCTTTCGTGGCTCCTCAACCTTCCAGCATCCCTGAAGGATTGCCCAACTGCGCCGCTCCGGAGCCAGTCGGGGGTCGTTTTTCGAGGCACCTAAAGGCCTGGGAGAATATCACTCAGGACCGATGGGTGCTCCGGATCATTGCCGGAGGTTACAACATCCCCTTTTCTCAGCCCCCCCCCCCACCATCCCGGAAAATCCCGGACCCACCACTGCTGCACAGAATACATATAAATCCCACCACTGTCTCTCATTGAAAGAATTAAATTGGTAGAATTACCTAACTTGCTCTACTTACTCAGTCTCAGATAATTCACTCTGTTTTCTGCAAATCCACTTACTGCATGACTCTCTCATCTCTAATCTCTCACTACACCTCAACAAGATCCTTTTGAAGTTCCAGCCTTTTGCAAATCCATAAACCTAATACTAAAATAGGCCAAAATCTCTACAGTTTCAATCCCACCAAGTCTCCCACTCGAAATCAGGTCACTTCAGCAACTAAAACAATTTAAAACTGCTACTAAACAATACCTGCAAACTAAATGGATCTGTCTGTGTAATCATCCCCCCATAAACCTTTTCTCTAATCCTTTTCTATTTCTCCACTTGCTCTTTCTCCTTTCCCTCCAATTCTATTTCCACTTCCCACCTTTACTTACCAGAAAGGCTCTTCTAGACTCTGCTACACTTTGCTGTGAAGGAAAGGTTAGTTTGCTTTTATTTTTTGTATTACTGTATTACCTTTCTATATTTTGAATACTGTAGTTTGTTTTCTTTACCTTGTGTTTTGCTTGCATTCTGTTTTAACAGCATATTAAAACTTCAGAAGAGACCACAGCTCTCTCTGTTCTGAGTCAGGCAGAATTTTTTCCCACCCTCACACCCATTTAAGTTGTCTTGTTAAATACCAGTCTTTCTAGTTGCCCGCCTCTTATGTTAATCTGACCATATATCTCATTTCTCTCTACTTTCACTGGCTTATCTGAGTAATCACAAAATCATCATTTTTGAAACCCCACCCCTTCAATTATTTTAATTTATTCACCATCCTACAGTATTTCATAGTACCAAAATACAAAAGTGACCACCCCTTTCAATCCATCTTGCTGTTTTAGAAATAGTAACTCTCCACTAAACCTTAACTTTTTAAACAGGTAAAACTCAAGTTACCTACTTTCACATCTAACTTCTCTAGTGCACACTGCAGAGTGCATTCCTTTCAATCTTACCCTTTAAGCATCCCTGTGATTAGCACTTTCTCTAATACCTGCTGGAAAGCACTAGGAAGCCTTAAACTCATACAAATACTGAACTCTCCTTGTTAACAAGGAGAAATTAATAGTAGGCACTAAACAGCCTATAATTGCAAAGTACATTGCTAAGGAAACAGCTCCTATACTTTACAAAGAAAAAAAAAAAAAAAAAAGCCCCAAACCAGGCATGTCCAAGGGTCAGCTTCCGGTGATTTCTCCTGTCCACCTGGTGAATCTGGGCATACTGGGGCAATGCAGCAATTGCCTCATGTACACAGACAACCCTCTCCTCCTACCACCCAACACTACAACCTGTGAGAGATGCACTTACATAGCCAAAATGGAAGCAAAGCTCTCTCCACCCAAGATTGTGCTAAACAGTCAAGAGGAGAAGGTTAACACCCACACTACACCTCAAGCAACACATAGCCCTTCTAAACCCGCACCACCAACACCCACATATAGCAACACTAAATCCACATATGCAGAGGCCCTTAACTGTAACCTGCCCAAGCAACAAAGACCTCTGAAGCTGAAACGCAAACAAACACCAATCACAACCAATGTGTCACATAGTTCACAACACCAGTGTGCCACCCAGCAACAGCCCCTAAGGCAAGACAATGTACCTAACACTTTAGTCATAGGTGACTCTATAGTCCGGCACACTGATGTCCCTCTCACCAGGTTGAATAAGGAGAAAATTACAGTCATCTGCCTGTCGGGTGCCAGGATCCGCCACATAACGCATGCACTCAAGTCACTCCACAACAAGTACAAATATGACTCTGTCATTGTCCATGTTGGAGTGAATGACTTGAGACGCACCTCCCTGGACTACATGAAAGAGACATGGAAGAGCTCTCGGATCATGTGGCCCAGGCAGGTATGACCCTAGCCCTGAGTAGCATCCTGCCTTCCCAGAATGATACCACAATATAAGGATAAAATGATTGACTTCAACAATTGGCTAAGCTTATGGTGTCATTCAAAGGGGATCCAGTATCTGTCTGCCTGGGATGACATGATTGACAGACCACGATGCTTTGCCAGAGATGGTCTGCACCTGTCGCCCTGGGATTCAGGTTACTGGCTAAGGCTCTTGCCACCCCTATAGTGCCTTTTTTGGCAAACTTCAAAGGACAAAACCACCACCGTAACAGGTACAAGCATGCAAAATCTGAAGGTAATGCTACTCAATGCTAGAAGTCTAAACCTCAAAATGCACTCTCTCGAGGCACTCCTAAAATGGAGAACATCGATATCTGTGCAGTAACTGAGACCTGGTTCAAGGCTCCAGAGAGCACCCCTGCAATACCAGGCTACAACTCTTACCACACTTTTCAGCCACCAAACCAGGACCGAAACACTAAAGGTGGAGGAGTGTCAATATTCACCAAGGATATTCACACCACCAGGCTAGTTGGCCAACACAATGTGTCTGAAATTCTCCAAGTGCAACTAACACTAGGTAAGACTGCAATCCAAATTGTAGCTTGCTACAGATCCCCCACCATACCCCAAGATTCTCACTACACCTTTCTAAACATACTGGAAAATATTAAGATAGAACCAAACACCCTAATACTGGGTGATTTTAACTATCCTGCCATTAACTGGGAAAAAAACTCATGTCCCAACACCTTTGTGCAACGGTTCTTGGAATTCATAGATTCCAACGCCCTGGATCAACTAATCCGTAGTCTCACCAGGGGCTCCAATATCCTAGACCTGGTCATTACCAACATGGGAAATCAATGCTCCATACCTATGGTCACCCCCTCGTTAGTCAGGTCTGACCATAAGCTAATCACCCTTAACATCCACATCCCACCCCCACCCCCCAGTAAAGAAACCACCGTAAAAAACTTCTCCAAAGCCAACTTCATGCTACTCAAGTCAGAAGTGACAAACTTCATGACACCCATGCAGACGGGAACTGAAAGTTCAACTGCTGAATCCTACACTAAGGCACTGTACGAGCACATCCACTCATGCATGAATCATGCCATCCCAAATAGAACCAAAATGCTCTCATCCAAAAAAAGGAAGCCAATCTGGTGGTCCCCTGCCATAAACAAACTTTACAACAAAAGGAAGAAACTTTTGCAGAAAAGAGGAAAATCCCAGGATGCAAAAAACTCCCTTACTAGCCTCAGTAAGAAACTGAGATGCCTCATAAAATCCACCAAAGCTAGTTACGAAAATAAAATTGCCAAAGATTCCAAAGACAACCACAAAGCATTCTATAACTGTGTCAAGAATCTAAATGGCAATGCTCAGATCTGCTCTGAGCTAAAACAGAATGGCATTAAATATACTGATACGAAGGATATTGCCAATATCCTGGCAGATTGATTCAGTGCCAACTTCACCCCCTCTCACCCCCTAAATGGCCCATCTCAATACCGGAAGATTGCCAAATTCCAGTAATAATGGCCACACAGGTACAAAACGCACTCTCTAAAGCCAAGAATACAGCATCCATGGGACCAGATGACATCCCGGGCTGTGTACTACATGAACTACAATATGAACTGGCACCTCACCTAAGTGTCATGTTTAATCATAGCCTCACCTCAGGTTTCGTGCCCACTGAGTGGCGCAGAGCTACAGTTATCCCAATCCACAAGGGGGGATCCACCTTGGATCCTGGAAACTACCGTACCATCAGTCTGACAAGCTTTATCTGCAAGGCCATGGAGCGTATTATCATGGAACTTATAAACAAAGACATTGGCAAACTTCAAACACTGGACCCCACCCAGTTTGGGTTTGTGAAGGGCCGATCATGTCTCCTGAACCTGATTGACTTCTTTGAATCAGTCTCCAGAGCCATGGACCAGGGTAAGGTGGTCCACACAGCCCATTTAGACCTTGCCAAGGCCTTTGACACCATCCCCCACTCTGGAATCATAGATAAACTTACTAAGTTGGGCATTGATCCCTATGTCACCCAAAGGGTTGCTAAATGGCTTACTGATAGAACCCACACTGTAAAAGTAGCCGACTCCAAATCCAGCTCCAGACAAGTGACAAGTGGAGTACCTCAGGGTTCAGTCCTGGGGCCGCTCTTGTTTGGCATCTGCTTCTCTGAAGTACAGGTCAACACTAAGGGACTCTGGCTAACAAAGTTTGCAGATGACTGCAAACTGGGAGCCATTATTGAATCCCCAAATGATGTGGATACTCTACAGAAGGGCCTTACAGAAAGAGATGCTTGGTGCCAGAGCCATGGGCTCAAGCTCAATGCCAAGAAATGTATTGTTATCCCCTTTGGAAAAAAACATGTATCCATGAATTACCATATAGGTGGCAGTACACTAAACACAGAAAGTGTGATAAGAGACTTAGGGACACAGGTGGACAGTGGTCTCACCTTCGATAACCACATTGCCACAACAGTCAGGAAATCCTTCTATGTGGCACACCTCATCACGAAGGGCTTTTCATCCAGAAAAAAGGAGGTCATTGTCCCACTGTACTCATCCCTCATTAGACCCATTATAGAATACAACGCCCCATTTGGTATGTACCTCTCAAGACATCTGCAACAACTGGAAAGGCCTCAGAAATACCTCACTAAAAGAATCACAGGCCTAAAGCAGATGCCCTACGCTGACCGCCTTAAAAAACTCCAGCTATACTCTGTCGCATATCGTCTACTCAGAGGCGATCTCTGCTTAACATACAAGGCCATGTCAAACCCAGAGCTGTTGGACATGCTACACTTAAAGAAATCCCAATCCCTCAGAGCTACACGCTCCAGGGATCTAAACCTTGTCATCACAATAAACAAAAGATGCTGGTGGGATAGGTTCCTGACCCAGAGACTCCCCAGACTCTGGAATAGATTGCCCATACATGTCAGGCAGAGTGCCTCTTTGGACCTCTTTAAGAGGAACCTTGACGATTGGATGGGAGAAAGGAAATTCACCCCAGGGATCACATCAGTCGCCCTGCTAGACAGGGGTCCAGGAAAGTAAATAATGTGGGAAGAAATAGCCAGGGAATTGTTATGGCTAGGCTTGTATAGGCCCTAGGGCTGGTAGCCTAGTACCAACCTATGAACTAGGTTTAAAAACTACTCTGTATGATGAGAACATTTTTTAAAACTGTATATGACTTTATGCTTTTTTGTATTGTATATAGTATGTGTCTTGTTTATTAATTACTACTCTGGATGCTAGTTTGTTAAACTATGTTGGAGCTTTTGTCCTCGGGCCTCAGCTAAAAAAAGGCTATTAAGCTCAGTCAGACAAACCCGGTCAACAAATGTAAAATAAATAAAAAATAAATAAATCTAAACACAAAATACTGGTATTAGAAATCTCCAGGTGCTCGACCCAACCCAGTTTGGCTTTGTCAAGGGAAAATCATGCCTGTTAAACTTAGTGGACTTCTTTGAGACAGTCACCGAAGCCCTAGACAAGGGCATATTTGTGCATATGGCCTACCTAGACTTAGCCAAGACCTTTGACACAATCCCTATTTCAGGCATCGTTGATAAACTTACCCAGCTGGGTATCAATCCCTATCTCGGGCGTCATTGATAAATTCACCCAGCTGGGTATCAACCCATATATTGTCAGGTGGGTTGCAAACTGGCTCTTTGATAGAACTCGTACAGTCAAAGTAGGGGACTCCACCTCCTCCAGCAGACCCATAACCCGTGGTGTTCCACAGGGATCGGTTCTGGGACCCTTACTGTTCAGAATCTACTTCTCCAAAGTACAGGCTAAAACTAAAGGACTGTGGCTAACAAAGTTTGCTGATGACTGCAAACTAGGAGCAATAATTGAAACCCTTAGCAATGTCAACATCCTACAAGAAGGTCTTATGCAGACTGACTGGTGCCAAAGTCATGGACTTAAACATAATGCAAAAATATGCATTATCACCCCCTTTGGCAAGGGTGATGTTCCTGCAAACTGCCACATCAATAGCAATATCATAAGCACACAGTCAGTGGTGAAAGATCTGGGCACACAGGTTGACAGTAACCTTACCTTCGAATACCAAGTCTCCACCGTGGTAAGAAGGGCATTTTATATTGCTCATCTCATAAGTAAGGGCATTGCCTCCAGAAAAAGAAGTTGTAACCCCCCTGTACTCTTCCCTCATCAGGCCAATGATAGAGTACAACACTCACTTTGATATGTTCCTTTCCAAACACCTGCAGCAAATGGAGAGACTACAAAGGTTCATTATGAAGAAAATTCAGTGTTTTCAAGATCTGTCTTATGCGGAATGTCTGTGTCATAAAGACTGCTCAGAAGCAACCTGTGTCCTGCATATGGAGCAATCTCTGACCCATCTTTGATGGAAGTGCTGCACATTCGCAAGTCAAATGGCACACGGATCACTTGCTCAGAGGACCTTAACCTGGTAGGTGACATAAACAGAACTTGCTGGAAAGACATTATAGTTATATTATATAGTTATTATAGATGTCCTTCATGGATGCATCTGCAGTCATAACAAATGGGTTGTCCTGTCGTCAGGCAGCCCTTCGGTCGGCCGGATTCCAAAGTCTGGGTCCGGCTTCGGCTGATGTCGCACTTCACCCGACGTCATCTCTGCTGGTCTTCGGGTATAAAGGCATCAGCCGACGCCATTTTCCTCAGTCTTTCCTGCCGCGTGGCGCCCGAAGCAGAAGCTGTTCGCAAGTGCCGGTCGGTCAGATCCAGAGATTACTACTACAGAATACTACTTGAAGACTTCTAAAAGCTAAGTACCCGTTGGGGACTCTTTCTTGCCTCAGCCGATGTCAGAAAAAGTCAATAACTGTTTAACTTGTGGGAAAAAATACCTCATAAAGATTTCCACTCTTACTGTCTGCCTTGCTTAGGCCCAGACCACGACGTAGCAGCCTGTTCGGCCTGTGCTTCCTTCAACCGACGAACGCTAAGGCCGGGTCGGAGTTTGCTGAACAGTTTTCGGCTCAGATTTTGCATACATTATGCCGTCGGATCCTCCGACTACCCAAATTGTTAAAAAACGCAAAGAAAAAGACCGACACTCGCGGTCCGCGGTTTCGGCCGAAACCACGGTTAAGCAAGCCGCGAGTGTCTCGGTTTCGGCCAAAACCGAGAAAACTGGTCAATCTTCAGCCGAATCCATGACTACTACTGAGGCTCCTGCTACCTTACTTGAATCGGCCTCAGAAATTTTGCCTACAACTGTGGTTCCTAGTGATTTATCAGACACCATCCCTTTGGATGTCTCTACCCCAGCACGTGGTGCTGCTAGACCTCCTGCAGCCATGTCTATTAAGGCCTTTGCCAGGGCTAAAGCAGCCAAATCTGCTAAATCAGTGCCTGTTAAGCCCCCCTCACACAGGCCCACTTCTAGTTCACAAATGCTTACTCTGGCAGAAGATTTAATATCCTTAATTAGGGGATCCCAATCTCACCCAGACAGGGCCTCTCAGCCCCCAGAAAAGAGACCTAGAGCAGAGCCCCCTGAGCCAGTGTCCTCTGATGATTCTGCGGATGACTCAGACATTACAGACCAGCCAGAGGCTCCCTTTTCTACTTATGAAGATTCCGATGCTGAAGAATCCATTCCAGCTGCCTCTCCACCAGAGGAATTTTCCTTTGGGGAAACCTTACATGCCATGAGAGAACAATTCCAATGGCAGGGACAAGATTTCTCAGATTCAAGGAAAAGGCTTAGGACTTTTCTGCACTTACCACAACATAGGCCCTTAGCTATACCTCCTGTACTGCCTGTTGTGGATGATGCATTTAATGATGTCTGCACTGCTCCTGATTCTTTACCTCCAGCCCCTGCCAAACCAGATAGATTTTACAGGGTGCCAGACACTCATCACCACCTATACAAGGCCCCACTTGCAGACCCCGAAACTATATCCCAGGGGCCTAAGGCAGTAGCCTCGACCACAGCAAAAAAACCCTATTCCTTCTGAAAGGGAATCCAGGTCCTTAGAGAGATGGGGAATAAAAGTTTACACCTCTGCTACTCTCTCAGCTAGAGCTTTAAACTGTCAGTTTCATATGATCCAATACCAAGAGTTTATGCTTGATCAGTTAACTAAAAAGCTGTCCTCTGATGAATCTTTAGATAAGAAATATGTATTAGAAATGGTGAATAACATCCAACAGGTTAGTAACCATTCCTTAAAATGTGGCTATGATGCACTGGAGGCTTCATTTAGATCAGCCATGACTGGCACAGTGATAAGAAGGCATGCATGGTTGAAAGAACAGGTCTTACCGGATCATGTTAAAGCAAAGCTATTAGATGCTCCTATGGATAAGGCCAGTCTATTTGGTACACCTGCCCAGCAGGTAATGAAGAAAATGGAAGAAAAGGCAAAATCTGTACAAACAGTTAAAGATTTCTTACAGGTTCAGCCCCAAGGTTTAGCAGGAACTGGCCTGCCAAAAATTGGTCCTTTCCTGTATCCACAAGATCCCAAAGGGGCAGGAATAGGCGCTCTAGAGGCAGAAATCAATCCAGAGGAGGTGCCTACAGAGGCGACAGTGGCAAGGCAATAACCGAGGCACAGACACAACCACTGCCACTGCAACAGGACAATCACAGTGACTTGGCTCTGACTCCGCCTACCAGGGAGCAAATAGCAGCACCATTAGGCGGAAAGTTAGCCTTATTTTCGAAAAATTGGCACTATATCACAAAAGACAAGTGGATTTTGCAAACCATAGACCAAGGCTACGGTTCCACTTCCACACCTTACCAGTTAAAAGAGGAATGCCAAACCTGCCTCCAAATCAAAAAATAGAAGCTCTGCAGCAGATAGCGGAATTAACAAAGATGAGAGCTGTGGAAAGAGTACCAATAACAGAACAGGGCAAAGGATTCTACTCCAGACTCTTCCTAGTGCCAAGAAAAGAAAAGTTGGAGACCTATTCTCGACCTGTCCATCTTAAACACATACATCATTGTCCCAAAATTCAAAATGCTGACCCTACAGCAACTTCTTCCCATGCTGGGCAAGGAGTGTTGGCTGGTAACTCTAGATCTCAAGGAGGCATACCTGCACGTCCCCATTCGACCAAATTGCAGAAGATACCTCAGATTTCTTGCAGGATCAGAGCATTATCAATTCTCAGCATTGCCCTTTGGCTTATCTACTGCGCCCAGAGTATTCACAAAATGCCTGGCATCAGTAATCGCTCACTGCAGAGTACAGGGAATCCAAATTTATCCATACCTGGACGACTGCCTGTTACAAGCGGACAACAAAAGCAAGCTGACAACAGATTTACAAAGGGTCATTTACTTGCTACAAGCCCTGGGATACACAGTCAATTTACAAAAGTCAAGGCTGATACCATCCCAAACAAGAACATTCTTGGGCGCGGAATTGGACACAGTAAAACAAATGGCATTCCTAACTGCAGAAAAACAAAAAGAGCTCCCTCTTTACTTCTTGGCATTAACAAAGCAGAACAATCTAACAGCAAGAAAAGTTCTGCAGGCCTTGGGCTTCATGGCATCATGCATAATCTTGGTCCCACATGCCAGATTGCATATGAGAAAGCTACAGTGGTATGTAAAGAATTTATGGTCTCAGCACAGGCACAGCCTAGAAACAGAAATACCACTAATCCCATGCCTAAAACAGGAGTTCCTATGGTGGGCTCAAGCATGCCAGTCAAACCCAGGCTTACCCTTCCACAACTTTCGAGCAAGCCAAACAATCACAACGGACGCCTCAGACCTAGGATAGGGGGCGCACATGCTGGACAAATGCATACAAGGATTGTGGACTCAAGACCAGCTGCACCTGCACATAAACCAAAAAGAAATGCTGGCAGTAAAACTGGCAATCCAAAAATTCAGACCATTCCTCAAAGAAGGCCATTTGATGATAAGGACAGACAACACCACAGTCATGTGGTACATCAACAAACAGGGAGGCACTCATTCATACCCCCTATGCAGAATGACGTTGGACCTTTGGAATCTGGCTCTCAGCTACAACATCCAGTTACAGGCAATATTTGTGCCGGGAAAAGAGAACACCCTAGCAGACATGTTAAGCAGAACCACCTCGGATGCTCACGAATGGATGCTACACCCGGACATCTTCAAGGCCATCACAAAGAAATGGGGAATGCCACAAATAGATCTATTAGCTTCCCCACTCAATCATCAGCTCAAAAAATTCTGCACAAGGACATTCCACCCACTTGCATGGAAGGTGGACTCTCTATCCGTCAGCTGGAAAGGCCTGACAGCATATGCATTTCCACCTCTTCCCTTGATGCACAAGGTACTACTGAAAATCAAAGAGGAACGTCCAAGGATAATCCTGATAGCTCCGAACTGGCCAAGACAACACTGGTACCCATTGCTGAGGAGCATGTCTCGGGAGAAAATGTGGTCAATACCCCTGATGCCTTTGATGTTAACTCAGAACAACTACAACATCATGCATCCAAACCTAAAAACCTTGCAACTGACTGCCTGGAACATCACATAGCAGCAACTAACCCAGACCTTTCCCAAAGGGTTAAAGACATTATCCTTGAAGCCCACAGACCTTCAACAAGAAGGAACTATGCAGGAAAATGGAAAAGGTTTGTCATTTGGAGTACTGAAAGAGGAAAAGATGTCGAACATAGATATTGCTAACATTCTGGAGTACTTGGCAGAGCTTCTACATACAGGCCTGTCCTATTCCTCCATCAAGATACATGCATCAGCTATTTCAGCAGAATACAGCTTTGATCCACCTGTCTTTCCACATCCTCTACTCAGGCAGTTCCTCAGAGGGATCAAGAATGTAAAACCTCCTAGGAAACCACCATTACCAGCATGGGACTTGAACTTTGTGCTAGAAAAGTTGACACTCCCTCCGTTTGAACCAGCAGCAACAGCAGATCTACAACACCTGTCATGGAAAACTGTTTTCCTACTGGCAATTACCTCAGCAAGGAGGGTTTCGGAACTACAGGCCTTAATGGCAGTGCAACCCTTCCTAATCTTCCATCAAGATAGGGTGTCCATGAGAACTAATCCTACATTTATGCCTAAGGTGGTATCCAGAGTGTCTTTAAACCAGGCAATCCACCTACCTACCTTCTTTCCCAATCCACAAAACAGGGAGGAAAGAATGCTGCATACCTTGGATGTACATAGACAGTTACGCTACTACCTGGACAGAACCAAAAGTAACAGAAAAACTGACCAGCTTTTTGTAGCCTATGCAACAGGAAGGGAAGGAAAAGCAATTTCCAAACAGACAATCTCCAAATGGATAGGAAATTGCATAAGATTCTGTTACTCCTACCATGGAAAACCAATTCCACAGAACATAAGACCTCATTCTACAAGGGCTACAGCCACTACCACAGCTTTCGTACGAGGAGTGGCAACCAAGGACATTATTGAGGCGGCTACTTGGACCTCCGTGCATACATTTGCCAAGCATTATAATTTACCTCTATACTCTAGATCCCGAGCAGGGTTTGCCACTGCTGTACTGCAAGGGATCCTAACTACACCATAATTTTTCTTCCTCCTCCCTAGTTTGGCTATGGTATTCTACCCATTTGTTATGACTGCAGATGCATCCATGAAGGACATAGTACAGTTTTGTACCTACCATAAATGTAGATGTCCGAACTGGATAGCATCTGCAGTCAGGATTACTCCCTCCTTACCCTCTGTGGTACTCCTAGGGTATTTACCCTCCTTATAGCTAGCTGGGCGGGGGTCTCTTATGGTGTATTTGTTTGTTTATATGTACATACATGCTTATTTTTTGTGTTTGCCTTCTACTTTTTTGGAAACATTGGCATTTATCCAAAATTTAGCCTTCCAAGAGGGCAACTGGCATCTGGGGCAAGAAACACTGAGGAAAATGGCGTCGGCTGATGCCTTTATACCCAAAGACCAGCAGAGATGACGTCGGGTGAAGTGCGACATCAGCCGAAGCCGGACCCAGACTTTGGAATCCGGCCGACCGAAGGGCTGCCTGACGACAGGACAACCCATTTGTTATGACTGCACATGCTATCCAGTTCGGACATCTACATTTATGGTAGGTACAAAACTGTACTTTATATTCACAAGCACACAGGACTTGATATTATTATTTTACAACAGTGTGTAATTTTTGGATGTATTTTTAATATGAGTGGATTCACTTATCCATTAGTGAGTGCAGTTAGATGGTTTAATCATTATATTGCAAGGAGCTATATCAACTATAAAATTTTTTTCACACTATTGTATAGCATACGCAAGTATAGTCAGTAAGTTAGATAGGCACGACTCATATAGTAAGTTACGTTATGCCCATTGCACTTTTAGGCTTATGTTACGTAAGGAATGAAGTTTTAATGGTGCATTTGACCCTGATTTTTGACATAAGATAGAGGTATTTATACGAGCATTTTATGCATCTACGTATTTGAATCCTATGTAATCTGTTTGTTTTAAGAGGGATATTTAACATCATATATATTGTGTATACATATTTACTATTATGTAGCGTA
Organism: Protopterus annectens; assembly: GCF_019279795.1. Lineage (NCBI taxonomy): Eukaryota > Metazoa > Chordata > Ceratodontiformes > Protopteridae > Protopterus > Protopterus annectens. The sequence goes on from NC_056740.1 coordinate 358,346,733, forward strand.
TGCAAGACATAGTCAGCATGTTACGTAAGCACGATTTAGATAGCAAGTTATGTTGTGTTTTAATGCACTTCCAGGCTTACGATACGCAAGGAATTAAATTTTAATGGTGTATTTTATCCTGATTTTGGACATAAGATAGAGGTATTCATATAAGCACTATATGTATTATGAATTTGCATTTTTTGCAATTATTTGTTTTAAGATGATTCTTAACATCGCATATTATATACATCTGAGCGCAGTTTTAATAGGTGGCTTAATTGATTGATTAATTATTTAACATATTTTGATCACATGGTTTTAAATGTATTTAAAGCAACTTTCTACATGTTTCTTACTATGTCTGATGAAGCGGATGTAATATCTGCGAAAGCGCTCACATTCTTTTTGTTTGAACTTTGTATTAAAGTCTCAATGTTAAGTTGTCAATCTCGCCTTCATTCTTGCTTGATGGGTTCGGAGCCGATCCCTCGGCTCCGACTCGGCACTTGCTTTAGCTCGAGAACTCCTTTTACCAGCTCGAGGCAGCCCCATATCCCATGATGCAAGGCAGGAAGTACCCAGATCTCGTTTGCCGCTTCGCTTGGGAGGTCTTCTCTTTACCAGCTCCTGGTAAGTAATTCACTTTGTGATATTTTCAAGCCCCTTTTAGTTTAAAACCTTTTATTTTTGATAGTTTAACTTTAAACTTAATTTTTCTGACAGAAATCCCTGTCTCTTTTAAATTTTTTTTTTTAGTCAGTTTATTTCCCTTTCCCATCCCCCCCCCTGTTAGGGTGTGTGTGTTGGTTTATTTTACTATATCCCCTTTTGGGATTAATTTAATTTAATTGGACTGGTGTGTGTGTGTTTTTGGGCACCATGTCTAAAGAGAGGGTTTCAGGTTTTAAGAAGTGTGACTCGTGCTGTCAGAAGATGTCTCTGACAGACGGTCACACTTCTTGCCTGTACTGTTTAGGCCCTCTTCACCTGCAGGACTCCTGTGCTATTTGTCACTCCTTCAGCCAGAGAGTCCTGCAGGAGAGAAGGAATAAGTTGATTCTGAGGGTCTTCTTAAACGGAGGGCTCTCCGCCAAGTCGGCCCCACAAAATCAACCAAATCTGCCAAGACCCAGGCTTCTGTTTCTAAGCCTGTGGCCTCGGCTCGACTTCGTATAGAGTCGAGATCGGCTCGGCTGGAGCCGATTCTGGATCTGCTAAGCCTTAGCCCGATGGCTATCGGCGCCGGCGAATCTTTGACCACTGTGGGGTCGGTTCCGACCCGCTCCGACACCCACGCGGGCGGGCATCGGTGTCGGCTCCGGGCTCCGACACCCATGTGGCACAGGCATCGGTGTCGGCCCCGATCGGCTCCGCTATTTGGTGGCTGTATCGGCTCCGGCTGGAGCCCGATACATCGAAGCGTTCTGCGGCTCCGAGAAATCGGTGCCGACAGGATCAATAATATCGGCTCCGATGACCCATTCCAGGAAGAGGTCGAGGTCTCCTTCCTTGGAGCCGACTCCGGCCTCCCTCTTCTATCGGGCCGGAGCCATCGGAGCCGATCTTCAAGGTCATCCAGGTTGTCAGACCATGACCTAGAGAGTGGTCAGTAGATTGCTCAAGTCACAGGTACTGGCCCAAATGCTACACAGTCCGTCTCAGCAGGCGACTGTTGGTCCACACCCGTTACAGTTCCTCCTTCAACTCTACCCCAGAGTTTGGAGTTGGAGTCTTCGGGCAGGGTTACTGCTACGGCTGGAGGGCGGATACCCCTTCTGTTCCTTCAGCCCCTACTCTTCCTTCCTCTTCCTTAGAGGGATTCGTGGTCGGGCTTCCATGGTCTCCTCCCATGAGTGGCATCGGACCCTTGTCCAACCCGCTCTTCCCCTTGGAGCCTCGGCCTTGGTGAGCTCGGCTCCGACATCTGCCTCGAGACTTCCCTTCGGTGGCCCCTGGAGTTCCTAGCTCTTGGAGCGGGGTCTCGGACCTGCCTGGGAGGGAGCATTGAGGTGATGAAGAGTGTACTGGCCACTGGTATCAGTCAGCAGTCTCTTCCGTAGCTCCTCCCTCTATTGTACCTGTTGACATCTCTGCCCTTCTCTTGCTACAGGACCCAGAGATCCTCCGCCTCAGGTTTCCCCATTGGGAATTTCCCCTCTTCGAGGATTCTCCTGATGTTTTGGGAGATCCTCCTAGGAAGAGGACTTGTGAGAGGAAGCATGTAGACTCCCCTGAGTCTGTCACTTCGATACTGACTTTGATGAGTCAGAGGGATCCCTAGATCCTCTGAGGATGTCTCTTTCTCAGACATCCTAGAACTTCTGAAACAGAGGGAAACTGGCCCTCCAACAATCCCTCTGAGGATGAGTCAGTATACCTAGAGGCGTTTGGATCTCGGCCCTCCACCTCCTGGGTGTCTCCGCCTTCGACCCCCTTATGCAGGTTATAGCACGAGCGTGGACAGCTCCTGACTCTGTAGAGCCAGTCCCTAGGAGGCCTTCTAAATTTATAACTGCCCCTAGTGACAAACAATTCCTTACAAAGGGTGTCCCCGCTGATGCCATGGTGGTGGCTGCCACCAAAAAGGAACTTGCAGATCCTTCCGTGCCCGCCCATCCTCCTAATAAGGACTCTAGGACCATGGATAGGTAACGGCAAGCGGATGTTTTCCTCAGCGACCTTTGCTATGCGTTCGCTGAATTATCTTTGTCACTTCACCAGACTCAGAGAGATATCCTGAAGGAGCTGGGAGAAGTAGTTCAGGATCCTACAGCTGCAGGGCCAAGAAAGATTGCTTCGCAGCTAGGAACCCTCAATTCCATTGCTAACTCCTCCATTGCGGCTAATATCTTATGCTGCTGATGGGCGAGTAGAGCGGCACAGGTGTGGCTCTTAGGCGCCAAGCCTGGATGCGATCGCTATGTGATTTTATGGATCCCCTTTAAAGGCGTCCTTCACAAATTCTCCCTTTGATGGGTCAGTTTGTTTGGCCCCTCAGGTGAAGGGGAAACTTTGACCAGGTGTGAGCAGGGTAAGACTCTTCTTTCTACTTGCCTCTGCTTTGGAGTCTATCCCAACCCCCTCTGGGCCTTATCCCAAGGAAGATGTGGTGGGAGAATCCCAAGGAGTCACGCCTGGATCATTTTGGTCAGTTTACCCCAGAGGCAGAGGGGGGTGTAACAACAGACGCCGGCTTCTAGCAGCAGAGGGGGTCCTAAGAATCAGGGCAACAGGGGAGCCCTTCCCGAGAAGCCCCCGCATCCCTCGAGGTCCGGCCCGCTGAGGCAGTCAAAGATTATCACTGTACTCCAGAAGCCCGGTGTACCCCTCACCTGCACAGATGGTTTAATCTACTGCAAAAGAGCCATTCAATTCCAATAGAATTCAGGAGTTTTTGGTCCCCAAGGTTCTTTTCCAGACAAAAACTCGGGGACAACCAAGGACATTGCAGACTGGAGACCAATATTGGATCAGCAGACTCAACAAGTCTGTCAGGAAGACAAGATTCCGAATGGTCACTCTTCAGTCAATTCTACCCTTCTTACAGAAGAACAACTGGATGTGCTCAATAGAGCTACAGGATGCGTACTATCACATCAAAATTCACAGACGCCAGGAGATTTCTCTGCTGCTGGCTGGGGTCCAGTCATTTCCAGTTCAGAGCCCTGCCCTTGGTCTCACTACAGCCCCCAGAGTGTTCACCAAATGCATGGCAGTGGTCACGGCTCACCTGAGACGTCAAGGGATTCCAGGTGTTTCCAGATCTCGACGACTGGCTCCTGTCAGCCACCACCAGGCATCAGCTTATAGTAAGGATTACACAATAGACCTTTGCACATTTGGGCTTATGTTACGTAAGGAATGAAGTTTTAATGGTGCATTTGACCCTGATTTTTGACATAAGATAGAGGTATTTATAACGAAAGCATTTTATGCATCTACGTGATTTGAATCCTATGTAATCTGTTTGTTTTAAGAGGGATATTTAACATCATATATATTGTGTATACATATTTACTATTATGTAGCGTATGCAAGACATAGTCAGCATGTTACTCAGTAAGCACGATTTAGATAGCAAGTTATGTTGTGTTTTAATGCACTTCCAGGCTTACGATACGCAAGAGAATTAAATTTTAATGGTGTATTTTATCCTGATTTTGGACATAAGATAGAGGTATTCATATAAGCACTATATGTATTATGAATTTGCATTTTTTGCAATTATTTGTTTTAAGATGATTCTTAACATCGCATATTATATACATCTGAGCGCAGTTTTAATAGGTGGCTTAATTGATTGATTAATTATTTAACATATTTTGATCACATGGTTTTAAATGTATTTAAAGCAATCTTTCTACATGTTTCTTACTATGTCTGATGAAGCTTGTATGTAACTATAATGCTAAAGACCATTTAGACATTCTTTTTCCATTTGTAAGTTTCTTCTTCCTTTGGGAAGTATTGTTTATGCTTGGTGTTATTGCCCTTTTGTCAACAAAGCAGTCTGGGGTACCCTGCCTTGCATCATGGGGATATGGGCTGCCTCTCGAGGCTGGTAAAGAGGAGTTCTCGGCTAAACGCATGTCAGTCGGAGCCGAGGATCGAGCCCTAACCCATCAAGCAAGAAAAAGAAGAGAGAAGACAAACTAACTTTGGAGGTATTAAAGTCTCATTTTACCTTATTGAGGATTTTCGTCTCTGGCTACTTGGTCGACTTGATTTGATTGAATGGATATATACTACGTCTGAACATTGTGTACGTTATCACTTTATTAGTGTATCTTTCCATTTGGGCTTGGTTTGCATATATATATATATATATATATATATATATATATATATATATATATATATATATATATATATATACACACACACATACAGTAAACTGTAGCAATCATTTTTACTATTTTTTTAGTAGACTTATTGTTTGCTGCAGTCATTTACAGTAGTTTCAGTGGTGTGTAGGTAGTGAAGAAAAGGTATACAAAGGTATAGCAGGTGTATGGCATTAGAATGGTTGAGTGCGTTTTGTTGAAAAAGTACAGTTGTGTAAAATCTTACCATAACAGTAGATGTCCTTCCCTTCACTGTTACAGTAATCATTACATTAGGGATTCCTTGCCTAGGGCAGCCCGACGTTCAGCCAGTATATCAAAGCCTTTGTTGTTTTAACGTACGCCGTATGCCACACTTATGCTCCTTGTGTAGTGCAAGGCATAAAGGTGATGTCCGGGCGTACCATCCTCAGAAATGAAAGCCCCATTAGGAACGCCAGTCCAAGGAAAACCAAGAGGTAACCAGTACATCCAGAAGAGAAATGGACCAATGGAAGGAGGGAGGGAGTGAATACTGCAACAGTGAAGGGAAGGACATCTAATGTTATGGTAAGATTTTACACAGCTATACTATGTCCTTCCATATCAGTGTTCCAGCATTCATTACATTAGTGAGACTGCCAAAGCTCAGGAAGAAACTTGGGAGGGGGAAGGACCAGCAGAGCTCTCTAGGAAGCCATGAAGGATAACCCTAGCAAAACCAGCTCTAGCTCTGGAGATTCCATCCAAGTTGTAGTGCTTGGTAAAAGTATGCACAGAAGTCCAGGTAGCTGCCTCAAGAATAGAGTTAGTATCCAAACCCTTGAAAAATGCACCAGAAGAAGCCACAGTTCTAGTAGAGTGAGCCTTTAAGGAAAAAGGAAGGCTCTTACCATGAAAACAATAACAAAATGAAACAGCTTTTGAAATCCAAGAAGAAATAGTCTGCTTGGATGCCACTAATCCCAAGGACCTGGGATGAAAAGAAACAAAAAGCTGATCAGACTTCCTAATAGTCTTATCCAAGTAAAGTCTAAGTTGTCTATGCACATCCAATGTGTGCAGCACCTTCTCACTAGCAGATTGTGGAGAAGGAAAAAAGCAGGCAAATGAATGGACTGATTAAGAAATAAGTCATTCTCCCCCTTGGGCATAAAAGAAACCTTAGTACGCAAGGACACCCTGTCCTTATGAAACACCAAAAAAAGGAGGATAAGCCATAAGGTCTTGAAGCTCAGACACCCGTCTGGCAGAAGTAAGGGCCACAAAAGTACAGTCTTCCAAGAGCAGTGTTGCAAGGAAGCTGAAGCAGCAGGCTCAGAAGGAGCCTGATGAAGATCATCTCAGGGAGGAGGAACAGGCTTCTTGGAAGGCCAAATATGAAGAACACCTTTAAGGAATTGTTTAGCTTGACATCTAGAACCTAAAGGAGGAGAGAAAGGAGGACAAGCAGAGATGGCTGATAAGTGGGCCTCAACAGAATATTAAGCCAACCCAGCATTGAGCAATTCACACAAATAAAAAAAGAACCAAAGGGGCATCCACAGAAAGTGGATCCAGGTTATGAGAGAGACATCAAGCAGAAAACCTCTTCCATTTGGATAAGTAGGATTTCCTAGTGTTGGATTTGCTGGCCTCCTGCAGGACCCTAAGCATGTCCTCAGAAAAAAGGTGTATATGTGGAATGAAAATTCTATGACCCACAGTGTCAGTTGAAGAAAAACAGGTGGGGATAGATGTGAGATCCCTTGTCCTGTGTGAGTAGGTCCACCCTGTGAGGTAACTTGTAATGACTGCCCTTGGCTAAATGAAAAACAAGAGGGAACCAATGCTGTCTCGGCCAAATGGGAGTTACCAACAAGATTTTTGGAGCGTCTTGTTGAATTTTGAACAGGACTTTTGGAATGAGGGGAAGGGGAGGGAAAACCTAAAGAAACAGCCCCTTCCAAGAAATAGAGGGGCATGTGGTCATGTGAGGCACCGAGGCTAAACAGTCAATGTTTGCGGCATTCTTTATTGGGAATCTGTCTCCCATACTGGCATTTACCCTTCTTGGAAGACATGGAACCCCACAAGCAACCAAAAAGACAAGTAAAAAATAATCTTCAACAGGGCACTTATCTGCAATGGCTTGGAAACCAGTAACGGAACTTAGACGTTCAGACTGACAGTCAAGAGATGATGTTCGGACTGGCGGCAAAGAAATTTTGAGGATGGTACATCCGGGCATCATCTTTATGCCCTATGTTATGTGAGGAGCTAACATGTGGCTTACCTTAAAGCAACCTAAGGCTTTGGTATACTGGCTGGATGTCACGTTGTCCAAGGCAGGGAATCCCTAATGTAATGAATACTGCAACAGTGATATGGAAGGACATCAAGTATATTTAGAAGATGATTTAAGATGATTGAGAATATTTTTTTTAATGAGACAAGCAGATGGCTTAGTTACAAATGCTTGAAGGAAAGAGTTCCAGACTGCTGGCCATAGACTGGAAAAGAAGCCCTCTGTTATTAATTTACACTGATGAAGTTCAAGTTTACTTGTTTCAGGGATATGATTTCTTAGGAGGTAGCGTATCCCTTATGGTAAGAACACTAATGGCAGACAAACTTCATTATTGAGAAGATTGTAGAGAGTGCTTGTGAATAATACGTATCACTTTCTTTTAAAACAGGTAGCAGTGATGTGTGTGCTGGTCTAAGAGATTTATGAAGGTGCACAATTTATTTTAAGCCTTTTGGAGAATAGTCCTTGTTTTCCAAGAGTTACCCAAAGCTAAAAGTGGTAGGACTTGTTCTATTTTGGACAAAATATTTTTGACTACGTGTGTGTGTGTGTGTGTGTGTGTGTGTGTGTGTGTGTGTGTGTGTGTGTGTGTGTGTGTGTGTGTGTGTATATATATATATATATATATATATATGTATATATGTGTGTGTGTATATATGTATATATGTATATATATATATATATAATGTGTGTGTGTCTGTGTGTGTATATATATATATGTGTATGTATATATATATATATATATATATATATATATATATATATCTGGGTCTACTTCAGTAGACCGACAGCCCACTTAACCAACAAGCACAATATCGACACCAGAAAACCGACAACATAGAATGCCGAAATGCCAGAATAGCGACATGGCATTTCACCGACAAATTCCCCACATGCAGCAGTTGCCTAATGGAGTCCAGGAAGTCTTGCTGGTAAGTCTAAATGGTGAGATCGTGATACAGTGATGATCGTGAAATATGTCCTTTCCTCACTGTAGTGCGATCTTGGAGTTGGTATATATAAGTAGTAGGGGTGTGGGGGGCTGCGAGTACACTAGGGTATATTTTAGTTTGTGTAAGTATTTGTTTTGTATAGGTTTAATTGTTTTATGTAGTTATCGGGTAGGTTAATGGGATGTGTGAGTTACATGGGTAATGGTGTTATGGGATGTTGCGATGTAATGGTATGTGTGTGATTTGCAGGTACGTTCTTGTTTATGTTTTAGTTGTGGTAGTTGCGTTTATGTGTGTAATTTTGTGTAGTAGTGTGTAAGAATGCTTGGTGTGGTTTATGTTGATGTTTCTGTGTGTGTTTTGTGAGTCAGTGTTATGGTGTTCGGTAATGTAGACTGTCGTTATTGTGTGGTGTCGGCGTTTTGGCTGTCTGGTTTGTTGTGTGTTGGTGTAGTGTAGGTGATTGATATATATATATATATATATATATATATATATATATATTTTTTTTGGGGTGTCCACAATAAGGCAACGTGCAAATTTGCACATATACTTTAGGTTATCAAAGAATTTTATTTCAACATGATGTATAAATAACAGATGTTGATCTAATTACATTTTTAGCTATTTTTAGTACTGGGAGTATTTTAATTTTTCAAGGATCAGTTAACTGCATTGGTCTGATATTGGCAAGTTTCTGAGGTGTACCAGATAGCATTGTATTTGTTTTACTGGCGGTTGCTAGCAACATATTTGTGTGGAACTACTATCAAAGTTGTAAAACGCATTGCTGTAGTCACTTTTATAGGTCTGTGCTGTTATTTTTTCATTTGGGTGATATGTTATTCTTGTAAAAAATAAACTTATAGTTTGAGACGTCTGCTGATAATGAATTTATAAGTATGAAAACAGGATAGGGCCTAAGCCTGGAAGTCAGGGTACATGTAATGGGAGTAAAGAGTCACTGGAGTATGTATTTTTGATTGACCTGTTTGCAAAGTAGCTTTTGAGCTGTGATGTACAGTTGTAAAAACCTCTTTATCAATATCTGTTTTTTTTCCAATCTTTATTATTAAAAGGTCAAGATCAGGTAGGTCTGAGACCCAAAACAAATTCAGAAATACTATACCTGTCCGTCCTCCCATCCAAGTTATAGATGTAATCTGTCGGTATGTAGAGGGCAGTTGGTGTGTTATATGTTGATCAGAAGCCACAATCCTCTTCAACTGGACACATGGTAGGCAATATTAGTTAAATATTTTTTCAAAAATTTTAGCCAGCTACAGTGGCACAGAGCTTAAAGTCCCATTGTAACTCATGTGACCCTGGTTGGAGTAGCGATTTTGATAACTGACATTGATGCATGCTCATCCTGCTGTGGAATGCAGACATTCACTTGGAAGAAGTGATTTGAGTGCAAAAGATGCAACTAGGGGGCTGACATTAAGCTCACCAAGCCACCAATGGGTGGTGGCCTTCGCAGTGGACATACAGTCATGTGGGAAAGGTACTTGGAGTCCCGCAGTGTTATAGTTTGCTTGTCTATTCCCTTAGCTATGTCCTCTTAGCTAAGGTGCCAGTGAAGACACAGGCAGCCCTCATGGGTGTTTGAAAGAAGACCTCCTTGAATTGTTTTCTCTTCTGTGGTTATGGAGGGCTCCCCACCCAGGAGGAAAGAATGAACTCAGTTCCACTGGGGGAGGCTTGATGATCTTCAGGCATGGGGGCAAAACCAGTTAGAGAAAAAAATTAACACTTTTAGCTAATGTGAGTTCAGGTATGAGGCAGTTGCTATTGAGAAGTATTAGGTTTGTGACTTTAGCAAGTGCGTAGTTTTCCATTCTTGTGAATTGAGGACATTTTAATATAAGCTTATAAGTAAAGTGCGTTTTGAGATTTATGAGATAGCATTTTATTAGGAATTTTTGATAAATGGAATTGTTTTCAAAGTATGATGTTAAAGATAGTTTTGTAAGGAGTTCATGTACTAGGTTTAGAAGAATAACAGAAAACCGATAATTGTTGTTTAACAAACATAAAATTGGAAGTAGTGTGGGGTTAGGGTGGTGGCACATGGATATGGCAATGGAAATATTTTTGTTTTAAATCTCATCTCCAGTAATAGTTGGAGGCTGGGAGTTTTTTTATGATCCCTGGAGAATCTTGAAATATTAATCTGAAGTAGTTGACTTCAGTTGGTCTTCAGCCTGTGGTTATTTGGATCCGAGACGGCCGCATCACTAGCATCTGATCTGAGCTCCATGCTCTTCCCCTTACCAGTAATGCTCCCCTGTCTCCTTCCTTCCCTCAGATCTCGTTTGCCACTGAAAAACTACGCATCATGGTCCCAGAGCTCCAAGCTGTATTTTGGTAAGTGGCTAATTTTGTGGTAGTTTAGGCTAAATTTATTCCCATACTTCTCTTTTTTCACCTCCCTATACCGCGTTTGTCCGTCGGATCAAAAAAAAAAGTTAAAGTTAAAAGTAGTTTGTTGTAGTTAGCGTAGTTTTTCTCTGTTCTCCCGCACCCTCTCCCTTAGCGTGTGTGCATGAGTGTCTGTGGATGCTGCTTGCTGTGATTGTGTTCCCTAGTATGGCTGAGACCCCCAAGCCAGTGTTCTGGAAATGCACAGAGTATGGCCATAAGCTGTCCCAGCCAATGGTCACACACTGTTTGTGTAGTGTGTTTGGGCGTGGCCCATTTGCTGACCTCCTGCCCTATTTGCGCGGGTTTCAACCCACGGGCCCTTAAGGGCAGGAGGGCTAAGCTGGTTATGAAAGGTCTGTTCCATTCTTCAGGGACGGCTGTCCCCGTTACCCCGTCAGCGGCTTCTACCTCGGCTGCTTCTACTTCCTCCCCTCTCCAGGCCTCTGAGACTCAACCTCCCGCCATGAGGTCTGGGGAAGGTGAAAAACGAAAGAAGGAAAAGCCTAGAAAGCGGTCCCCGGACGGGTTGGCTCCGGTGGGGCCTCCTGCTAAAATCAAAAACCCCTCCTAGGCCCAGTACCCCTCGGCTCCGATCACCCACGTTTTCGCTGGAGGTATCTAGGCCCCCATCTAGAAGTTCCCCTCATCGGCACTCCCGGCCGGTGTTGATGGCTTCTTCATCTAGGTTGACCCATAGGCAGAGATCGACAGGATGATGCAGAAGTTCATCCGCACCCAGATCCAGATGGAAGTCTTGCCAGCCCCCTCTCCCTCTGGAGCAGGGTTCTTCACCCCCATAACTCCTTCTCTGATCTGACTGTTGGTTTTGGAGTATGTGGATCTGAGGACCCTCGGGGTGGGGGGGGGTTCGGCACCGATGGTACCTTGTACTTCGACACTGGCCATTACCTTTAGCGTGTCGATTCAACTGGGTCAGATCTGAGCTCTCAGAGACATAGTCTTCGTGTCGGATCCGAGGGGGCACTGTTGGCTCCAAGCCTTTCGGAGCACAGTATCCTCCTCGGCATCTTGGCACCAGCAGTCTTGGCGCTGACTCCCCCATCGGTTCCGAGGGGAGTGGCTCCCTTGCTTATTTCTCAGGAAGTGTGCTCCCCATCTGCTTTTGACTTGGTGGAGAGGGTTCCCTTGAGTGCTTCAAGACCCCTGACCATCTCGTCTTTGGACTCTGCCCTGACACCCTAGGCTCTGGGTTCGGCCCCAACATTCCTGTCCTCTCAGGGACCGCCCGTGCTCACTGTGATTCAGGGAGGTCCCGTTCAAGAACAACAGGAAGCTTGCTAGTCTCCCACAGAGATTCCCACTGAGGAGGCTCCTCGTAAGCAGACGTGCAAAAGGAGGCACCTGGACTCCTCTCCAGAGTCCCTCACAGATGACACCGAATTGGAGGAAGGGGAAGTTCCCCCAGATCCTTTGGAGACATCATGGAACTCCTTCGCCAAAGGGGGGGGGGTGGTCCACCCAGAAACCAATGCTGGATGGGTCTGTGTTCCTAGAGGTGTTTGGCATGGGCCCATCTACCTCCTGGGTGTCCCCTCCCCTGGACCCGCTTATGGACCTGATAACATCTCGGGTTTGGAAGGAACTGGAAACCATGGAGCCTATTCCCAAGCATCCAGATAAGATTCTCAGCCCCCCACCAGACAGGACTAGTTGGAGTAAGGGGTCCGCAGTAGACGCCATTATGGTGGCAACCACCACAAAGAAAGAGCTCGCACAGGAGAGCTCTAGAGTCCATCCTCTTGACCGTGAGTCGTGGACTATGGACCATTTCGGGAAGTGGGTGTATACTTCAGCAACCTTTACCATAAGGATGCTGAACTGTATGGCACATGTCATCTGACTGCAGTGTGACTTAGTCAATGAAGTAGCTGAGTCGCCCCCAGTGTCCGCGTCGGTGGAGGGCAAGAAGATGTTCTTCGCATGAATGGCCACTCTTAAGACAGTAGCCCATACGTCCGTGCCCCTCCTTTCCTGTGCCACAAAGGGAGCCGCTAGGGAAGCTGGGTCCAGCCTTGCCATGAGGGGTCACACCTGGCTCTGGCTGTGTAAATTCTCGTAAGCCTTCAAGGTGTACTTTTCTAATGCCCCCTATGATGGTTCTTCCCTGTTTGGGAATTCTGTGCGTGAAACACTGGTCCAGAGTGAGAAGGACGGGAAGACACTGTCTGCCATTGGGATCCACTTCTCACCCCTCCCCCCCCCCCCAAAGATCCTTCTCCAGGAATCCGAGAGGGGTGAAGAAGATGTGGTTCCGAAATTCTCAGTTCTTCCGGGACACTCAGGACTCATCTTCCCCCAGAGACAGAGGGGGTCATGATGGACTCTGGCCCAGAGGCAGAGGGGGTCCAAGAAGTTTTGGGTCTCAAGAACTGTTCTCGGACAGGCCTGCACAGCAGCCCTGAGAGGCTGCCCGACTGCTCATCTCTGGAGGCAGTTGGGGGTCACCTCTCGCTTCACCCAACAGAATGGGAGTCTGTAACAACAGACCGTTGGGTGTTGCAAATCATATCCAAAGGTTATTGCATCCCTTTTGTTAGAGCCACCCTTCCCAGCAAAACACCTCCCAGACATTCCAGCCGTGCAAAGGGAGGTAGCAGCACTGGAAATAAACAAGCTGCTAAGAAAATGAGTCATCCAAACCATCCCCCCCAGATCAATCCGAATTGGGCATTTACTCAAAGTTCTTTTTGGTGCCAGAAAGACTTGGGACTAAGACCCATTTTGGATCTTTCCACTTTGAGCCTATCTGTAGCCAAGGAAAAATTCTGAATGGTCACCCTTCAGTCCATCCTGCCCTACCTGCAGTAAAAAGATTGGATATGCTCAGTCGACCTCCATGATGCGTACTATCATATCAAAATGAACAGGCACTCCTGCGGGTTTTTCCACTTCCGATTGGGGGCTAGTCATTATCAGTTCAGGGCCCTCCCCTTTGGTCTCACCACAGCCCCCAGGGTGTTTACCAAAATGATGGTGGTAGTAGCGGCTCACCTGAGACTTCATGGAATTCAGGTCTTCCCTTACCTGGACTATTGGCTCCTTGCTGCCCCCACCAGACATTTCTGTGCCAAGCCAGGGATTAGTATGGTGTTGATTCTGTGGTGGTGCAGCGGTTAGCATTGTCGCCTCACAGCAAGAGTTTCCCCATTTGATTCTCAGCTGGAGCGCCTTCTGTGTGGAGTCTGCATGTCCTCCCTGTGGTCAAGTGACGTCTAAAGACATGCAGGTAGTTGCGTGCGTGAATGGGTGTGCCTTCTTTGAAGGTTGGGAGTCAGGCAGGCAACTCGGCACCGTAAAAATCACCTACCAATCATTAGCGGACCGGAGTTCCGCTGTGGCGACCCCTAACTGAGAAAAGCCGAAAGACATTAGTTATTAACGAACAGTATGGGCATTACCATAAACCTCAGCAAATCGTCACTGACTTCAGACTCTAGACTTCATAGGAGTTCAGTTGGACACCATACAAATGGAGGTTTACCTCACTCCAGAAAGGGTACACAATTTAAGACTTCATGTTTCTTACATTCTCCAGGCTCATTTTCCTTCAGCAGAGACTGTTCTATGGGCTCTGGGTTCCATGGTAGCCACAATCAATCTTCTACCCCTTGCACGATTTCATATGCAAGTTCTCCAGTGGACACTAGCAGTTCAATGGTCTCTACTAGATCTACCCGTGTCCCATCCAGTTCGGATTTCCCAGGCTTGCAGAGAGCCTCCTCTCCGGTGGATTCTCTCCCTGGACCTTATCAAAAGACATCCCTTTGTTCTGTCCTTTCCCACAGCCACAGTGGCCAAGGATGCTTCCTGGCTAGGGTGAGGGGGTATTGCTCGGGAACAACTGTCCAAGGAATGTGGTCCCATTCTGAGACCAATTTGCATATTAGCATCCTGGAGATGAGGGAGATTCTTCTAGTGTTGCAGGCACTTCATGACCATCTTCCTCTAGGATCTATTGCTATTCAGTCAGACAGAATGTCAGTAGTCTGGTATATCAACAAACAGGGCAGAACCAGATCTTACTCCCTTTGTTGTGAGGCCAGGAGAGTGTAGGAGGAATGAATGATTTCCACTTTCTGGTGGCATCGTACATTCCAGGAAGGTCCAACATTTTGGCGGACAGGCTCAGCAGGACTATTCTGATGCCTTATGAGTGGTCTCTGAATCCTTCAGTAGCAGAACAGATCTTCTTCAAGTGGGGTCGGCCTTGCTGCGATCTCTTTGCATCTCCTTCTAACGCGAAATGCAGCGAGTTCTTCACTCTGAGCCCCCCCCCCCGGGGGGGGGAAGCCCCCAGAGACGCATTGGGTTATGCTTGGCCTCCCAGTCTTCGTTATGCTTACCCCCCCATTACCTCTCATTTCGAAGTTTCTACAGAAAGCTCGCAGATTGGGGAGTTAAATAATCTTCATTGCGCTGTACTGGCCTCATCAAGTGTGGTTCCCCTCCCTTTGGTCTCATCTGGCAGTTCCACCATGGATCTTGGATCCAGTTCCGGATCTCATTTCACATCCCTTGGGGATTCCTCACCCAGACCTGGACAGTCTGAAACTCAATGCTTGGTTGCTCCAGTTCCATTAATGATTAGGACTCCTGGTTTATCCTGTCCAGTTAAAACCATTTTGGTGGTTGCTCACAAATCTTCCGCCAGGACAATTTATAGCAGCAAATGAAAAAGGTTCTTTATATGGGCCTCTTAACAGGACCTAGATCCGTTCATGGCTCTGGTTTCAGCTTTTCTGGAATTTCTAGCGAGTATCTTTCACCAAGGTGCTAGTTCCTCTACCATTAGAGTCCAGCTGGCTGCCATCTCTTAACTTCCACATAGGAGGAAATCATGGCTTCCCTAGCTTCTTTCAGACTTTGCAAGACCTTCCTTAAAGGTACTTCCTTTTAAGACCATCGGAGAAAGATCCTACACCTCCTTGGGACCTCACCTTTGACCTCACCTTTGTACTTCAGGCTCTAGTATCTCCTCACATTGAGCCCGCAGCATCAGTAGATTCACAATTCCTATCTTAAAAAACTGACTTTTTAGTAGCTATCACTTCTGCTAGGAGGGTATCAGAACTTCAAGCATTGTTCATTAAAGTTCCTTACATGGTTTTTCATAAGGACATGATTTGCATGCGTACTAATCCTTCCTTCCTTCCCAAGGTGGCATCAGAAGCCAATATTAATCAAACTATCAATCTCCCTGTTTTCATTCCAAATTTCCAAAATAGGGGCAAATACAAATTACACTTGCTGGACGTGTACAGACAGTTGAGGTTTTATTTACACAGAACAAAATCCTTTCATAAATCTGATCAGTTGTTTGTATTCTATTCAAAACCCTTTCTGGGCTAGCCAATTTCTAAAGTGACCATTGCTTGCTAGATTTCCCAATGTATCATGCAAGCATATTCTGCTAGAGGCATTTCCCCTCCAGGTCAAGTGAAAGCCCACTCCACTAGGTCCATGACGACCTCAGCGGCTTTTTGGGCTAGGCTGTCACTGGATGACATTTGTTCTGCAGGTACTTGGTCCTCATCCTATACCTTCATATCTCATTACAAGTTAGACATCGTATCCATGAGTAGGACACCCTTTGGTTCTGCGGTCCACTGGAATATCCTTCCATGAGGGCCACCCAGGTGTTGGTAGCTAGGGACTCTGTCCCACAGGTTGAAGACCAAATTAACTCAACTACTTCAGCTAAGGAAGTTATGTACTCACCATAACGTTCCATCTGAGTAGTTGTATTTCATTTGTCTTCAACCATCCCCTCTCCTTCACCCTGACCTTGTCATTTTTGTTCTAACCTTGCATTTGGGAGAGGAGCACTATAGTTGCTCTCCTGGTTTATGCTTGGCTTAATTATTGTGAGGCATTAGTGGGTAAGGTCTGATTGGGTTGGGCTTGTGTTTTCTTCAGCAGCAAACTCGATCTGAGGGAAGGAAGGAGACAGGTGAGCATTATGGGTAAGGGGAGGAGCTTGGAGCTCGGATCACATGCTAGTGATGCAGCCGTCTTGGATCCAATTCAGATCTGAATACCCACAGGTTGAAGACAAATGAAGTACAACTACTCAGATGGAACGTTATGGTGAGTACATAACTTCTTTTTTTTTGTTTTGAGATACAAGACTTTAACGATTTTTATTGTAATTATTTTACTTAATTGCAGTAATAGGTAATCTGGTGAAATGATGTCTATCATTTGTAATAAAAAAAAAAAAACTGAAGAACAACTATAAGCAGTTGTAACAAAATCCAACAAAACATTAATGAAATGGCTGTAATTTGCCTGAGGAAGTTCACATACATTGTGAACAAAAGCGCTAATGTTTAATAAATCTTGGAAGTTTTTGAGGTCTCCTTGTTTGTCATTTTGCTTGGATTTTGATATCATTTGTAATAGCAGAACTAACGCTTGCAAGTCTTTGTGATCACTTGTCAAGTAAAATTTTCAAGGCTGCCTTGATTCTTCATCATATCCCATAATGTAACAGGGTCTTCTCCAAACCTTCATTTTCATGTTTCAGTCTGGACAAAAGAAAAAATGGCCGCAAATTGCATTTAATTATTTGGCAGGATATTTGATATTTGTCGACTATTCTCTTTTTTTTAGATTGTTTTGTCTCTCATCCTGTAACACCAACTATCTTAAAGCGTTAAACTTGTTTTCTTTATCTGTATTTCCACCTCCATTCCCCATCTGTATTATGGTCTTTTACCCCTTTCAGGTCACAGTGACAAAGCCCTATTCACTCCATAAAGTGTTCTTCAGTCAAGGACACTAAACACTAAAGTAATCTAACACTATAGACCAAGACCTCCTACCTCTATGATGTCTGTAAAGTCATGAGGAATGGAAAAGTTGGTCAAAAAGTGGAAGTAAAAGTCGATTCTAGTACTCCTGCTTCACTTATTGTTCAGATATCAATGTTGCAGGGTCCATCTATTCTTTCTGATGTTAGTATTAGTAGTCAGGTTAATCAGATCTTACACTTTAAGGCTGTTACACTCAGAGCAGGCCATCTTTCTGCCATTTCTGACTGTGATTACAATAAGCTGGTAGCAGCCGTGCTGTCATAGTTTTCTGCAGTTGCTTCCTCAGCATATTTTGTCAGGAACGCCACAACAGTGTTCTTCCTTTAGCCAGGGACTTTAAAACTTTCCTCATTGGCCTGGTTATCTTTGGTGCTGGTATTGAGGATACAGGTGTCTGTTCTGTCAATTCTGATCCTGAGGCTGCAGTGCTTTGCCAAAATATGCCTATTAGTAGCTTCCCCCATTACTGCTTCCTTTGGCATCAACATTTCAGTGGCTTTGCTGTAGGCAGCAATGAATTTCTCAGCTTCAGTGCTTGGCTCTGAGACTTTGCTGTCTGTGTAATTTGTAGACTTTTCAGAGTTGATGTCAGTTCCATTGTGCCTGACTTATGCAGTACTTGTCCAGGGTCTTAGGCACTGAGCTGGCCTTTCCTGTTGCTGCCAGAACGTCATCTGCATTAGTGTAGTTCCCCCACTGTTAATTTCTTACATCAAAAGGGACACCAAGTATATCTCCTTGTTGCAGTCATAGACACAGGTTCATAGGTTGGTATTAGGCTATCGGCCCTAGGGCCTATACAAGCCTAGCCGTAACAATTCCCTGGCTATTTATTCCCACAATATTTACTTCCGTGGACCCCTGCCTAGCAGGGCAACTGACGTGAGCCCTCAGTCTTGTTACCTGTCAAGATAGCAGGACACAGTGTGCTAATCATTCATAAGGATAAAGATACTAGACATTCCAAACTGTTTACAACACATACAGTTTGTTTTTTTCATCCATTCTGTGGAGTGTTTATCTAATCATTGAAGGCAGCAACAATCACACCACAGTTCAGCATAAAAAGTATTTTCCTATACGCAACCCATTACAACTGCAACATATTCATTATATGGTGCTTATTCAGACTCAGACGTGCAAGCACACACACACACACACACACATTGCAATTACAGGAACACTGTCACACACACACACACACACACATTGCAATTACAGGAACACTGTCACACTTGCACACCATTTTTGGTAGGAGAGCACAAGCGCCATACAGTCCCCTCATCCCTCTGACTTGTATTTGCTAACTGCACGGTCACACAAACATGGGATATTTATTTATATTTGTTTACCAGGGGAGTGCACTAATCAGCACTGACAAAACATTTCACAGATAAAAAGTACAGATGTGTAAGCAATAACAGAGCAGTTCAGATTAATTACATAGAAGTAACTGAATATATACATTTTAGTGAACAAGCAGAGTGTAGTGTATAATGTATACTTTAGTTTCTGAATTGATTCAATCTTCAGTGAATCCTGAGATAGGAGAAGAGACTCTGAAAGGAGATAGGTCAGGTGATGTGTCCTGTGTTGAAGCAGGAGCATTTGGCTTGGATGAAGAAGTGCTCTTTGAGTTGCATTCTGAATTTGGAATAAGTGTTGATTTCATTAATTTCCATGGGGAGAGCTTGCCAAATAGTAGATTCCTAAGAGGAGAAAGCATGTGCAGTGCTGTGGAGTTTGGTCTTAGGACTAATGTTGAGTGCGTGTGGATTGTGAATAGTGCCTCAAGTTGTATTCAAGTTTTCTTTTCTTTCTTTTTTTTCCTGTGAAATTTAGCTACAAAGGGAGAAAATGTGTAGAGATAGAGTAGGTGACAGCGATGCGATCCTAAAAGTAAGTTAAATCTTTGTTTTGAGAAGCCATTTTGCTTTTTCTAGGGTGATACAGTGATGGTGACAGACAGGCAAATTTGTAATGAACTGAAAGGTGCTGTTAGAGATGGTTTGTAGTGTGGCAGTGTTTTTCTTGGAGGCAGAAGCAAAATTGGAAGCCCATATTCAAGTTGAGAAAGCAGAGCTCCTTTGCCAGTGGCTGTTCTGGCTGCTTGTGATAGAAAAGGGGAGATCTTTTTGGCCCAGAATAGAAAGGAATTTTTTTGGCTCTCACTTTCTGTGTGAAAATGGAAGTTTAGTGACTGATCAATCCATTGTCCTAGGTATTTGAAGTTGGAAGTTGTCTCTATGGGAATGGTTGTGCATGTCAAAGATAATTAGAGTCAGGTGCTTGGTGAATTTTCTGTGGAGATCCAAGAAGCATAGTTTTGGTATTGGTGGGATTGAGTAGTAGTTTATTGCGTGTGAGCCAGTGCTGGAGCTCATGTAAGTCTCACTGTAGTTGGTATTGAATGTTGGTTTGAGGGTGATGTGATCAGCATAGAGAGTAAGTGGTAGACGGGGAGGTCACAAAGAACCTTGTTAATGAATATGGAGAAGAGGAGGGGGGGCAGGAATGGATCCTTGTGGTACACCTTTGGTAATTTGGTGCAGATTCTGATTGGTGGGATCCTGTTTTAACTCTGAATTGGATAAAGTTTATATACCCTTATAGGGTGATATCTCTATAGTACCAGGATCATTATAATGTACAACATACATGTACATGCACCAAACACTCTTATTACAACCCACCATGCCCTACATAGCATGCTCACTATACACCATAGACCAGTACATGCAATCAGCACACACTCTGTAACTTTTGACCTCACTCATGATCACTTCTGCCATTCTGTACAACACTCGATAACCAGAGTATTCGACCAGATGCATGTCACCTATTTTCTGATACCTGCTTTTAGCTTGTCCAGGAGCCTATTCAAGCAAACAGAGGCCATAAGGCAGAGAACCAATTCTGGAGTGGAGGCAAGTCCATTATATGATGCACATACATGCCTGAGCATGTACATGTGTATCTGCACACATGTGCATGCAAGCACTCACTCATGAAAAACCCAAATATGAGCCGTTTAAGGATAGCCAAGTCAATGATAGTCATGTTTTTAGAATGTGGGACGAAACGAGACAAGAGACTCTGCCAAAAACTCCTGCAGACAAGTATCTACATGCAAAAAAAGTATCTCAGCCATATACCAAGCATTGCTTATGCAGCAGCAACACTAACCACTGCACCACTGTACTGCCATATCACCACAAGGTTTCAGAAGTATACATATATGTGTATATGGAACACTACTAGCACTGAAGTCCCAAGTCAGGGACTCGGGCATCTTGTAGCCCATATGGGCAGTTGCTCTAGCTCAAACTCGAATATGAGTGCAGCCAAGCAGCTGCAGCACAGTAACTGCAAGTGCTCACATGCTAGGTAAGGAAGTGCTCACAGGTTAGGTGTGTCAGGAAGGGGAGTGGGGAAGGGGAAGGGGGTTGTAGGTTTAGGGAGCAATCAGGGGCTTTAAAGTTAGGGACTGGGTGGAAGTTTTTTGGATTAGGATCAGGGTTCTGGTAGGGCTAAATAGTATGTTCAGGTCAGCTGTTGGCATGGATGCTTAGTTAACAGAGATCGAGTTAATGGAGTTAGAACATTTGCCGAAATGATCAAGTGGATTGTGAGCAAATGGCACGTGAACACTTGTAGTAACCTCTTATATGAACATGTATGTGTGTATATATGTGTGTATGTATGTATGTAATCTAAACTAAAATTATCTAAACTCAAAATATCAACAAAAAATATCTCAACTCAAAATATTAACAAAATCAGTGTGGAGTGTGTGGGTGGGCTTGTACCCCCTTCTGAAACATTTTTTGATTGTGGTTAAGTTTAGTTGATATTTTGTGTTCAAACATTTGATATTTTGTATTTAGATATTTTTGAGTTTAGATTGTTATAAGTAGAGAGCTCTGACATGGATTGCATTAACATTTTATATACATTTCCAATGAGGTAGATATGTATATAAAATGTTAATTGAATCAGTGCTAGGGCTCTTTGAATACACCTTCGCCAGCTTAAAACATTTCTAGAGACCAGCTGTGAACAGGGAAATGCATGCTTTACACTGCTTAGTGCCCTGACGTATTGCACTTCTCCACAGATGATAACATCTACTTCCTGTCATCACAGTAGCTATGGTTAAAATCCATCCATCCACAACCCATTTTTTTCCTAGTTTTGCATATAGGGTCAGGGTATCACTTCAACAGTGACAATCATCTAGAGCCAAGGTTTACACTGCCAGGTGGCTAGCCTTGCTGCTGCTACGGTTAAAATGTATTTCTTAAAGTAATATTTTCATATTTTGTACAAGTATTAGACATCCAATTTAGTGTCCCTATTGCAGCCAATTTCTACATATGTAATTTTCAGTCCTACTCCTTCTCTTTGATTTGTTTCACTGCCCATTTTTAGTCATTTTAAAGTCTTATAGTTTCTGCTTGTTTTGCTGTCATTTCTGGTTTACTTGCTTTTTATACAGATTGCTGTAAATAAATTGCTTGTAAAACGTATTCCAAAAGGTGCCTGATTTTACCTTTTGAAGACTTTAGTTTCTTTTCTGTATATTCATTACCTTATGGTTATACACTGCTGTTTTTTTTTTCTTTTAACATAACAGGAACACATTTGCTTTAAGTGGCTAAGTGACAGTTTCAAAATATTAGAAAAGGGTCTTTTTGTCACATTATTGTCTGTGAACGAGGATGGCCATCACTAAGACCATTATTTCTTACTGCCTGCATTTCAGTTATTCATTTTGTTTCCAAACCCAACCTTAGTATTATAACTTAATTGCAAAGTGGGTGTAATGCCTTCTCTGAAGCAAATTTCAGCAGTTTAAAAAGAAGACTGAATGGAGCCCTTGTAAATATGAGATGACAGTGAGCTGCATTAAGCTGCAAAGGTGGCTTACACAGCCATCCTCATCCTTCACTTTGCAAACTATTGCCATTATTAGTGTCACTGTTCAAGGGATGTCTGGAGAGTCAGCAATCATGGAGCTGGTTGGAAAATGGGCAGGTATAGAAGTACCTTTTTAAACAAGTCACAATTAAATTTGTACATAATACACAAGGCTGCTAATGTTTTTTTTTTTTTTTTTTTTTTTTTTTTTTTTGCAGTGAAGTTAGTGCATAAAACATTTTCTAGATGTGTCTCCCTTGTGGCTTAACATTACTGCATTAGTTTTTAGATTGTGCATCTGCACTTTTGAATTTCATGAATATAAACAACATTTGCTTAGCAGCTCCAGTTTTGTAGACAACATTAATTGTGTTCTGCCATTGCAGCTACCTTTTGTGGTAAAATGTAAGGTTTTCTGAATCCAGCTATTTAACCTCTGGTGTTTCTGATATGGGATCATGAACATTAAAAACATAGCTTCAAAAGATACAGCTTTTTCTCGGGTAACTGGCTAAATCTGTTGTCTCTGCTGTCAGTTCCTCAATGGATAGCTCTTTCTTATGTGAATTTGGCCACGTTCAAGCTTTGGATCTGGTTCTCAAACTTATCTCCTTTCCCATAATTGCATTGTAACAAGCAAATTAGATCATCTCTCATTTGCTGCTGTAAAGTTCAGACATGGTCTTTGGTGCTCAGGTGTGTTTTGGTAAAAGAGAAGTAAAATCTGTCTTCTTTCTCCTCATTTAGGAGTTCTTTCTAAAGTTCCCTCCTCTCTGAGGGAGATGGTTTGGAGCCGAAGCTTTCGGATCTTATCCTGGTCAAAAGATGCATTGGAGCATCAGTGTTGGACAGCTTAGCATTGACGTCAGCCTTGGATCTGAGCTGAGCTTTTTTTCTGGTCATCCTCACTAGGTTCCTATGGAGAGGCTCCCTGGATCCATCTTAGGCTTTCAAAAGGATGTTCTCCAAGAGTAGAGACCATACTTCCCCATCAAGCTCAGATCCATCCTTCCCTCACAGGATTTCCTTTGGACTTGAGCCTGCTCATCTCATCCCTTTGGTGTGGCCATTTTCCAAAAGCCTTGATCCAATCGTTGTTGAGGAGCCCCCATTGGCTTCTGAGTCCCCTTCGTAACATCCTATCGAAGAGGTGTGTAGGAAGCATTAGTATAAAAGTGTACACATTGACCCCCACCCCCCCAGGAATCTCTGACAGAAGACACTGACTTCAGTGACGAATGCTCCTCCAAATCCCACCCCCCAAGGATGTCATGTTCAAAGAAATCATGGAACTGCTCAGACAGAAAGGGAAGTGATCCACTGAAGCACCTTCCCAAGAGGAGTCAGTGTTCCTTGAGACTTTCTGATTTGGCACATCTACTTCTTGGTTGGTTCCACCCTGGACTAGATGATGGGTCTTATCTCCAGGAGATCATGGAAGACAATGGATATTGCCAAACCAGTCCCTCGTACCCCCTAAGGACTGTCCCAACTGGAGAAAGGGATGTGCCATGGATTCTATGGTTATTGGAAGCAGCTTCTAAAAAGGAACTAGCAGAAGAGAGTTCCACTGTCCATCCACCAGAGTCTTGTGCATTGGACAAGTTTGGGAAGTGAGTTTATGCTTTAGAGACCTTCACCATTAGGTCATTGAATTGCCTGGCACATGTCACTCAGTTTCAGAGAGATTTGACCAAGGAGATCTCCAAATCTCTCTCAGGATCCCTATTTGTTGAGCAGAGAAAATCCATTGACTCAGACATGGCCACCCTTCAGTCTTTATCAAATGTCTTGATGTGGCTGATTTCCAGTGCCATGGAATGCATTTCTAGAGCAGCGGGCACTGACATCATAATTAGGAGACATGCCTGGATGTGACTTTGTGATTTTGTGGAACATTTCAAGACATCCTTTGTCAGTGTCTCTCATGATGCATTGGCATGCTGTGGTTCTAAAGTCAAGGAAATCCTTTCCAGAAGTGAACAAGATGGTAAAAACCTAAGACCTTATCTGCCATAGGAGTCAAGTTTTCCATCCCCCAACGGACCTTCTCCAGGAATCAGAAGGGTGGGAATAAACTTTGGTTCTGCAAATTGCAAGGTTTTTCTCCCAACACTTCTGAAGACAGAGTCCCCATGGTAGAGGGAAAACTCTTAATGGTGGCCATTGTTTCTGGGGTAAAGGTGGTCTGCAGAAACAAGGCTTTCAAGGTCCCTTCTCTGAGAGGTCCTTCCAGCGGTCCTGAATGTTTGCCCAGCTGCCATTGTCTATAGGTAGGGGGGGTGCTTATCCATGCACCTGGTAACCAGGACATCCATAAGTCAAAATATATGGGTGCAGAGGATAATAACTGCAGGCTGTTTCATTCCCTTTCTTTCTGACATCATACCCACAAAATATCTCCCAATTTTCCACCCTGTAAAAGGGAAGCAGTCAATTGATAAATAAGTCATTTGATAAATAAGGATGCTTCTAAACAACTGAGTCATCCAAGAGGCCCCACCAGACCAGAGAGGATCCAGAATTTGTTCAAGGTTCTTTTTAATGCCAAAGAAAAATAGGAACCCAATTCAGTCCTGGACTTCATTCACGTAAACGAGTTTGTAAGGCAAATGAAATTCCTGAAGTTCACAGTTCAGGCCATTCTGCCCTTACTAAAGGAAAATGACTATGTGCTCAGTCAATCACCAGGACGTGTACTACCACTTAAAGATGGACAGACAGTCCTGGAAGTTCCTTCATTTCAGGCTGGGAGCCAGTCATTTCCAGTTGAGAGCCCTGCCCTTTGGTTCTCACCACAGCCCCAGGGTGTTTACCAAGTGCATGTCAATGGATGTAGGCCAGCTCTGACTGCACGGGTTCTGTGTGTTCCCTTATCGGGACGACTAGCTCATCACCACATCATCCAAGGATCTACTTGTCCTAGCCAGTGATTCTTTGCTCCATCTTTGCTTGAATCTGGGAATCACAGCGAGCACAACAAAATCCAAGCTTCAGCCTGTCCAGTACTTAGAATTAATTGGAGATCTCTTAGACATGAGACTTCAGAGTGCAAAGCTTTGTCAGACCAGGATTTCAAGTCTTCACAGCCTTGGCTGTACTTTCTTGTCAAAAGCCATCGACAAAACTGATTCTACATCTCTTAGGTTCCATGCAGCTGTGATTACCCTAGTCCCTCTGGCAAGCTACCACATGTGGGTTCTACAGTGCACCTTAGCAGTCCAGTGGTATATTAGACAAAGTCCCCTTTCAGATGTCATTAATGAAGATTTGCAGGTCACACATCTGGTGGTGGTTAGCATCATTGGATGTATCTCAAGGACACACTTGTTCTTCCTTCACCTTGAGCCATGGTAACCATAGACACTTGTCACTTAGGGTGGGAAGGGGCACTTCTTGGGAAAGATAGTCCAAGGTACGTGGTCTCCTACAGTGGCCAGTTTTCACATCAGCATCTTGAAGATGAGAGTGCTCCTTATAGCATTTCAGGCATTTTAGGACTCCCCTTGGGTGTGATATCTATCCAGACATACAACATGTCAGTGGTTTGGTACATCAGCAAACAGGGAGGAATCCAATCTTATCCATTGAGTAGAGAGGCCATGAGGGTATGGCAATGGGTGATGTCTTCCCTCCGCTTTCTTGTAGCAGTACACATTCTGGGGAAGACCAATGTTGTGGTGGACAGGTTGAGTAGGTCTTTCCTTCTTCTCATGAGTGGTCCCTCAACCTAGTAGTAGCAGAGCGTATGTTCAACCATTGGGACACCCCTGCTGTGATGTCTTTGCATCTCCCCACAACATCAAATGTAACAAGTAATGTAAGAGTGTTCAATCTCGCCGTTTGTTCTTACACACTGGTTCGGAGCCGATCCTCGGCTCCGAGTCGGACGAATTGCAAAGCTCTGAATCTCAGAGAAGCTTGAGACCAGCTCATATCCCACAATCTTCCCTGCCATTACTCAGATCTAGTTTGCCGCTGCAACAGATCGGATCGAGGAGAGCTCGGACCAGATATAAACTTGAGTTTTTGTTGAGTCTTCAGATAAGAATTCAAATTTTTTCTTCTTAATACTTCATTATAGTTACTAGTTACTGTAGAAGTGCTGAGTGTGTGATATATATATATATATATATATATATATATATATATATATATATATATATATATATATATACCCTTTTATATATACCCTTTTTTGCTTATTCAAGCACCCTTCTGGCCTAACCTTTTTTTCTTGGGTGTGGTTTTTTTTGTGAGAGTTTTATATTATAACTGTTTAGTATACATATATTGCTAGGATAGTTATTTTTTTCTTTTTACCTATTATTGTAGTGATCTTCATTGTTACAGTGCAATGTCAGAAAAAGCCAAATCTGGTTTTAAAAGATGTCAGTGTGGGCAGAAAATGTCCATTACTGACAATCATGCTTCCTGTGTCTACTGTCTTGGCCCTCTCCATCTCCAAGAGGATTGCTCTATTTGTCATTCCTTTAGTGGGAGGGTCTTGACAGATAGACGCAGGAAGCTTATTGACAGAGGATTGTTGAAGCCGGCCTTTCAAGAGGCTTTGGACAAGTCTGATCAGGCTTCTAAATCCTCAAAGGGGTCGAAGATGTCGGAGCCCATGTCATCGGCTCCGAGTTCATCTTCTCGGGTTCGTTCGCCGGTTCCACAGATCTCAGGGCCGAGCTTCGAACATTTATCTTTTACTGAGCCCCAGGTCTTGAAACCAGTGTCGGAACTGCCACCACCGTCCATTCTTCGTTCAGTGCCATCTTCGGCTCCTTCGACCCATTCTTCCAGACCATTGTCTGACACAGATGTGGATCATGTCATGCAGAAACTCATGGAGAATACGGCCCTTTCCAAGTTAATTGCAGTTTCCTCCCAGTTGGTGTCGAAACTAGGCCTCCCCATATCTCCAACGGGTCCTCCTTCGAGACCCATCCAGATCTCGGAGCCGGGAGAAGAGGACCTGATGATAGTGGAGCCCTCGGTGCCGAAGCCGTCCATTGCACGATCGACACCTTTGACTTCGACTCCTTCGGAACCATTAGGGGAGTCGCGGAGCCGACGGTCTTTGTTCGGTTCCGGGACCGAGAGTCGTACCAACTCTCCCTCTCGGGGCCTTGGCACAGACTGAATGGCTCTGTCCTCGGGGTCGGAGCCCACGACACCTGGTTCTGGGATGCTTCCGTGTTCTTTGGAACCGGGGGAGCCCTTAGCCAGGGGTTCTGGGGCCTTTGACCTTATGAGGAAGGTATTGTCTGCACAGACAACCACATCATCAGGGGAATCTTCTCCTTCCCCAAAAGGGCCACTTTCTGTTTCTGCCCCCACGATCCATCCCAAGCGTCGAGCCCAATTGCCTCAGCCACCCACAGAGGGTTCCCCCTGTTCCTTGGAGGCCTCACCAGAAGCCCCCTCTGATGAGGTCCCAAGGAAACGGTTGTGCAAGAGGAGGCACATAGATTCCCCACAGGAATCTCTAATGTCTGACACCGACTTGGATGAGGCAGAGGGGTCCCCCAAATCACCCTCGGAGGATGTGTCATTTGCAGACATCCTGGAGATCTTGAAACAGAGGGGTGATTGGCAGTCCCTAGCCCCCTCTGAGGACGAGCCGGTGCTGCTGAAGGCTTTTGGGGCTCAACCTTCTACCTCCTGGGTGACCCCGCCCTTCAATGAATTAATGGATTTGATTGCTCGAAGGGCATGGGAGACACCTGACACAGTGGAGCCAGTACCTAGGAAACCAAACAAGTTCATCACTGCCCCCCCCCAAGATAAATCTTATCTCACCAAGGGAGTCCCTGTCGACACTATGGTGGTGGCAGCAGCCACGAAAAAGGAGATGTCTGAGTCTTCCTCATCTGTTCATCCTCCTAATAAGGATTCTAGGACTATGGACAGATATGGGAAGCGCATTTTTAGTTCAGCGACTTTTTCCATGCGTTCGCTAAACTACCTGACCCATTTCACACGATTACAGAGGGATCTCATCAAGGAGCTGACAGATACCCTTCAGGGTAACACAGATGCTGCTGTTTCAGATAAGGTAACAGCACAACTTAATACCCTCACATCCATAGTAAACTCATTCATGAGGCTCATCTCGTATGCAGCCGAGGGATCGAGTAGAGCTGCAGCTTCAGCGATTGCTCTTCGAAGACAATCATGGATGCGGCTGTGCTCCTTTGCGGAAGCCTTCAAGTCTTCCTTTGATAATGCCTCTTTTGATGGTGCTACACTTTTCGGGCCCAAGGTTAAGGAGACTCTCACTCGGTGCGAGCAAGAGGGAAAGACCCTGTCTGCTGTCGGGGTCCGTTTTTCCACTCCTACTAGACCGTACCCCAAAGGGCAACGAGGCGGAAAAATGTGGTTCCGTAAGAGTCAGGGATCTTTCCAGACCGCACAGAGTGATACCCCCTCCAGAGGCAGAGGAGGGGGTAGAAATGGAAGACGCCGCCCAGGCGGCAGAGGGGGTCTGCATAACCAAGGCGACAGGGATTCCGTCCCTGGGAAGCCTTTCCAGCACTCCTGAAGGGAGGCCCGGCTGTCCTGCTCTGGAGGCAGTCGGGGTATCACTTAGCTTTATACCCACTGGCCTGGCTAAACATTACTTCAGATTCTTGGGTAAAAAGCATTATAACCAGAGGATACAAAATCCCCTTCTTTTCAACACCACCTCTACAAAGGAAATTTCCAGACGTGCCACCCCGTCTGCGAAAACTAGCAGCTGTAGAAATTTCAAAGCTGCTCGAAAACAGAGTCATCCAACCAGTCCCGGCGGACCAAAGAGGATTCGGAACTTACGCAAGGTACTTTTTAGTTCCAAAAAAGACAGGGGACTGGAGACCTATCTTAGATCTCAGCCGTCTCAACAACTTCGTGAAGAAGGAAAAGTTCCGGATGGTCACGCTTCAATCGATCCTTCCATTCTTACAGAAGGACGATTGGATGTGCTCTATAGATCTCAAAGACGCGTACTACCACATCAGAATGACCAGACTGTCCAGAGATCACCTGCGCTTCCGGCTGGGGACCAGTCACTTTCAGTTTCGAGCTCTGCCCTTTGGACATAACTTTTATATTTGTTCATAACAATGCTTTAAACTTTATACTTTATCCATTCATGCATTAGAATAATTGTCACCTTTTTCTGACTTGGGGCTTTTTGACTTCCCCTCATAGTTAATCTTGCAGCAGTTTAGATCCTTTGTATTATTGAAGAAATAGAGAATATCTGTAAGAGAAGATAATTAGCATTTTATGCTATGTGCACTTGATTTAAAAATGTTTGAGGAACCCCACATTCCTGAATGTGATTAAAATGCGGTTTATGGGCAGATTAGGCTTCCACTGCTTTATGACCAAATCTATTATGTGAAAGTATTTCTAAGTATGAATTTATTTCTGAAGCCATCAGGATTGATTTTAGAGATGTAGGGTCTGATGTAGAAATTCGATGAGGCAGTTTTGCCAACATGTCTTCGTTTGGCTCTGTTGTACCAAAAGATGTTGCAGCAGGGAGTAATATTCAGTTTGATGATCTAGTTTACAAATTTATTTACCATCTGTTCTTTGTCTGTTTCTAGATTTTGTGATTACTTTCCATTATTATTTTATACTGAATGGAGCTAATGAAGCTGTATTTCTTTCATGTTGTTATATTAGTAGTTATGTCAGGAAGGCAAAAGTTATTGCTGGAATTGCTTATAGAATTTAAAATTAATTTCCATTATACAGTCAGAGGTACAGGGTCATAGCATGTAACTTTATACAGTGTATTGTCTCAAAGAAACCCTGATTTGTAAGTTCTGTAACTTGTTTCATGAAATAATATTTAACCATACTTGTTCTTTTTCATAGCCCATTTGAAGTTCAGGTGGGTCCTGAATATGGACCACAGAAGATCCGAGCATGGGGCCCAGGACTTGAGGGTGGAATGGTAGGCAAGTCTGCTGATTTTGTGGTGGAAACCATTGGAACAGATGTTGGTCCTCTAGGTAAGAACATTTTATTTTTATTTGCATTATAAGTAGAGCTGTGTTCACTTAACAGTGCTTCAGGAGTTGCATTATTTTGTGCACTGAGTTAGTGTGTAGTGATTTTATTATAATTTGTTAAGATTCAGTAGGCAATGTCCCAGTTTGTTTTTGTTTTTGTTCATGTATACTACACTTTGATGGAGCATTGGTAATGTATGTCACTTGCATTCTGTTTAAAAGTAAACATTCTTTCTAAAGTCATGAATACTGTTTATTGTATACCTTTCCATAGAAGCAATGCATTTGTGTTAAACACCCAGATATTATTGTTGGCAAAGTATGGTCGCATAGTAAGTCATGCTTTGTGCTGTGATTGTGTACAGTGCATTTTATTATGTAGACGTCTGTATGCTTTCTCCTTGAAAGCTAATCATTGCACAGGTAGGTGACACAAGTCACTTGTAAATACTTGTAGTCACTGAGAGCATGTGCACCTGCTACATTTAAGAAAGAAAGCTCTCATTGTGGGATGATAGCCTTTCTTTTTGCGAAAAAGATAATATTTATTTGGGAGTTCCTAATAAAATGATACCATTTTGTACTTTGTGGGAACAGTCTTCATACATTCATTCATTTTTTCCTGTAATACTGATTTGTTTTATTCTTTGCTGCAGGGAACTATAGCCTCTCCCTACCAACACTGGGGGTATGGCAGAGAAATAATCCTAGGAAGGGGGCACCAGTCATCTACAGGACACATTTGTCAGCACACCCCTACACTCCTACGCTGTCTGCACACATAGAGGCAGTTTAGAAATTCTCTAATCCACTTAGTAATTTGCATTTGGGCTATTTGAAGGGAAACAGGGTCACATAGTAGAAAATCACTTGGACACAGAGAAGCACATTTGTCACAGAAAGCACCTCTTCAGACACAAGTTTGTAAATTTTGTGTGTAGTCTGTCCTCTGTTCTAGTTCCACCTGTGGCAAAGGAAGATGGCAAGCAGAATGTATGCCACCCTGCCGCTTCAATGTATCACGATGGCAGAGGATGGTGACATGTCATTCCACGTGTATCATCTTTTGGTGGGAAACATTTTATACATTTGAATTATATTTCAGGGAGTGGTTCTGACATCTATAAAGATAAGACATTGGAAGTTCTTTTTAGGTGACTGACTGAAAGAGACTATATGATTTGATCTTTGTGAAGAAACGAGGTTTGTTGCAGTTAAATTGGAAGCTCATTTTAGGATTGTAGGGGCCTCATGTACTTAGTTATAACAGATTTTATGCCACTCAGAATTTCTAAGAAGGTTTTAACCATACCATCCTCCAGCAAATTTATGAAAATCTATAGTAAAATGTATGTTTGACAACTTCTAAAAGTTGATGTAGCACTTCAGAAAAATGTTATCAAAGTAACACACTCATGGGTCCCTACATCTCAAAAATAATGTTATTATTTTGGTAGTGAATTCAAGGTTTCCACTTTTTATAAATAAACTTTGGGAAAGTCAACATACATGGTACGGTGTTGTACAGAAATATACCTTACTGAAAATAAACACCCTTACTTATATGGTCCCTCAGTACCATTATAAATGAAGCCACTGTTCACATTGCAGTGCAGGCTGTAATGTTTCCTTTTTCTCTTTCCCTTGATTGGGTTGGGATATGTAAGGATGAGAAATAGGTGTTGCTCTTTGGTTAGATTACTTTACAAAGACACTAGCATGATTTTGGCTACTGCTAAAGGAAGTGAACAGTTTGCCCTACTTCTTCACTTTCTGATCTAAAAATGTACCTTAATATAAGTAAACATCCATATTCTGTATGTGTTGAGTAAATGGAAGACAGAGTGGCACTGTGCCATTTTTTCAAGCCATAAACAAAATCACTCTTCAAGTTACAGTGTCCCCACATACATAAAAATGTCTGCCTCCCCTTTTTTTCTTGGTTTTGTGTTCACATGCATGTGAGTGTCTGTGTCAGTGTGGAAGTGTTGTTCAGATTTACATGACTTTACAGTCAAGGCTGTAGCCAGTAATTGTACACTTACTTCTAGAATGTTGCATCTTCCCCAAATGCTTGCTAACCATCTACCCTGTCACAGTCATACTTCTAGAATGTTGCATCTTCCCCAAATGCTTGCTAACCATCTACCCTGTAACAGTCATTTCTCCTCCCTCAGAGTGTTTTAGCCAACCATTGGTGACTGTCATTCAAGTAGCCTTCATGGATTGTCTAGTATGTCTTCTGTGACCCTTGCCAGCTGACATGTGCACTCACGACAGGCGGGGCCTGTAGTTCCCCTCTTCTTACGCAAGACATGCACACACCTGCGTACATCCTCCCCAGGAAACTGTCTCCTTGAATGGCTACTGTGAACTCAGGTTGTTAGATTCAGAGCACACTTCCTGCATCTCTGTGTACTGCGTGTCATCTCCTGTCCTCAGCATGGAGTGGACTGGCACCTTCCTTGTAGGATGGATGAGCTGACATAATCTACTTATTTCCACCCCACCGCAAACTTGTCTTGGTCCCGCAGTGCCCAAGTTGTTAATTAGCTCTGGTCATCTAGGTCATAGTTTGGGCTCCATCCTTCTATGCCACGTAGCTGTACGAAAGTGCTTAATGTTATGATACAGTCTGGGTAGCAGTTTGAGATGTGTCCATAAAACAGCATGAATGTAACAGATCTAAGGGAGGCTGTCATATCATTTTACAAGCTGCAGACTGAGGCATATGAATGATGTACAGTTGACAGATGTTTACCACATCACTGCACTATGTAGCCATGCCCAGAGGTTCACCCTGTCCCACTAGAGATCTGCAGAGACAAACTGGAATTTATTTACATAATGTACAGATGTGACGAGGTCTAGACAGAAAACATCAAATCCACCTAAAAATATGCATTAACTCTTGACTGCTTCAGTGACATAAAATGACAGTTTTTGAGCAAGTGATGCTCACGTACGCATTTAGCTTTGTTTTTCAAATAAACGCACTGAAGGACACGTTTTAAGATCTTGTGTACTATGTTTAATTTGCTAGTCAGCTGCATCTATCATTTTACACTTTTACATATGCATATGTGTGGTTTGAGTAAACAAGTAATTGCAATAATCCACAGGATTTCTTCCCTGGATCAGTTTATACAGTAGTCTCGTGGGGCATGATGATCTAACAGTATATGTTAAATTGAAATACACCATTGTTTCTTGCAGTTGTTTTTTTTTTTTTTCAGATTTTTGCCATATCAGTCTGTCTGACTAGCACAGTTGCTGTCTTTTTCTATTTCAAAGTTGCCTGCTAGGGACCAAGAAAACACTTAAGGATTTTTTGTCAAATTTTCTGCAGTTCATTGTAGGAAAAGAATTGCCGGCCAACCACAAACTCCCCTCCACAGTCATACATTTTCTGCAGTATTCGCAGCTCTTTGAAAATAAAGCATCTACTGAGTCAGAGGTCACAAATGTTTAGGCTGTAAATCCTGTGCTTAACTGCACTTGAAGAAAATATATGTAGTGTAGCAGTAAAGTATGCTTCAAATTTTTAGAAGCCCCATGGGTGCCGTTTCCCATACAAATGGTCTTTGATGAGAATATTTCAACATGTCTGTGTAATATTTTCTGTACTGAATCTGCAGAAGCATGCATCAGAGTATAGGTTTAACCAAAGTACTAGTAAATTGCTGTACAAAGACATAAATGAATACAAAACAAAATAATAGGCTGTCAGTTTATTTGATTGACCGTGGTGAAAACTCTGCTTTAAGTTTTGAAGCACTTTGCAAGTGAAGCAGTATTTACTGACTTAAATTTACTAATTACTGAAGTTCAAAATAACTAAACAAATTCTTCCTTTTGGAGGGAGATTTGGTTTTGTACTTTAAAGGACTGTATGTGAGGCATTTTATGACAACATGCCTTGCTGTTTTTTCCTTCTCTTTAATCCAGCATTAGCAAAGCTGCCACCCTGCTATGTACAAATAAATTATGATTTTATTAATATTCCCTGTGCTATCTTCTTATACCTGTACATGATTGTGCAGTCCAAGCAAGCAAACTAATAGGGCTTTCTGTGAAGTCTCTCCCATTGCACAGTTTTGTTTGCCACAGTCAAAATTTATTATACCATGTAGAAACATACGCAGTTAGTTAAGAAGAATGACAAACTAAAGATCACGGACAAATTATTTTTTCCCCTCAAAACACGTTTCAAGTTAAAAGTGATAAATATGCATGAGAACAGTGCAATTAAAAAAAATACCTGTAGAATCTCCCCCTGAATGCAGAAGTCTTGCTGGCACTATCTCACTCTCTCTTTCTTTAATTATATGTGCAGGCAGTATGTAATTGCATCATTGGCTGAGCATCAGTTGCTACTGTTAAATGTTATGTTAACATAATTGTAATGGCCCACCTGTTAAATTAACAGTTTGTCTGAACAAAAGTAACTGTGGCAGTTAATTTCTTCCCAAGATATTAATTTAACAAATCGGTAATTAATTACTCTATAAATGTGTCCATATTGCAGCTACTGCCAATTAGAGGCTACTTACCCAATTATGTGATTACATGCTGCCTGCAAGTATAAGATGGCAAGAGGCTTTATGTTCACTTTTGGGGCTGATTTTAAAGTATTTTTTAGACTATTAAAAATGAAGATGCATATAAATGCACTTCTGTTGAAAAACAAAGTTTCAGAAAACTATTTGCAGATAATCTGTAATTTGGTTCACAGACAAATGAAAGGTCTGAAAAAACGGGAAAAGCAAATTTGGAGCAGGACTTTTATGGCAGTGGCAAATGGTTGGAGTGCAGAAATAATGTAGTATAACACAACATGTTTTTCACTGAACATTTTATTCAACAATTGTACAGGAATTCATTAAAAATATTTTTACTGGTTTTAGCTGAGGAAACATTCTACAGAACATGAGTGTTTTGACAAAAAATTGAAAATTAAAATAGGTTTATGAATTATTAAAATCAGATGGAGAAAATATCCTGGTTCGGTGGTGCGAAGGGATGGCGCCTTGACTGTGACTCGGGTAACTTGGGTATGATTAGTGGCCCTAGCACAGGAGGACCCAGGCTGAGATAGGGAGGAGTAAATGTGGAGTATGACCCGTTTGCTTGTCCTTGGGCATGGGGAGGGTTGTGTTTCTTTGGGGGAACACTGACTAGGTGCAGTCTCCCGAGTGGAGACTGTGGAAGCCACCTCCCTTGCTTTGATGTAGAGGTAGGGCTGTTAGAATGGAACACCTTATGTGGACATGAAAGGACATCTTACATTCATCCCATTGCACATCTCCTACGTCATGCTCACCTAAATATGCATAGAAAAGTTAGGGATGAAAAATAAAAAAAAAAAAATCACGAACTACCCCTGATGGCTGCCTCTGTGATGGCCCCTTGCAATCAGCCCTTGCAGCAGTGAAGGGAACAAATTAGCCAATTAGCTTGGAGGGGAGTGATGATTAGTAGTCATTGGGATGCAAAATAAGACAAAAAATACAGAAAAATAGACTTTCATTGATACCTGCATTTGTATTTGGATAACATCGTTTCATATTATTCTGTAGTTCATAGTGTACAGTTTTCGTATTCAGAAATATTTACATATTGCCCATTTGTTTGTAAGATGGTGGTATACAGTCCAGTTTATACCGTACTTTAATTCTGAAAGAGCAGAATATACTCTTACCTCTCGCGTGTACCTTATTGTGAGGACTGTTTCTCATTCTGCCTCTCAAAAATTCCTCATTCCTCCCAGTTCCACATTGAAAGGATCCATCACACATTCAGCATTAAGAAATCTGGCAGGAATTTAGCTGTGCTGCATTAGTCATTACTTTGCCAAATGTGTCTGTTCTTCAAAGTTTAAATTCATTTTTCCTATTATTTTGCTTGCCCCCACACACCTGCTGCTTACTACTGATCATGCAAATACTTACCCCCATATGGGAGCAAAAGTGAACAGATGTACAACCTTCATCTGGGCAATGGCATCCCTTAGGAGATTTGTGATAGTAGTCTAACCACACCCACGTGGCAGTTGGAAGTGCATGCAAGCAAAGTGAAGGCCTGCTGCGTTGTGCTAGTCCTGAAGGACTTGCATGGTACCACTCATATACAGTGACAGGTACTGAACATACATGCTGCTTTGCAGAGTCAGGCATACTTCCCCAGCCCATATGCTACTTGTAGTGACACACATTCTCCAGTAGATGTCAGCAGTGTGGCAAACTGCACTGGCTTTCCCACCCCCACCTCAGGATGGTGAGCCGCTGCCTGCCATTAACTTCCACCCTCACTGGCTGGCTCCTCCCCCCACCTGAGTCATTTAATTAATCTCAGGTGGGCTGAATCGCAGTCACTAGGGCTATATCCCTTTCTGGTACAGACCCGGGTAATATTATGCAAGAGTTTCTGGACAAATGCTGCTGGATAAAATGCTTAATTTCAGTTAATCTTTGAATCAGCCTTGTGGTGTGGTGTAGTACATGTATGCAAAAACATGGGATCCTGCTTTTGCATAAACATTATCAGCAGTATAATTGCTGGTATTCCATGAAGAGATGGAGTAGTAAATAAATACAAACAGGCAGTGGGATGCAGACAACTGAAGTACCATGTGAATGGCCGATTCCTAGACATCATGAGAAAAATTTAGATATGCATTCATACAGACAAGAGAGAAGTATAGAAAAGTGTAAGTCTTTGCAAAATATTTATATTTAAAAGGGATTAATTGCAATCTGGTTCAATCATGTTCTTTACCTGTATCCTTGCTCTTTATGAGGTAACCTATTAAAAGTGTCAAGAACTTAAAAAAAAAAATTCTATCTAAAAAAAAGTCTGTACTGACTTTTGACGTATTCTACATGAAAAATGTTAATGAATGTATCCTTTTTAATATGCAACCTTTAAAGCACTGAAGACTTTTGTAAGTGATTGTTTCAGTACTGTGTTTATCTCCATAAACTTAGTTTCAAGCCCTGTAGGAAACATGGTGTTTTAATACTTATGTATTATGCTGATAATGTTCTAGCTTCCCAGTAATAGTGCCAACTTATCACTGTACTCATTCTTGTAATTTTATATGTACATATCCCCCTCCCCCCCCAAAAAAAAGTTGCATCAGACAGTAGTTTTCATGTTTAATATTTTAAGTCTTGACAAAGAAGCATAGAAATGGAAACAAAGAAATAGGAGCAGTTTAAACAAACAAAAAAACGAGGACAGGAATATTTTTGTTATTGACTTAAAGATTAAAGATTATAGAATAAATGGATTTACATAAAATGTTTGTTTTTCTCAAGACTGAGAAGTGTGTGAATTTAATGATGCTAAGGAGTGCTTAAAGACTGTTGTAAACTGCACCTGAAGCCGCCAAGCAAATGCAGAAAATGTAAAATTATCTTGTGCAGGAAAGTTAGCCACTACCAAAAACACTAAGTTAAATGTTAAACAAAGACATCAAAGACATAATGCAAGAACAGTGTATATAAAACCATAACTTTATTAACACCACCTCCCAAAAACGTTATTTGATAATGTGCAGTCTGATAGGGTTGTCACCATTGACATCTGGCAGGGTACCAAAGCTTTACCTTCCTGCTGTCATGTGTCTAATGTATGAACACAGCTCATAAGTGCAGGGGGTATATAGATGGACATATGAGCGTGGAACCCCAGGCTATCTTGCCACAAGCCCGAACACAGGTTGTGCATCTGTCTGACTAATTGCCATTTGGTTGTTGGTACCATTGCTTCACTTGATCATTTTCTTAGGTAAGTGCCCTGTTGGAGAGCCTACCTGTTTTGCTTACACTGTTTTTGTTGGAAATTGTTAGATGTCAGCTAGGAGTGGTAAGTGCAGGTGCAGTAGGCAGATTCCATACAAGGACTTGCACATTAAGTTCCTTTTCTGTCTAGGCTCGAAGCATGATCATGCACCATTTGACAATCATTTGTTCATAAAACCCTTAGGTTGAAGCTTTCCCCTCTCAACACCTTTGTAGAGATTCAGCATCTTAAACACCTGGCCCAGTCCAAGATGGTGGAATCTGCATGCCCAAACATCCCTCTCCCAACAAAAAAAGAAGCTTAAGAGGCCCAGAATAGAAATGCAGTCCGTCGTTTCAGACTCTGATGTACCCACTGAGGTTACACAGCCCCTCAATACATCAGGTTTTCTCTCAGTTGTCTGCTACCAAGACTTCTGTTGGAGGCTGGTATGTCTCTTGAGGCCTTGCTCACTGCAGATATGTCCAGTGAACGATAACTCATCATGTCAGAAGGCCATCATGATGTCTCTCAAATGTTAATTAAGCAGGAGAGGAGATTCCAGGTACTTTAATAGGTGTTAGGAAGGTTTCTTGACCTCTGTTTCTCATACACACACACACACACACACACACACACACACACACACACACACACACACACACACACACACACACACACACACACAGACACACACACACACACACACACACACACACACACAGACACACACACACACACAGACACACACACACACACACACACACACACACACACACACACACACACACAGTTTACTATCACATATTAGATTGTCATTTAGACGATCGAAAAGTAACTGCACTTTGCGAATAAACAGTACCCCAAAATGATGGCACCTTGCTAGATAGTTGTTTATAGTGCAAGAAACACTCTGTAATGGTGGCACTTTGCGAATATACACACCCAGCACAAGAAAAATTTCGAAATGGCTGTACTTTCACTGTAGTTCAGGAAACAGTTGCACTTTGCACACACATAAACTCTTAGGACTACATACTCAGTAATAAGCACACACCGTAGACAGTTTTACACATTTTGAGATACTTCGAATAACTCTCGTTATGTCCTTGATACAATACGAAGTCGTAGTTATGTTAAAACACAGTACTTTACTAAAAACATTTAGTCACTTTGGTTTATTTATACTTAATGTGCCCTTTGCACCCTTATCATATTCGTTTTGCTCATTTCATCTCTTTTCATGCCCATTGTACTTTTCTTACGCTTGTTTTACTCTAAACATGCACATTTTGCTTTAAACATACTCGTTTTGCTTTTCTGGTAATCATTTTATCAAATATCTTAATCTTAAACATTTCATTTAATTAAGAAACCTTTTCTGCCTCTTGCTTGTCAGTTTGCACCCTTGTAATGCTCCGTTTCATCTTTTTTTTATAAAATAAACTGTTTGTGCAATTTTTCATTACCTTTGGTTCTTTTCTGGCCCCTTTCCGTGCTTGTTTCTCATAATTTACCTTCACTGTTCTCTCTGTACCTCGTAGCTCTGAATATCAGTCTCTGGAATCCTGATTCTGACACCATGTCTCTCGTCTAGTCAGGATGTACTAGACGACTCTTTGTGGGTTGTGTTCAAGCAGCTTTATTATGTGCAAACACATCACGATTGAAGCTTATTAACTTTAACTTAGGTAACTTGTATACAAGCTAGCTACATTCATTCAAACATGCTCACTCTCTGGCTGCCCTTTCAAAATGGCACTAAGTATAACACGTGCCTGATGTTTATATATGCACATTTAGGCCTTGATATGCTTCTTAAAGACACAGCACACACACACACTTTTCTACACTAGGCATGTGACCTTTCTTTCAGCAGCTAAAGAAAGAGTGGAGACATTTCTCCCAGGGATTGTTTAAAGTTATTGTAGATTTGAAACCCCCCTTATTTGGGTCTCCACAACCACAGGCTGCTTCTTGAAAACCTACCTTGGCATTTTCTTCTTATAAATGTTATAATTCAGATCACACTCTCAGCTGCACTCTCTTGACAAATCTCTTCAGATATCTCTGGATTCCCCTACTGAGAAAGCTTCCTTTGGGGAGACTATCCAGAATATGATGAAACATTTTGAATGGCAATTCACTCAGATCTCTGACGTACAGAAAAGGTATTGCAACCTCTTCCAAATGAGTACTCCTGCCCCTTCTCCAGTCCCTCTTATTCTTGAGGTTTTCCAGTTCACCTCTTCAGTGTTTGACTCTCAACAACAAGCTCAAAAAAGACCAGACAGGTGTAACAAGGTGCCTAATGATCTAAAATACTTGTACAAGAATCCTGCGCCAGACCCCTCTGCAGTATCTCTTGCTTCAAATAAACACTCTAAAGTCTTACCCTGTGGTAAAGCCTTGCCTACAAAGACAGTAGGACTATGAATAGATGGGGAAAGGAGGTATGCACTTCTTCTACCCTTGTTTTTAGGGCAGTTAACTACCTGAACCAAATGACTAAACATTTGACTTCTGTATTTCAGTCCTTGAACAAAGTTATGCTGAACCATCCAATTGTAGAATCAAAGTAACAAATGTAGAATCTACTTTCCCAGCCCACTCATAGTCAGGCACAGCATTAAGTGCACTTACAATGATGTGAATACTTTTTCTAGGGCAGCAGCTTCTGAGCCTGTTATTCACAAATATGTGTGACTACTTAGTGAGCCTATTTTGAGGATTTCAAGTTGAATTTCTTAGATCCCCCCTTGGACATAGACCTGTTGTTTTTTCCTCTGGCTGCAAATCTGTTCAAAACTCTCCAAGACCAAGGTAAGACTATGAAAAACTGCAGGCAAAATCTGTTTTCCTCAGTGCGTAGAGTCAATAGAAATTACCAATCTAAATCTAAATACTTCCTCAGAATGAACCCTAGAGCAACTCCAAAGCCACCCCCCAAAGGAAAAGGTTCTCTAATAAACATCATAGGGAACCTCCATTTAAGAGGCCTCCCTTTGGAAATAAAAATCTGTGACTACCTTCGCAGCACCCCCTCCCCTGCCCTCAGCCCCTTATCTCATGTCTCCAAAGGATTGTCACTCTCCCTGGCCCTGTGGGAAACTATTACCACAGATAAACGGGTCCTGTCAATCATAAAGGATGGATGTTATGTGATCATATCTCGCCTACATTCTGTACTGATGGGTTCGGAGCCGATCCTCGGCTCCGACTCGGCACGCTATACTATAGAGCGAAGTCTCTAATTGGCTGAGCTATTCTACATCCCAGGATGCAACACCACTACTTCCCCAGATCTCGTTTGCCGCTTGACAGCAATAGACGTGGTCTCGACTTGGCTGGGCTAAGTACTCTTTACTGACTAATTTCCTGTCAGAATTTTGATAAATCTTCAACCAAAAGCTGTTTTAACAGCTACTAAACGTTTTTTGTAGGGTTTGTGTGAGTTTGAGTTTGTGTGGATTGTTGTTAGCGTTAGGTTCCCGCTTAATTTAGTAGGGATTCCCTCACGCTCTTTTTTGGACATTCTTAAGGTCCTTTTTGTTACAAAATTGTTTGTTAAAAAATTTCTTGTGTCTGGTAGTTGTCTACACGTCGAGGTTCCGTTTTAGTTAGAGGGGCCTTGCCCTCGCGCTCTGCTAGAGCTGTGTTACAACTTTTTTCGCCTGTGTGAGTTGTTGGCCTATCCTGTTTAAGTTAGAAGGATTAGGCTTTTCTGTATTCTCAGTTACCTTGATTTTTGTGTGTGTATTTGTAATATGTCGAAGGAACATAGGCCTTCGGGCTTTAAGAAATGTACCAAGTGTGGGTGCAAAATGTCAATCACGGATGATCACTCTCTCTGTGTTTATTGTTTAGGCCCCAAACACCTTCAAGAGTCGTGCAGTGTATGCCACGCTTTTTCTTCACGTGTCCTCCAAGAGAGGAAAAACAAATT
Organism: Protopterus annectens; assembly: GCF_019279795.1. NCBI lineage: Eukaryota > Metazoa > Chordata > Ceratodontiformes > Protopteridae > Protopterus > Protopterus annectens. The sequence goes on from NC_056740.1 coordinate 358,388,707, forward strand.
AATATTGAAAGGGCTCATCACCCCTTCTTTTGAAGAGGCTTTATCTTCTTCTCCCTCTCCTTCCAAAAAGAAGAGGTCTTCGGCTCCGACCAGTCCGTTGGAACCGACAGCAAAGAAATCAAGGCAGGCTTCTCCGTCGGCTCCACGGACTTCGGAGCCGAGGTCGGAACGGTCTGCCTCGATGCCTCCAGCTTCGTCTCCTCTGTCTTCGGAGCCGAGTGCTCGAGCATTGAGAGGTGGGTCACCTTCTCTGGCTCCATTGGTTTCGGAGCCGAGAAAGGTCGCTCGCTCAGACTCTTCTACCTCGGCGCCGAAGTCCCTGTCGGCTCCGAGGGAAATTGCTGTACTGGTGGAATCTCCCTCGGCGCCGATATTACTCGAGACTAGTCGGAGCCAGTCCCCCAGTCTTTCGGAACCGGCAGAGAAGTCAACTCGGGCCCGATCGGTCTCTTCTCGGTCTTCGTGGATGTCCGATTCGGATATAGACAGGGTGCTGCAAAGGCTGTTCCAGTCTCCAGTTTTCCAAAAATTAGTCTCGGCTCCAGCCCAGTCGGCTTTGGAGCCGATCGTCCACCCTGTGGTATTGGTTCCTCCTCCAACAGCCTCGGCGCCGTTGGAGTCGGTGCTAGTGGAGCCAGTGGAGGTTCTCGGGTCGGCTCCGACCCTTACGCCAACCCCGACCTTCGGGTCGGAGTTCGGTACACGGACCTCCTCGGTCGGCCCCGGGGGTGACGTTTCGGGTCCGATGCTTTCGGTCCCGAGCCTCCCTCTCGAGGCCGGCTGCGGGAGTGCCATCTACTGTTGCGGCCTCGGCGGTCGGACCTTCCCAGGACTCGGGGGGGGGGGGTCCGGCCTTCAGGGCCATAAGGAGTGCTTTGGCCAAATCTTCCTTGGCTACCTCCAACATCTCTCCGGCACCTTCCCTTGGCATGGAGACTAGTTCCTTTGTTGTCCCCCTGTCTCAAGACAGCGGAGCCCTGGGGCCTGAGGTCACCCCCATTGGGGATTCCTCCCTTCCTGGGGGTCCTTCCGAGGCTTCTTTGGAGGAACCTCCCAGGAAGAGACAGTGTAAGAGGAAGCACGTCGACTCGCCTGATGAGTCTCTCACATCAGACACCGACCTCGATGATGCGGAGGGGTCCCCCAAGTCGTCCTCGGATGATGTCTCCTTTGTGGACATCTTAGAAATCCTCAAGCAACGAGGCGACTGGCAGTCCAAACCCCCTTCTGCTGAGGAGTTGGTCTTCCTCAAGGCCTTCGGGGCTCAGCCTTCTGCCTCCTGGGTGTCTTCGCCCTTCGATGAGCTCCTGGATTTGATCTCTCGAAGGGCGTGGGAGCACCCGGATTCTGTGGAACCGGTGCCAGCTCACCCGAATAAATTTCTGTCAGCCCCCCCCTGAAAAGGAATTCTTATCCAAAGGTGTGGCTGTAGATGCCCTGGTGGTGGCATCTGCTACCCAGCAAGATGTGGCAGAGGCTTCGACGTCCATCCATCCTCCTAATAAAGAGTCCAGGAGTATGGATGGGTACGGCAAGCGCACCCTTACTTCAGCAGCCTTTACTTTAAGGTCTCTGAATTACCTGACGCACTTCACCAGACTTCAGAGGGATCTGGTCAAGGAGCTTTCAGATACCCTCTCTGGTAACCTACCTGAGCAGCTGGCCCAGACGGTTAGCTCTCAGTTGGCTACCCTGTCATCTATATCGAACTCGTCCATGAGGCTCATTTCATATGCGCCGAGGGCGGTAGAGCGGGTACAGGTGTTGCTCTACGGAGACAGGCCTGGCTCCGCCTGTGTCATTTTGCGGAGGCCTTCAAGTCTTCCTTTGCCGACGCTCCCTTTGATGGGTCTTCCCTGTTTGGACCCAAGGTAAAGGACACCTTGACCCGCTGTGAACAAGAGGGTAAGACTTTGACTGCCATAGGGGCACGGTTTTCCACTCCCTTCCGGCCTTATCCCAAGGCTAGAAGAGGGGGGAAAATGTGGTTCCGCAAATCTCAGAAGACTTACCCCTCACAGCAGGATGATCCCCCTTCTAGAGGCGGGGGGGGGATTTTTCAGGAAGACGCCGTCCCAGAGGCGGCAGGGGTCCCCACAACACTGGAGACCGCGAGTCCTTTCATGGCTCCTCAACCTTCCAGCATCCCTGAAGGATTGCCCGACTGCATCGCTCCGGAGCCAGTCGGGGGTCGTTTTTCGAGGCACCTAAAGGCCTGGGAGAATATCACCCAGGACCGATGGGTGCTCCGGATCATTGCTGGAGGTTACAACATTCCCTTTTCTCAGCCCCCCCCCCCCCACCATCCCGAAAAATCCCGGACCCACCACCCAGTCAACGGGATCTCGCAGCCATTGAAATTTCAAAGCTGCTTCAAAAAGGAGTCATCCAACCGGTCCCCGAAGACCAGACCGGATTAGGGACTTACTCAGGATTCTTTGTGGTGCCAAAAAAGACCGGGGACATGAGGCCCATCTTGGATCTCAGCAAGCTCAACCATTCTGTCAAGAAGTCCAAGTTCCGTATGGTCACCTTACAATCCATTCTCTCGCTGCCGGAGAAAGGTGTTTGGATGTGCTCTATAGATCTCAAGGACGCCTATTATCACATCCTGATAGATCAGGCGTCCAGGAGACACTTGCGCTTCAGCCTGGGAGACAGTCATTACCAGTTCTGCGCACTGCCCTTTGGTCTCACCACAGCCCCCAGGGTGTTCACCAAATGTTTGGCGGTGGTGACTGCTCACCTGAGAAGTCTAGGATTCCAGGTGTTTCCATACCTAGACGACTGGCTCCTAACTGCCACCTCCAGGCGTCTACTCTTACAAAACCTAGCAACCACTATTTCTCTAGGCAACTCCCTAGGAATCACCTTCAATTGGGCAAAGTCTGTGTTGCTGCCATCTCAGCGCATACGGTTTATCGGAGTAGAGATAGACTCAAAGCAAATGCGGGTCTATCTTCCTACAGAGAGGATAGAAACATTACAATCTCAGGTCCGAGCATTGCTCTTCAAACGCCGAGCCCCAGCAAGGATGGTCCTACAACTGTTGGGTTCCATGTCGGCTACAGTTCTCCTAGTTCCCTTGGCAAGATTGCACATGAGGATTCTCCAGTGGCCCTGTCAGTCCAGTGGTCGTATCAGGATCTCCCTCTCAGTCACCTCATTATAATCACAGAGACGTGCAAACAGGACCTCCATTGGTGGCTTCTGTCCTCCAACCTAGATCAGGGGCGACCCTTCGTTCCTCCGCCTCCAGTGGCCACTTTGACTACGGACGCCTCCCAGACGGGGTGGGGGGGACATTACCTGGGCAGGTCAGTCCAAGGCAAGTGGCACCCCGACGAGAGTTCCCTACACATCAACATACTGGAAATGAGGGCGGTGCTTCTATCGCTACAAGCACTACACAGTTACCTTCCTCAGGGCATGATTGCCATTCAGTCCGACAACATGTCAGTAGTCTGGTACCTGAACAAGCAGAGAGGGACCAGGTCCTACCCCCTTTGCAGAGAGGCCATGAAAGTATGGGATTGGGCTATTGCAACCAACCGTTTCTTGGTAGCAACACACATTCCGGGGAGATCCAATGTGATAGCCGACAGACTGAGCAGAACTATTCTCTCCCCGCATGAGTGGTCTCTGAACAACAGAGTGGCAACTCAGATCTTCAGAAGATGGGGAACTCCTTGTTGCGACCTCTTCGCAACTCCCCTCAACATGAAATATCTACAGTTCTTTTCTCTCACCCCAGTTCCGGGGGGGTTTCCCAAGGACGCCCTAGTCCAAGCTTGTCCCAACGGCCTACTGTACGCCTTTCCACCGGTTCCCCTACTTCCCAGGGTGATCCAGAAGGCGATTCACTTGCACTGCAAGATGATTTTAGTTGCCCCATACTGGCCTCGTCAAGTCTGGCTACCCTTTCTTCGGAAATACGCACTGGACGGTCCATGGTTTCTGGACCAGGTTCCAGATCTCTTGATCCACCAGTCGGGACAGCTGCATCAGTCCCTTCACTCATTGAGGTTAACAGCTTGGCTCCTCCACTTCCAACCATAGTCAGGAACCAGGTTTTGGATTCGGAAGTCATACATATCTTGTCCTTGGCCCACAAGAATTCCACTAAGAAAATGTATAACAGCAAATGGAAGAGATTCGCCATTTGGGCCCAGCTCCGGAGATTGGATCCCATTACTGCCCTGGTGTCAGAAGTTTTAAAATTTTTAGCTTCCTTATTCAATCAAGGGTCTTCAGTCTCTACCATTAAAGTTCAATTAGCAGCTATTTCTAATTTTCATGAAAGTGTAGACCCAACTTTGATGAGCAATAAGTTGTGTAAAGCCTTCATGAAAGTTGCTGGGCTGCTACTACCTCCGATTTCTCATCCAGCTCCACCGTGGGATCTTAATTTCGTATTAGGTGCTTTGACCTCTTCCCCCTTCGAACCGGCAGCAACTTGTGACTTGAAATTTCTTTCTTGGAAGACTGCCTTTTTGGTGGCAATTACATCAGCCAGAAGAGTTTCGGAACTTCAAGCCCTATGTGTCAAACCACCGTACCTGGTTTTTCATAAGGATAGAGTATCCCTCAGGCCTAATCCATCCTTTGTTCCCAAAGTTTGTTCTAGTTTTTGTCTTCAACAGTCATTGGAACTCCCAGATTTCTTCCCCAACTACTCAGAGCGGAATATATCTTCCATTCATTGGATGTTCACAGGCAATTGCGTTTCTACTTAGATAGGACGCACCAAACACGGAAAACAGATCAGTTGTTTATGTCCTTTTTGGATAATAAATTGGGCAAAGCCGTCACGAAGGTCACTATTGCCAAGTGGATCATAGACTGTATCAGTCATACTTACTTTCTTTCTAATAGAGAGCTTACAACCACTGTGAAATCTCATTCTACAAGAGCTATGGCTACTTCGTCAGCCTTTCATTCCAAGCTTGCCATTAGTGACATTTGTGCTGCGGCTACCTGGTCTTCTCCTCACACTTTCATTTCTCATTACAAATTGGATGTGGCATCTCAGGGGCGAGCTTCCTTCGGTTCCACAGTTCTCAGGAGTGTTTTCCAGTGAGCCACCCAGGAATCAGGTGCTAGGGATGCTGTCCCATCAGTACAGAATGTAGGCGAGATAGGATCACATAACATCTTTTAGTTATGTACTTACCATAACTTTAGATGTGTGGGATCCATCTCGCCTACATTCCTAATAACCCACCCTCCTTCCCCCTGCCTTGGAGATCAGAAGAGACCGGACGGTTCGGTTTAACCATTTCATCTTGAAACACCTGGCAATGTTATTTCAACTGTCTATGACTGTGTGCATGTGTGCGGACAAACAAGATCTGGGGAAGTAGTGGTGGTGCATCCTGGGATGTAGAATAGCTCAGCCAATTAGAGACTTCGCTCTATAGTATAGCGTGCCGAGTCGGAGCCGAGGATCGGCTCTGAACCCATCAGTACAGAATGTAGGCGAGATGGATCCCAAACATCTAAAGTTATGGTAAGTACATAACTAAAAGTTATACCATGTCCTGGGAAAATATCCCCCTTCTGAAAGGAGTGCCACATTCTCTTCTCAACCAACTGTCTCTTCTCTATCCCATTATTCAGGACATCCTGAATCAAGGCACTATCGAACAAGTCATAAAAGACTTCATAGGAAAAGGATTCTACTCCAGAATTTTTCTGGTGCCAAGTAAAGAACAGTAGAGAGCCATCCTAGACCTTCCTCTTCTAAACACTTCTTGAAAGTACCAACTTTCAGAATGCTGTCTCTTCCCACCCACCTCCCTTTCATTCTCCCCCAGGCCTTTCTAGTTCTTCTTGCAGGAAATTCCTCATTTTTTTTTTCTGGCTCCTCACATTTTCAGTGTACTGCTCTGCCTTTTGGTCTTTCCACAGCACCAAGGGTGTTCCCAAAGTGTCTAGCTCCAGTGGTGGCATTCTGCTGTACAAGGGGAATTCAGATTTTCCCCTACCTGGATGACCTGTTACTCCAAGCTTTTTCTCCAGGAGTCCTTCTTCAGCATCTACATTTCACTCTCCAACTCCCGTCAGGTCTGAGTCTCACAATGAACATCAAAAAATCCCACATGGTTGCTATATAGGACCTGGTTTTCCTGGGTTGCAGACTGGACACAAAGAAAATGCATGCCTTCCCTCCTCAGGAGAAAGTTTGCAGTCTGTCCAACTTTTTCCTAGATCTCTCTTCTGCAACACTCTGCACAGCAAGGGAGATGTTAAGAAGTTTAGGATTCATGGCAGGCCCCATTTCTGTGCTTCCCCTGAACAGAATTCACATGAGGAAAATCCAATTGTACCTGAAGTCTGTTTGGTCCCAACACTCTTATCCCTTGGGCACCCTGATTCCCTTCCTGCCTCGTCTCAGAAAGGAGCTACTTTGCTGGATGGATCAGGTCACTCTTAATCCAGTGAGTACCAAACAGTCAAACACCCCAAGGGGATGAGTGCTACTTTTACCACATTACCTTTAGTCATATGGTACAGAATATACCTGTAGTTGAGTGAACTAGAATTAATAACTTGTCCTTGATGGAGAGGAAAAAAAGATCCTCAACAATTGAGCTCAGTACTAGAGCTCCATTGGGAGAACAGCAAGTGGGATTCACAGTTGTGCAGCAGTCTGGTTATAATTATGTACAGAAATAAAACAAATATATAAAAGGCTAATTTATTGCGATTTTAGTAAATGCAATGTACAGAAAAAAATGTTTAGTCCAGTGGTGTGCAACCCTTGTGAATAAACAGGTAGAGTGAGATTTAGAGTGAAAACTGAACAGTACAAAGTCTGAGGGGCGGGAAGCAGGAGATACAGCTGGAAAAGCTGAAACAAGCAGGAGACAAAGAGATGAAGAGCATAGGGAACGATGTTGGTAATACATCAGGTCCCAGGACATAGTGAAACAGCAGTTCTTCTCTTCCTACAGCTTGGAGCTTTCTTCGTATGTGTGTGTAGACTACTGCCATGTGTGACAACAATACAGAGTCACTGTAGAGCCATGTATGTCACCTGTCTTTCTGACAAGTAAGTATACATTTAAAGACCAGGCAGAAAATAGTAAAATTACTTCCATTTTCCAGATGTTGATACTGCAGCAGGAGTGCTGATGTTGAGTAAAGCTCAGATAAGCCTTTAGACTGAAGCTTCTACTTCGTCTTCCTTTGTTTCACCCAAACAACAAACATCTCTTTCACCAGTGAGTTCTCCCCTCTGTATTAAAAAAGGCAAACCTCATAAAGTTTTAAAACCTTTGAGACAAGCCTCTGTAGTTGTTTCTAACGTTTTAAAACCATTGAAGAGTTGTGTGCATTTTTGTAAACATTTTATATAATTTAACTGAAGTTATACATTTGTCTCCTTTGATTTAGTTAACAGAATTGCAGTCTGTGTCGGAATCCAAGTTAGTCCAGGATATTTTCACTTGTCAGTGAATCTCAAGTCCACTTGTGTCCAGATTTGCCTCCTACTTAGCCTTAACTGACATATTTTATGACAAGTTGGTAGTGGCCATTTTTGACGGCCCAGACAAGGTACTGTGGTGCCTTGTACCTTGTTCCATTGACAGAGAGAGACTTCAGCTTTTTTTTTCTCTCCCACACCAACGGTGACTTGAATTTCCTCATCAGCAGTACTGTTTTTAGTGTTAGTCCCAAAGTTGCTCATTTTGACCTGTTTGTTGTTCATCTTGACATTCAGGCAAGTGTTGATGTCCATGTTAGCACTGTACAGGTCAGTAACAACATTTCTGGCATGCTCCCTTGCAGTGGTTTCCACCAAAGTCATACCATCCTTTTATGCTACATCAACTGTAAAGCTGATTTAGTCTCTTCCTGAGCCTACAACCCTGTATCCTGTTATACAGCAGGTTGTCAGGATCTCAGTACTTCTGCCTTTCTCTCAACAGCATGTCTGCCCTTAAAAGGATGATGTTATGTGATCCTATCTCGCCTACATTCTGACTGATGGGTTCGGAGCCGATCCCTCGGCTCCGACTCGGCACGCTTATGCCAAAGAGCGAAGTCTCTTATTGGCTGAGCTTACTATATCCCAGGATGCACCACTACCAGTCCCCCAGATCTCGTTTGCCGCTAACTAGCAAAGACGTGGTCTCGAGCTGGCTGAGCTAAGTAGTGTTTTTTCACTAACTTTTTCTGTCAGGAATTTGCTATTTCTATAACAAAAAGCTGTTTTAACAGCTACTCTGTACTTTTGTGTGTGACTGGAGATTTTTTTGTGGAAAATTTGTGTGTGATTGGTGTTTGTTCTGACTACAGGCCCCCTTGATCTGTAGGGCCTTCCCTGTCAGTCAATCCTTTCAAATCCTTTGGGGTTCTAGGATCCCCTTGAGTTATTTTCCCATTTGTTATCGGGCTGTCATTCTTAACCGGCAACCGTAAGCTAATCTTTGTAGTGTCAGTCAATTTAGACAATAAAGAATAGTGGGTTTTTTTCTGTGAGAGAGTTACTGAATTGTTGTTATAATGTCTCAGGCTCCTAGGCCTTCGGGCTTTAAGAAGTGCACTAAGTGCAGTTTTAAAATGTCTATCACGGATGACCACTCTCTCTGTGTATATTGTTTGGGCGCCAAACATTTGCAGGAGTCCTGCAGCGTGTGTCACGCTTTTTCCTCGAGGGTCCTCCAAGAGAGGAAAAATAAACTTATTTTGAAAGGTCTTATAAAACCCTCTTTTGAAGAAGCTTTAGCGTCCTCTCCTTCTCCTGCTAAAAAGAAAAGGGCATCGGCTCCGACCAGTCCGTCGGACCCGACCGCCAAAAGACATAGGCAGGCTTCTCCTTCGGCTCCAAGGACTTCGGAGCCGAGGGCGGAACGGTCTGCCTCGATGCCTCCAGTCTCGCCTCCTCTGGCTTCGGAGCCGATGGCTGGGGCATCGAGAGGCGGGTCACCTTCATCGGCTCCACTGATCTCGGAGCCAATGACGGTTGTCCGCTCAGACACTTCCTCCTCGGCGCCGAAGTCCTCCTCGGCACCGATGGAAACTGGTTTGTGCATTCCTTCGGCGCCGATAGTTATCGAGTCACCTCGGAGCCGGTCCCCTAGTCCCTTGGGGCCGTTGGAGAGGCCTACTCGAACCGCTCGGTCTCCTCTAGGTCATCGAGGATGTCAGATTCGGACATAGACAGGGTGCTCCAAAGACTGTTCCAGTCCCCAGTCTTTCAAAATTTGTTTCGCTCCAACCCAATTGGCTTCGGAGCCGAAAGCCCATTCCATTGCCATTCCTCCTCCGACCGCTTCGGCTCCGTCGGAGCAGGTGCTGATGGAGCCAGTGGAGATCCTAGGGTCGGCTCCGACCCTTACTCCAACCCCGGCCTTCGGGTCCGAGTTTAGCACGCGGACTTCTTCGGCTGGACCCGGGGGTGACGCTGGGACCAATGCTGTCGGTTCCGAGCTTCCCTCTCGGTGCTTCGGCTGCGGGACTTCCGTCTGCTATCATGGCTCCGGGGACCGGACACTCCCAGGATTCTGGGGGTCTGGCTTTCAGAGCTATGAGGAGTGCCTTGGCCAAGTCTTCTTCGGCCATCTCTACGGCTTTACCGGCACCTTCCCTGGGCATGGAGACTGGGTCTTTGGCAGTTCCCCTGTCTCTAGGCAGCGGAGCCCCGGGCCTGAGGTTACCCCCACTGGGGGTTCCCCTCCTCCTGAGGGTTCTTCGGAGTTGTCTTTGGAGGAACCCCCAAGGAAGAGATCGTGCAAGAGGAAGCACGTGGACTCCCCCGAGTCTCTTACATCGGACACTGATCTTGATGATGCGGAGGGGTCCCCAAAGTCGTCCTCGGATGATGTCTCATTTGCAGACATTCTAGAGATCCTTAAGCAACGAGGCGGCTGGATATCCAAACCCCCCTCCGCTGATGAGTCAGTGTTTCTCAAGGCCTTTGGGGCTCAGCCCTCCGCCTCCTGGGTGTCTCCGCCCTTCGACGAGCTCCTGGATTTGGTTTGTCGGAGGGCGTGGGAACATCCAGATACTGTGGAACCAGTGCCTTCTTGCCCTAACAAATTTTTGTCTGCCCCACCCGAGAAGGAGTTCTTGACGAAAGGCGTGGCTGTAGATGCCATGGTGGTGGCATCTGCTACACAGCAGGACGTGGCAGAGGCTTCAACGTCCGTCCATCCTCCTAATAAGGAGTCTAGGAGCATGGACCGGTACGGGAAGCGCACCCTGACTTCAGCGGCCTTTACTCTAAGGTCCCTGAATTATTTGGCACATTTCACCAGACTACAGAGGGATCTGGTCAAGGAGCTGTCAGATTCCCTCTCAGGTAACCTACCTGAGCAGCTAGCCCAGTCGGTTAGCTCTCAGTTGGCTATCCTTACCTCGATTTCTAACTTCGTCCATGAGGCTCATTTCATATGCGGCCGAAGGCGGCAGAGTGGCAGGCACAGGCGTGGCTCTACGGAGACAAGCCTGGCTCCGTTTCTGTCATTTCACGGAGGCCTTCAAGTCTTCCTTCGCCGACGCTCCCTTTGATGGGTCCTCTTTGTTTGGACCCAAGGTAAAAGACACTCTTACCCGCTGTGAGCAAGAGGGAAAAACTTTATCTGTCGTAGGAGCACGTTATTCCACTCCCTTTCGGCCTTATCCCAAGGCTAAAAGAGGAGGGAAGATGTGGTTCCGCAAATCACAGAAGTTCTTTCCTCAACAGCAGGAAGATTCCCCTTCCAGAGGCAGAGGACGGGGAAATTTTTCTGGGAGACGCCGTCCCAGAGGCGGCAGAGGGCCCCGCAACACTGGAGACCGCGAGTCCTTTTGTGGCTCTTCAGCCTCCCACACTTCATGAGGGATTGCCCGGCTGTGCTGCTCCGGAGCCAGTCGGGTGCCGTTTTGCCAAGCACCTAAAAGCCTGGGAGTCTATTACTCAGGACAGATGGGTGCTTCGAATTATTGCCGGAGGTTACACCATTCCCTTCACACACTCACCCCCACCGTCCAAAAAAATCCCGGACCCACCACCCAGTCAAAGGGAAATTGCAGCCGCAGAAGCTTCAAAGCTGCTAGAAAAAGGAGTCATCCAACCGGTCCCCACAGACCAGATCGGATCCGGAAATTACTCAAGGTTCTTTTTAGTGCCAAAAAAGACAGGGGACCTGAGACCCATATTGGATCTCAGCAAACTAAACCAGTCCGTCATGAAGTCCAAATTCCGAATGGTCACTTTACAATCCATTCTCCCATTGTTGGAGAAAGATGTTTGGATGTGCTCCATAGATCTCAAGGACGCCTATTATCACATACCGATACATCAGGTGTCCAGGAGGTATCTGCGTTTCAGCCTGGGAGACAAGTCATTTCCAATTTTGTGCACTGCCCTTTGGTCTCACCACAGCCCCCAGGGTGTTCACCAAGTGTTTGGCAGTAGTGACTGCTCACCTGAGGAGTCTCGGATTCCAAGTGTTTCCCTATCTGGACGACTGGCTCCTGACTGCCACCACCAGGCATCTACTATTAGACAACCTACAAGCCACCATCTCCCTGGGTGCTTCCCTGGGAATTACATTCAATTGGTCAAAATCTGTCTTGCTGCCCTCTCAGCGCATAAGATTCATAGGAGCAGAGATAAACTCAAAATTGATGCACGTCTTCCTTCCTACCGAAAGGATTCAAACATTACAAGGTCAAGTCCGAGCCCTGCTTCCAAGATCCAAAGCCCCAGCCAGGTTGGTCCTGCAACTTTTAGGTTCAATGTCTGCCACGGTTCTCCTAGTTCCGCTGGCAAGATTGCACATGAGGATTCTTCAGTGGCTGTTATCGACACAATGGTCTTTTCAGGATCTCCCCCTCAATCATCTCATACTGATTACAGAAACGTGCAAACGGGACCTCCGCTGGTGGCTTCAGCCATCCAATCTGAATCAGGGAAGACCTTTTGTTATCCACCTTGACAACGGATGCCTCCCAGACAGGGTGGGGGGGGCATTGTCTGGGCAGGTTAGTTCAGGGTTCTTGGCTTCCAGACGAAACTTTTCTCCATATCAATGTATTGGAAATGAGGGCTGTACTTCTGTCCCTACAAGCCCTCCACAAGTTTCTCCCTCAAGGCATTATCGCTATCCACACAGACAACATGTCGGTGGTCTGGTATCTAAACAAACAAGGAGGGACCAGATCTTACCCCCTTTGCAGAGAGGCCATGAGGGTGTGGGAATGGGCTGTAGCTACCAACCGCTTCCTGGTAGTGACCCACATTCCAGGAAAATCCAATATATTGGCAGACAGATTAAGCAGGACGATTCTCTCTCCTCACGAGTGGTCCCTGAACGAAACAGTAGCAGCTCAGGTTTTCAAAAGATGGGGGACCCCGTGCTGCGACCTGTTTGCAACACCACAAAACACAAAGTGCAAAAGGTTCTTTTCCTTGACTCCGCGTCAAGGGGAGGCAGCTACAGATGCTCTAGTCCAACCTTGGCCAACAGGACTACTTTATGCTTTTCCTCCGGTTCCACTCCTCCCCAAAGTCATCCAGAAAGCTTCCCAATTGGGGTCCACAATGATTCTAATTGCTCCGTACTGGCCTCGTCAGGTATGGTTCCCCTACCTAAAGAAATATGCTCTGGACGGTCCTTGGTTTCTGGATCTAACTCCGGACCTGCTGATTCATCAGTCGGGACAACAGCACCAGTCCCTTCACACTTTGAAATTAACAGCTTGGCTCCTCCACTTCCGACCTTAGTCAGAAATCACACCTTAGACCCGGAAGTTATTCACATTTTATCTTCGGCCCACAAACCCACCACTAAGAAATTGTACCTCTGTAAGTGGAAGAGGTTTGCTATCTGGGCTCAACTCAGTGGCTTAGACCCTATTACTGCCCCAATACCAGAGGTCTTGAAATTTTTAACATCCTTGTTTAATCAAGGATCTTCAGTCTCTACTATTAAAGTCCAACTAGCAGCTATCTCCAAATTTCACGAATCCATAGACCCACCGTTGATGAGCAGCAGATTATGTAAAACCTTCATGAAAGGTGCTGTGCTGTTAAGACCCCCAGTTTTTCATCCTGCGCCTCCGTGGGATCTTGATTTGGTACTTCGTGCCTTAACATCTTCCCCTTTTGAACCGGCTGCTACATGTGAGTTGAAATATCTGTCTTGGAAAACTGCCTTCTTAGTTGCAATTACCTCTGCAAGAAGAGTTTCAGAACTTCAAGCCTTATCTATCAAACCACCGTACTTGATTTTTCACAAGGATAGAGTATCACTTAGACCTAATCCATCTTTTGTTCCAAAAGTTTGTTCTAATCTCTGTCTCCAACAATCTCTAGAGCTACCAGTTTTCTTTCCAAAATTTTCAAATGAAGCGGAATACACCTTGCATAAATTGGATGTTCACAGGCAATTGCGCTTCTATCTAGACAGGACTCAACAAATTTGAAAAACAGACCAATTGTTTGTATCCTTTTCAGATAATAAATTGGGTAAAACCATCACTAAAGCTACTATTTCCAAATGGATTAGAGATTGCATAACTCAGGCTTATTCCTCTTCAAATAAGCAACTTACAACATCTATCAAAGCTCACTCTACCAGAGCTATGGCTACCTCTATTGCGTTTCATTCCAAGCTCGCTATTTCTGAGATTTGTGCTGCGGCTACTTGGTCCAACCCGCACACTTTCATTTCCCACTATAAATTGGATGTGGCATCTAAAGGGCGAGCATCATTTGGTTCCACGGTACTCAGGAGTGTTTTCCAGTGAGCCACCCAGGATTCAGGTGCTAGGGACGCTGTCCCATCAGTCAGAATGTAGGCGAGATAGGATCACACAACATCTTTTAGTTATGTACTCACCATAACTTCAGATGTTTGGGATCCATCTCGCCTACATTCCTAATACCCACCCTCCTTCCCTTTGCCTTGGAGATCAGAAGAGATTGAACGGTTTGAGTTCCACTGTTTTTATCTTGTTTCATCTGACGATGTTATATAAGCAGTGCGTGCATGTGTGCATGTATGCGGACAAACTAGATCTGGGGGACTGGTAGTGGTGCATCCTGGGATATAGTAAGCTCAGCCAATAAGAGACTTCGCTCTTTGGCATAAGCGTGCCGAGTCGGAGCCGAGGGATCGGCTCCGAACCCATCAGTCAGAATGTAGGCGAGATGGATCCCAAACATCTGAAGTTATGGTGAGTACATAACTAAAAGTTTTCTCCTCTTTGAGTCCTCCCACAGAAGAAGCCCAGGAAAGTCCTGTGCAAGCAGAGGCACCTAGACTACCTTCCAGAGTCTTTCACAGCAGCAGCAGACATTGATAAGAAAGGTGTGCCACATCCTTCTGAAAAAAGGGCGTGATGTTCTTCATGTTTCACTGTTGCAGCCATCACACTTTGGTTATCTGCCTGCAGGTAGCTCTCAGTCGGCCCGAATTCCAGAGTCTTGGGATTTCTGCATCGGATGCTGTCTCTTCTTCCATGACGTCAGGTCGTCAGGGGTATAAAACATGCAGCCGATGCCATTACATCAGCTTTTCTTGCCGAGCGGAGCGCGAAGCAGAAGCAGTTCTCAAGTGCCGGTCGGCCGCTACCTGAAATTTTCGTTATTCGAGTTTCAGACCTGAAGTTTTCTAAAGCTAATCCTTTTTTCTTGCTCTAACCGATGTCAGAAAAATTAATAATTGTCTTGCCTGTGGAAAGCAAATACCTCACAGAGATTTTCATTCTTACTGTATCACCTGTTTAGGCCCAGACCACGACGTTCCTCACTGTCGGTTTTGTGCCCTGTTCAATGCCCGAACTGTTCGTCATCGGGCTATCTTTGTCACTAAATTCTTTCGCTCTCGTTCTCCGTATTCCAAAATCCCACTACTGATCTTCCAAAAAAACGTAAGGGTAAAGACAGAGACCGACTGCATAGGTCCAAAATTGCTGACGACGCTTCCATTAAGCTAGTCGTCAGTCCGCCAGTACTCAGTGAGGTGCTTTTGCAGCCCCTGATACCCGCTTCTACAGATTCACAGGCCTCTACTGAGACCCATTCGGAGTCCGGTATGCCGCAAGATTCTTCTTCGATTATGGAACTTGCGGATGTCTCTACCTTGGATGGGTCCAGAGCCACTCTGCAGGCACCGGCTTCTGAGGGTGTATTCAGGTCTTCCAATGTTCATATTAAACCGACTACTTCATTTCAAACTAAAACTACTGAATTTCTCAGGCCCAGATTTCGCACTACGCCTAGGAAACCGACGACCAAAGTGCATTCTCAGGCTCCCATGCCACAGAAACAAATGCTTAGTATGGCTGAATACTTTTTTACTTTAATTAGGGGAAGCCAGCCTTCCCCCTCTAAAAGACAAAGAATTGATTTACCTTCTGATTCTTCAGATCATGAGTCCAATGAGACTGACCCCTCTGAATACCAGGGCATACCTTTATCTACCTATGAGGATTCTGATGCAGAGGATTCCATTCCCTCTGCCTCCCCACCAGAGGATTTTTCTTTCTGTGAAACCCTGCATACCCTCAGAGCATTTCCGCTGGGAATGGCCAGGACTACCCACAGTCCAAAAAGAGACTCAGGGAATTTTTAAACTTGCCTCAGCACAGGCCTCTAGTTATCCCTCCTGTTCTGGAAATTATAGATGATGTCTTCTTGGAGTCCAGTCTTACCCCTGATACTTTGCCACCTGCTCCCAGAAAACCGGACGGGTACTACAGACTACCTGACTATCGCAAATTTCTATTTAAGAATCCTACTGTGGATCCAGAGACCATTTCCCAGGGACCTAAAGGCATTAGGGCTACTACAGCCAAAAACCCTACCCCTTCGGACAAGGATTCTAGGGCTTTAGACAGATGGGGGAAGAAGGTATACACCTCTGCTACTCTTGCCATCAGGGCCTTAAATTGCCAGTTTCTCATGTTAAAGTACCAGCAACATATTATGGAACTAATTAAACAAAAAATTATGTTGATTCCTGATTGTGCAGAACATAAAGATTTGCAAGAGTTAATGCATTCTGCAAACCAAGTTGGAAAACATACTTTGCAGTGTAGTTTTGATGCTTTAGAAGCATGTTGCAGGGCTGCTGTCACTGGGTCTGGTCTTAGAAGGCATGCTTGATTAAAGGAACAAATCTTGCCAGACCATGTCAAAGCAAAATTACTAGATGCTTTAAGAAGTCCTTAAAAAGATGGAGGAAAAAGCTAAGTCTATGCAAACTGTTAAAGATCTCCTACAGGTACAGCCACCTAGATTCAGTAGGCATTGGCTTTCAAAAAACTGGTCCTTTCCAGTCCTTCCCAGACCATCTCAGTCCAAACACAGGGGCAGCAGACCACCTAGACTACAGTCTCAGGGTATGCACAGATCTAAACAATGGAGTACTCCCACATCAAGAACAGGGAGTAGTAAGATACCAACCTATGGAAAAAGTTCACAATGACTTGTCCTTCATCCTTCCCAGCCTTGCCCAAGTACTTGTACCCTTAAGAGGAAAACTCGCCATGCATG
The DNA here is from genome assembly GCF_019279795.1 of Protopterus annectens. NCBI lineage: Eukaryota > Metazoa > Chordata > Ceratodontiformes > Protopteridae > Protopterus > Protopterus annectens. Next base: position 358,405,202 of record NC_056740.1, read on the forward strand.
CAAAAAACTGGGAGTACATTACCGAGGACAGATGGGTCTTGAACACTGTATCACAGGGATACAGATTCTTCTTCCACTCACTGCCAACCCCAAGCGGATTGCCAGACCTCTGCCCAAACCAGTGGGCAGAGGCCCAAAAGCAAGTACTTTCTCTTCTCAGTATCAAGGCTATTCAACCTGTCCCAACAGAGCAAGTGTGTGTGTGTGTGTGTGTGTGTGTGTGTGTGGGGGGGGTTCTACTCCAGACTGTTTCTGGTGCCCAAAAAAAGAAACTCTTTGTGCCCTAACCTGGATCTGTCTATCCTCAACACCTTCCTGGTGGTTCCAAAATTCAAAATGTTTACTCTCCAACAGCTGCTTCCTATGCTAGCCAAGGACTCCTGGCTAGTCACCCTAGATTTAAAAGAAGCTTATATGCACATCCCCATAAGGGAATCTTGCAGGAAATATCTTCAGTTCAGGGCAGGCTCTACGCACTATCAGTTCTCTGCACTTCCCATTGGCTTATCTGCTGCGTCCATGGTATTCTCAAAATGCCTGGCTCCAGCCATTGCATACTGCAGGTAGAGAAAAATAAAAATTTACCAATACTTAGACGATTGCGTGATTCAGGCGGACAGTCAGAATTGCTACTTCAGCACCTGACATTTATAAAGAGACTTCTAACTTCTCTGGGTATACCATCAATGAAAAGAAATCGCATCTGTTTCCCAGCCAAAAGATTGTATTCCTGGGAGCAAGCTTGAACACAACTTCCCAGATGACATTCCTCACTCCAGCTCCAGAAAAACAGATTTATTTGACAAACTACTTCAGTCTACTGGCCACCCAAAGCCAGCTGTCTGCAAGAAAAATACTGCAAGCTCTAGGGTTCATGGCCTCTTGCATTCTACTAATTCCATATACAAGACTGCATATGAGGAAACTTCAATGGTACTTAAAAAGTCTCTGGTGTCAGCATTTTCAGGACCTGGAAACAATGATTCCTATCATTCCTTGCCTAAGGGCAGAGTTCCTTTGGTGGGCAGAGGCCTGCTACCACAAGGGACTCCCTTTCACTCAACCCCCCGCCGCCCAAACCCTGACAACAGACGCATCAGAATATGCATGGGGGGGGGGGGGCTCACATGGCAGGCAAATGCATTCAAGGCAAATGGAGCCCAAATCAAATGCATCTGCATATCAATCAAAAAGAAATGTTAGCTGTACAGAATGCTCTGACAGCCTTCAAATATCTTATCCTTCCAGGACAGCTATTGATAAAGACAGACAACACAACAGTTATGTGGTCCATACACAAGCAGGGGGGAACTCATTCCTACCCACTCTGCAGGTTAGCCATGACTCTGTGGAACACAGCCTTGAGCAATCAAGTGCACCTGCAAGCTAAATTCCTGCCAGGCAAACTAAATTCACTGGCAGATGACTTAAGCAGAAATCTAATGGACCCACACAAGTGGAAAATGGAACCCAAATCATTCAAGCTTCTGATCCACAGGTGGAGGGCACCAGAGGTGGACCCCCCCAGAACCATCAATTGAACAAATTTTGCACCAGAACTCCCCACAGCTAAGTATGAAAGTGGATGGCCCTGTCCTTTACATGGGAAAACCTCTCAATCTATGCCTTTCCCCCTCTGCCCCTCCTCTCGAAAGTTCTACTAAAGATCAAACAGGACAAGCCAAGGACAATCCTGATTGCACCAGACTGGCCACGGCATCACTGGTACCCACTTTTACGCAGTCTGACAGTACTGCCACCCTGGCATCTGCCTCAGACCCTTTCCCTGCTGTCCCAGCAGGAGGGCCAATTTTTGCATCCTCAGCTGCAAACCCTGAACCTAGCAGCCTGGCTCATGCCCTGAATACGTCACCAGCAACCCTCAGCAAACAGGTGCTGGATGTCATCCTTGAGGACAGGAGGCCTAGTACTAGAAAATCCTATTCGGAAAAGTGGAAAACATACTGTTCTTGGAGCCAGCCTCAACAACCGTGCCCAACTTGCCTCAAATCCTAGATTATCTAACAGAATTGCTCCTTCGTTTTGATATTATTAGCTTCTAAAGTTCTGTTGTTGTTTTCTAAAGCTTTTTTGATGTTGTAAGTATTTCTTAAGACAAAATTGGGTTGCCCCCCCACTATTTTACTGATGTCAAAATTCCCCTGTAAAATTCTCCAGTTCTTTCTCAATACTTGTTTAATATTGGTACTATCAATAGTCATGTCTAAGGAACAGACCACTTTATTGTGTGCTGTGTTATTTAATGAACCTAAACCTGAAAAGGTA